>NW_024344240.1:11360819-11397988 GCF_902729225.1 Pteropus medius | reverse complement strand
AAAGAAAGAAAGGAAGAAAGAAAGAGAGAGAGAAAGAGAAACAAATAAACAAACAAAAAAGGAAGGAAGGCAGAAACCACAATTTTTATCAGCATTCTGTGGTCCATAAGGTGGCACTAAAAGTTCATAGAAAATGGTTTCCAATAGGAAACTTTGCTTTAGATGGATAGAGTGGTCAATGGGATCTCGGTTTAGGCAATTAGTGCAATAGAAAGCTTCAAATCTCAGCTATTTATTAGCAACACCAACCATGTAGCTGGGCTGTTTGTACAATGGGTGCCTCTTGTTTGTCATGACCAGCTTCGCGAGCACTTGCTAGATTGCTTCATCCCAAACTGTTTAGCAATAGCATGGGAAGTGGCTGCGCTGATTGGACCCCACAGAGACGGCCTTGGCTCACAGAGCTCAGTGCTGACACTTATGTTGCAGAGGTTTAAATCTTGTGGGGATGGTTAGGAAAGCTGTGTTGTGAGAGTGGAAAAGCAGGAGCCTCAACAACAGCTGCTTTGCAGCTGGGTCACAAAGGAGAGCAAGAAATCCCCCGACACCATAAAAGGTAGCGGATGATGGGAAGGCAATCTCAGTGCCTCCATTTGTCACTGGCAGGGTGCCACTTGCTCTCAAATCCAAATGCTCTCACAAGAGGATAAAGCCAGATGTAAATAATTCTCTAATTTTATCCTTTTTTTTTTTTTTGTAGACAGCTTCAGCAGTAAAGGACATAGAGCTTATCGAATTTATTTAGACACAAAATTCTTCAATGATTTAACCATGGTACTGAAGAGAATACTGGATTTAATAACAGAAGCCTGGGTTCTAGCCTGGGTTTGACACCAAAAAAGGTGAACAACCAAGGAAAGCCACTAATTTGAACAGGTTCCATTTTCCTCAGTTGTCAATCAAGAGACCTGGGTTAACAGAACTCTATTGGTTTTGAGTCTGTTAAAAATATGGAATTAATTCAGAAGAAATAATTAGTAGTTAAAAATTTAGATTAAAGGAAAGTTAAATTCTTTTCTAATTCATGTCATCCAGTGAGCTGACACTGAGATTGGGGATAGTAGCTGAGACCTAAAGTCAACTGCAGTTTATTTTATGTACTAATGAATGAAACTAAATATAGGTGGATAAATGATCCATTTGTCTTCTTCTGAAAATTCTTTGTAGGTGAACATGCCCATCAAAGGCAGAATATCCTAGAAAGGTTCTTATAACAACCAGACTACATATACATTGAAATGTATACTATGCTTCTAAATAGTTCTAGTTTGCCTGAAATCGCTCTGCCCATGCCCACAGTTCCAGAGTGTATATGACAGCACCCTCTACCTGATTTGGACAAATATTCGATAGTTCCCCTAATTCTTGTTTACCTTTACAAGTATTCACCTAAATTAGATGAGTTAAACTATGGCTTTTATGACGCTGCCATGCGCCACCAGATGAAACCACTAAGGCTCCGTCAGGAGCATCAGTGAGGTCTCACCATGACCTCAGCTTTCCACTCCCCAACACACTACTAACAAAGGCACCATTAACAAAGACATTCTTTCACAGCACAAGACCATGGGATCTTTGTCAAGCATAATTAAGTTTCCATTCATCTTCTCTGCTTCCCAAAACACATTTTTCAAGTCCGTGGTCCTAGCACACTGAAATTTTACTTTCTCTTTATAGGTTATATAAGAACAGAAACATTATGGAGCAGATTACCATGTGCTAGGCATCATTCAAGCACTTAATGTGTATTGCCACATTAAATCCTCATAACACACCTGAGATACTATTATTACCCATTTTACAAAGTAAAAAACACACCTGAGATACTATTATTACCCTTTTTACAAAATAAAAAACTGAGGCACAGTGAGGTTAAGTGCCTTGCCCAAGGTACAAAAGTTTGATTTGGCAGAGCCTGGATTCAAACAAAAGTAGTCTGGCTTCGCAGTTTATACTGTTTATTAGATTATTAGTCTTGGTCCACAAGTTCAATACCAAGAATCATTTTGCTACTAAATGGTAAGCTTTACAGAGTAGAGGTCCACCCAAATACTCATGCATCCACTCATCTATTCCTCATCACGTATTTAGAGAGTACCTACCATATACCTAGCATTGTGTCAGCCACCGGATAGTTGAAGATAAAATGAAATGACTCCTGCTCTTATAGACTGAATAATACGGTGGTGACTCAGTAGGTTAGGCCCTTACCAACTGTAAGATAATACTTAAAAGGGCTCTTGTTAGACATGCACAGTACAGAAGGAGAAAACAGACACCAAATCATCTATTTGGCCTGAATGAGTCAGGTCAGGCATCAAGGCAACTATCTAGTAAGTCCAAGTGCTAATGACTAAAAGTTACCCTTATGAAATCCAAATTGAGAAAATTATTTAGAAAATCAGTCTAATGAAAAAATTTTTCCCTCATTTTAACATCATTAAAGGGACCAACAGCTTACAAAGGTTAACTTGATATCCACTCAAAATACATCTATTTGACAAAAATAAGGTTATTTAACAACTAAAGTTACTGAATTTCAACTTTCTGTCAGGCAATGATTCTTGAGCCACCTTCTATGAATAATTTTATGTGACTTACGAAAAAGGAAAATTTATTGAAAATAGTAGTGTTGAGTAAGCACCTAAAATCACTTTCACTTCTAGAGTGTGAAGTGACCAGAAGTAGTACATATAAAATTACAGGAACCTTTAAGTACGTAGGGTGAAACACACACACACACACACACAGAGCAAATGGTCAGGAGTTGGCACATTACCAGAAGAACAAGTTTGTATGCATAAATGCATATGACAAGCATATCGCTGAACTGGATCGTTCCCAAATCGTAGCAGTACAGCATGCTAGTTGAAGCATACACACATAAGTTTTGGCACTATTACAAAATAAAATTCTCTTTCTTTCTTGCAGTAAAAGAAAACGTGTAATATCACGAGAAACTGTGGACCACTAATAGGAAAAACATGAGTAGAGAGATGACATGGAGATGGAGAATAGAAAGTCTGCACTAGTTTGCCTTTAGACAGACAATTTAATAGTAGTTCAGCTCAGGGCTAAATTATCACTGTCAACATCTCACATCCTGTTGACCTTGGTAGGAAAAATGTGCTATAAACGTGCACAGAACTCACTAAACATCAACCTCCTGAACCGTCTTCATCATAGTCTACAGTTTAATTGACACCTGAGTTGGCAGATTTATCTGTGAAATCCAAGAGGGACTGAACTGACACTCCCAATCATAGAAGTATTTTTACTGAAGTAATGCGGAGGTATACAAGAGGGCAGTGGAGTCAACTTGACACCATTACTTGTGCGACTGCTAAACAAACAGAGCAGGCTTTAGAAGAAACATACTGACTTATTCAACTTCTCCAAATGGAATGCACATACACTTTGGGGGTATATGGTGTCATGCCATGAAAAACATGAACATGGCACTTTGAAGACTTGGGGGAAAATATACGCTACTGAATTACTAAATCAGTTGAAACAGTTTTCATTTTAAAATAAGCATAGATGTGTTATAAAAAGAGAAGCATTGACGTAGAGGGAAGAACTCAGCCTTGTTATCAGACAGATCTGAGTTTGACTATCTCCTCAAGAACAACCCTTAAAATAGCTAGGCTACTTGAGCAAGTTGTTTAATGTCTCTGGAATACTTTACAGGGATAGAAAGAATACCACCTGACAAAGTTTATACCTGAAACAGTACACATAAAGCTCTTAAAACAGTGAGTAATATACAGTAAGTGCTATTATGTTAGCTATTATGATGTTTGTGTAACAAGGACATAGTAGCTACCATCCAAAATCTTAATAGAATTAAATGAGGTAAACATATATTTTAAAAGCATAACACAGCAAGACATTGTGAGCACTTACAAAAAAAAAGTCAGTTGTCGTCTTAACTAGACATTTTAACTAAATCCATTTACCCACAGGTAAGTCATGGAAATAGATGATTATGTTTCATTTATTTAAAATGGCATTCTTATAACACACCCATATGAAGAACTCTGTGATCCAAAAGAGCTTAGTTATCAAATAAAATGTCTTTTGTTCTGCAACATCTTAGATTACTATAGGCAAAATTTGCCTTTGAGAATCAGAGAAATTGAAGAGAAATCAGGGAGAATACCAAAACTCAAAAGGTCTCTTTTCTCTTTGAAATGTTGATAAAATTTTACAAGTCCAGGCTGAAATAGCATGGGTCATACTGCTACCAATCTCAGAGTAAAAAAATAGGAGAATTATAGTTGACTCTCAATATTGAAATATTCAGATACTTGGTATTTCACAGAAGCAAAACTCTATTTAATCATGGTACAAATACTCATATTTGTCATATTCCACAATTCTTTGCCAACAGGGCTATAGATGACCATGTTAATATTTCTTTATTTTTAAAAATATAATAATAAAATGAGAAATACTGGATAGGCAATGGAGAAAAAAACGAAGTACAGAAAATACCCAGAGAAGACATTATTTCCAACAGATAGTTTCTGTACCGAAGGATAAACAAGAAACAGTAGAAAAGGTAAGTTTTGGTGTTGCCAGACTAACTAGATTAATGATCAAATGAAGTGAGAAAAGTGTGAGACTAAGCTATGTGCCTAAAACAAGTCACCTGAAATAAATCATATTATTTTAAGAAAGAATTTATACAGTAGAACAAATTCATTCTTTCAGGGATAATGACTGCTTTAGATTTGGGTGGCTTACAATAATAATACTAATCAATTCATTTCAAAAATACCTGAATATCTACAATGTCATTAAGAAAAAAATATTCCTCAGAATTCCAAGTAAAAATTTCTCAAATGTCTTTTAGCACAGTAGTTGTTTGTTTATAGTCGAGTAAACAATACTATGCTAATTGAAAGTTAATGCTTTCTAAGATCACAAATGCCTTCTTCAAAACTATTGCAAAACTGTAAAAAGAAAAGCTTGATTCTTCTATAATCCTTATCTGTGTAAATTCAACCTTATTCATTTCTATAGAAAATATTTCATATTGTCCTCCATCCTATCAAATTTATATATCAAAGTGATTCAAGTAAAATATATAAATATTATGATAATTTCTATAAAAGATAATAGTGTTCCTGGCTGCCATACATCACGCTTAATAAAATAACAGTATTATCTGTATTCTGTTATACTTGTCAGAACACATTTATTATCATTACTACTGCTATTCATGAAATGCTACAAATTCCCTCTGAAATGAATGATTTATATTATATGCTCTTCTGAGATTACATGCCAAAGCTATCAGAGCAAAACAGATAGCTAGAAGATCATACCTTAATATGTCATCAAATGGGGAAAAAATAAAGGAATATATTCAGTTTTGTGTTTTTTATTCCTATCTTTCAATAATGAGCAGGATTTCTATAGTTATAGGATTACAATATCTTTTTTTTGAGACAAAGAAAATATTGTATATGCCAAAATGTTATTATCCAACTATCTGACCCTTTACATTCACTCTCCAATCTCTTTTTAATGCTGAGAAATTTTGACATTTTTAACCGATAGAATAAAACAAAAAATGTAAGTTCTCATGTTTTTTACTTACTTAAAAAAAAATCCTATTTTATTACCAAAAATATACACACTCAGGAAAATTCTATATGTTAATAGTGGTTATCACTGAGAGGCAAGATTATTGGTGATATTTTAATTTCTTCTGCATTTTCCAAATTTTCTACAATGGGAATATTATAATTTATAATATATAAATTATACCTTTATCATTTGGAGTAACGTTAGCCCAATTCCAGTTCTAGTCAGGGAGTTGAATGATGAAAGACAGTTAGTTTAGGGTTCTATTTGTTTGTTCTTTTAATGCCGAGTCATTGTGTTATATTCTTCAACCCAAACTTATCCATTTACCAGATGAAAATTCTAAGTCTCATCTCAGTCTGCTTTCTCATCTCTACTTGATTTTTTACTTACTTTAACCTAGTTAAAACATCATTTTCTCCTTTCTGTGTAACTACTTATGTAAACAATCACCTTTGCCATTTATCCTTTCAAACTTTTATTTTTTATTTCTTTCACCCTTTCCTTTCACCATGCAACATCAAAATAATTTATTTGTTCAACAAATAGTTATTGCTGTACAAGACCCACCTTCAGCGTCTAAAATAATGAATTAGACCAAGCTTATACCCTAAAATAGCTCTCGGTCTAGTTAAATCAGTGAAGAAATGTAGTGATATGTCAGTGAAATGCTTGGACAGAAAACTATATGTGAAATGAGCCAATCTGCTTCAGAGTCATTTCACTTAAATTCAATCAATAAATATTTATTAAATAACTATGTGCTAAGCACCAAGCTAGTAATGTAATGAAGAAACTGGGTCCCTATTCTCACTGTCTAAAAAAACAAACAATAGTAATATGAAGTATTCAGCTATCATATAGTATTCATATGCAATATGAACCTAGAAGAGAAGCACTAATACTGCCTGGAGCAATCAGTAACTATTTGATGAAAGAGAATGTTAAAGATGAGGCTAAATGGATGGGTCAGATGTTGCCAAGTGGAGAGATAGGGAAAAAATATTCTAAGCCACGGCAGCAGCATGTTTGGAAATATGGGGAATAAGGTGCTTGTGTATCTAAGTTTGGAAATGACAGAGTCTGTAAGACAAAAGGCAAAAGAAATTGTACATATGAACAGACCTCTAGTTGATACAGATTTTTTCCTCTAGAGAGAACCTAAAAACAACACTTCAGTAGCACTATGTACACCTAAAACCCCATGTTGGTTTCCAAACTATTTTCCAATAAAAGCATCTAGGTCTCCTTAGAAATATGTCTGATTCTAGGACTTAGGCAGAAACTATATAGCCTACAGTATGTTCTAGTGACAGAATGTAAGAGACCTCCTAAAGGAAAACACACACACACACACACACACACACTGTTGGAGGTATGACAAAGGGACATAGAAGCCTATGAAAGCATGCCCATTGGTCAAAGCCAGGCAATAAAACCAATTTGAGTGACAAAATAAATAGTAGTAATATATTATAGCCCAATGTATAAAATAAATGTCCCTGAACCCATGCTAATACACATAACATTTTAAATAAATAATTAGAAAGAAAAGACAAATTTCTATGCAGAATTCCAAATAATTTATATAGATACTCTGCCCTCAAGGAGAGGGAGCATAACTCCCACTACATAAGTGTAGATTGTACATAATGGCTTCTTTCCAGAGTGGAAAGGAGGGAAAAAAGTGTCTTTATGCTGGAGAAATGTCACAAAATATGACCCCAAGTCAGGTCCTCTGAGTTACAAATAGTGATAAGTCATATTGATAGTATATCACTTACATTCATGTGATGAGAATGACACTATCTCTATGATCTTCCTCCTCAAAACCCAAAACCTCAGTCTAATCTGACTAACCATCAGCCAAACACCAACTGGAGAATATTCTACCATACACATGACCAATACTCCTCAAAAACTGTTAAGGTCATCAAAAATAAGAGAAGCCTGAGAAACCGTCATAGTCAAACAGAGTCTAAGGTGACAAGACAACTAAATGACATGTGGTATCCAGATGGGATCCTGGAGCGATGAAAGGACAACAGGGAAAAACTGAAGATACCTGAATAAAATACGGACTTGATTTAATAACAATATATTGATATTGGCTCTTTAATTGTGACAAATGTACCACACTAACGTATAATGTTAATAATAGAGGAAACTAGGTATAGGGCATACTGAAGCTATCGGTACTAACTTCGCAACAATTCTGTAATCAAAAACTTTTCTAGAACAAAGTTTATTTAAAAAAATAATTTCTTCAAAATCTAATGTAAATGCCACAAAATGTTCACCTTTGTTATGTCTGAATTAAAAATGCATGGGTTTCTGTTGCAACACTCTTTTTCTAAATGCTTGAAATAATTTGTAACAGTAGCAAATTCATAAGATAAAAATTTTTTAAAATATCTGTTCTGACTCGAATTGCTAATGGGAGGGTGAGAGTATTCCAGCAAAGACGCCCCTCTTCCACATAAGTGGAAATGGAGTGGGTAAGATAATTACCTCATGTGGAGAACATGCACCTTAGGTGAAAAAGATGAAAATAGACAACCTTAGGAAACTATCTTAAGCCAAAGCAATGAATTTCCACTTAATCTTGTACCTCTGCTGAGGTAATAATCTCTTTTAGGTATGCAAATATAAGACCAGAGGCTCCTGATCAGTAATTTGCTGCTTAAAATGAGTAAATTTCTGATTCAAGCAGATGTAAATTCTGTTTTTCTTCTAGCTATTGCTATTTCATCCCAAGAAATAAGAAATAAGCAAACTATTTGGGAGTTAAGTCTTCACACTCCATTTCTCAGGGACAAAAATTTCCCAGAGTGACTATCAAATCTAACTATGCTACCTGTTTCTCCATTATATAACATTATAATGCATGGCTTTCTACAAGGTCAATGCCAATCTTAAACCTAATGCCATATGCTAATGTCAAACTGGCCAAAGGGTCCTATCTATGTGTGAATCCTCGTGTTGCTGTTGTCCACCCATTGTTATTACAGTGTACACTGAATTACAGTGTAGGCTCAAAAATGCACCTCATCCTGTCACTTTTGACAAAGAACCTCAATTACACATCAGAAATGAGCCTCAATTATACCTGCAATTTTAAGCCCTTCAAAAGAATTATGTTTTCCATTGTGAGAAGATATAAATTTCTAGGCAGGTAAGTGCTCAAGTGCTCTGGCTCCAACTCAACATTCTATCAGTTAAGTGTTTACCAGGTAAAGGTCAGTGGTCGTTTCACTCAGGCCTCCAACCCTGAACTCCCTTTCAATCTAGAAAGCCGTATTTCCTTCAAAACTAAAATATGAGAGAAACTATATACCATATATGGTATACTACATATGGCATGTTTAAATGAAAAATTCAATTTTACACTTCACTATTACTATTCCCTTGTTACTTCTGATAGATACCTAAATCCTTTTTACAACTACCTATGAATTTAATGATATACACAGAATTATCTTTTCACTTCAGAACTGCATTAAAAGAAAATCTAAAAACTGAATGAAGATTGTTTTATAAATAAATCTGTATGCATTTTGAAGTTAGGCATTTGTGTATACGAGGCACAGCATATGCATGTTCTGAAAGGCTAGAGAACAACTTAAATAGTATAGCTTACAGAAAAACAGGTGTGTGTGTGTGTGTGTGTGTGTGTGTGTGTGTGTATCCATCTCCAGATGCTACAGGGGAAAAAAAGGTGACCTCTTTTTGTAAAAGTTAAATATATTTGCTTTTGAATATGTATGTTGTCTATGCTACCTTTCCTAAAAGTAAACATACTTAGACCAGCATGCTGTTTTAATAAGGAAAGATACTCAAATTTTCTCCTTTCTGAAAAAAAAAAATGATCAAGCTAGGAAAGTATAAAACAAATTAAAAGTAGAGTTTAATTGAGCTTACATTAAAATATTTTCATGCTTTATTACATGGCAGGAGAGTCAGCATGATGTGGTAGAAAGGACATCAAACTGGAAGTCATGAACTTAAGTCCTATAGTGTAATGCATCAACAGGGGTTATAACAAATTAAAGCACTGTGAAGTGAGGGAAAGTGCCTGCCAGTTTGTATGAGATCGTATATCGATAATAAAAAGGAAAGAGTAAGGAAATAAAATTATGGTACTTACATAATCGTCCTTTCTGAAACAGAAGCCATTTCCACCAGTCACAAAGCATGGCAGCCCACAACTGAAGCAAACTATCAATGGTTCTTGGTATGAATTTCTCCTAAATAGAATGTGCTGAGGCCTTCTTGAGGCCAAGGAAATACCTTGTCAGTCTTTGTATCACCCCTGTTTATTATAGAGCACGAGGCAAAATTCAGACTCAGCAAATGTGTATCAAATACAGGTTTTCACAAAGGACTGGTTTTTTTTAGTCCTGCAAGAAAGCCAAACTGTATTTAAATTCTTCTTCTCTATCTACATCCGTCTAATAATATAGGGTATCAGATTACTGGGGAATTAGGAGGGCCTGAGCCTGCTGGACTATTTAAATTGCATTAAATGATAACTACAGATCAAATACAGAAACCAAACACTTAAAATAACAACAATGAAATGCAAGTTAGTTTAAAAGCAATATAATCCTATTTACCCCTTAATAAAAGTTAACATTTCTTTTCAAACACAGCTGCATGTGTATGTAGGTATAAAGCAACTAGAATTATTTCAGGTAACCTTTAATGCCTGAGAATTTGAGTATTTTAATTTTTATTATTCCTGAGAATCTCTGGCCAAAGGAACTAACAATGACTTCTACTGATAGACATACAAAAACAAAAATAAAAGCCTAGGATATTTTGGAGATATTTGGATCCTGTGTTATTTGGTGGCAACAAGTAGAGTAATTATAAGATTGATTCTAGATAACAAAATCTGTATTTTGGAATGAGGGGCTGGTTTCTAAAAAAATTAACTATCGGATACATTATGCTTCAGAGTATAGATAATACAATGATAACTATATTGCCTCAAGAATGCTATATCATAAAGTTTAGATGAGGCAACTTCATATAAAATGCTTAGCTGAATACAGTATTGAATTAAACTTTCCCTTATATTTCATCCAATGTTTCAGTAACATAATAAATATGACATTATTTCTCTTTTTACGGAATAAATTTTGCAACTTGAATTGGACATATCCATAACAATCATGCAGTAAGAGTCACAGGAAAAATATTTTGTTCCCCTCCCCCTCTAATCTAAACATTGCAGTGCAGTTACTGCAATGAAACAACCTGTTAGTCAACATGCAAAGAATTCTGCTCTAAAGGGGACCAAGATGAAAAAATAATATCAGTTTTGAATAGTAATAATTACTACAAAAGATCCAAGAAAACAAACAGCACACCACTCCAGAGAGACTGCACAGACACTGTTCTAGCCTGGGGTATGGAACTTTTCTATAGGACTTTAAGAACTTTGACAACTGGAATTTTGTGTAGCCCAATTAACTTTGGCTAGACACAGAAATCTGGCTTAGTGCTTCCCTACAGTAGCCAAAATAAAGGGTTTCTATATCAAAAATTACTTTCAGAATCTCCCATATCCTTCCTTCTCTCTTACTAAACTAAATCTGGTAGTAAAATAAGCTAACAGCCAAGTAACTTCTACTACAATTTTAGTGAATATTAATTTTACTGGCTCACAAAAACCGCAGAATATATGGCTTAAATAAACTGAACAAGACGAAAAGAAAAAAAGACAAAAAAAGAAAAAAAAAGTCGAAGTAAGGATGCACAAGTAATTATAAAACATGCACAGCTTTAGAAAAAACTATAAAATCATCTGAAATACCGTTATAAATGAAATGTGATTCTTTCCTTTCTCTCTTAATGCATGCCCAATTTTAAATTCATGGCACTAGCCGTAGGTAACAAAGTTCAAAAAGAAATAAATCACAATTTTAAAGAGTGCTTGTGTGTAGCATTTTAACTAGACATGACATTGGTGTGAAAGTTCAGTATACTTTAAAGAGATGTCACCCAGGCTCAACTATATTTAAACATGGAGGCTACTAGTGACCCTAATGAAGAACTATTCTCTAGAATACCCTGAGAAATTTGTATTCTTGTTATAACGTAGGATCTAAAAGTGCCTAAGAAATCGTAAGTTCATTACCTATGATGCTTAATAATAAAAATGTGTTTAACCACTCAAACTAAACTAGTATTAGAGGTAACATTTAAAATTAATTTGTAAAAAGGGGGAAGGGAGGAAGTACTGGCTGACTTTTAGAATCTCCTATCACGTATAACAAAAGAAAAAAAACTTCACACCAAGATTATTTAATATAGAGTGAAAATTAATGATGTTCAATTCAGAAAACCTGGATGTTGTATCCAATTCTACTATTTAGTAGCTACGTTACTTTGGGGGTGTGTGCCTTAAATCTTTAAAGTTCAGTTTCTTCATTTTATAAAAAGAGGATAAGACTCATTGTGAAGATTCATGAAATAACAAATGTCAAGCACAAGTGCTCTAAAGATGAACACTCCTCTTGTGCCCACCTCCCCTTTTAGGGTCTTAGAAGATTACCTTGTGTACACTTCACAATCATGCCACTCATTCATTCATTCAGTACATATCATTGGAAATTAGAACGATTCTTATCATAGAATAATAAGTCTCAATACATGTATTGACCAAATAAAGGTAATCAGGCTAAGGAAACAAAAATATTAAAATGCCATGTATCCAGCCCATAAATAACTTAAATCAAGCTGAGAATCAGGCTAAGGAAACAAAAATATTAAAATGTCATGTATCTAGCCCATAAATAACTTAAAAACAGAAATGCACAAGGAAGGCATAGGGATAGTAACCAAGAGAGTGAAATGCCATATCCTGAAGAGACAAAAAGATAAGACTTAATTCCTGTCCCATATGTAGGGTCAAAAAGCAGACATAGATTTATTTCTGCCATTAGATGTGGGAAGCACTATTACAGAGATACTAAGACCATGCTATGAAAGTATCTAGAAAGAAAAAAAAAAATAACTGCTTGAAAGACTCAGGCAAAACTTCACAGAGGAAATAAAATTTGAGAGGGCAGAAAGAGAAAAAGAACATTTTTGGTAGAGAAATAAAAAGATTTGATCTATGAAATTTTCAAAACATTCTGAGAAACGCTAAATCATTTTGAACTTTTTTAAATACTGTAAATACTACAAAAATTCTTTTAAAAAATTTGTACAAAAAATATACTGAGTGAATCATTCTATTGGCTGTAATACAAGCACCCATAATTTTATCTTTTTCTTATTTGTCTTATAAAAATATCATTTTTATATGAAATCTTACTCTATGGTCTAGGTCCAATATAGTTGGATATCATTTTTACATATTTGCCTTTGGTCAGTTTAGACAAAACAATAAAAACACCACTCCATTGCTATACCTCTTCCCATGGGACTATTAGCCAATTCCATTTTATAATATCTTATATTTAAAGCATTCAGAAGTCCAAATGTGTGGCATTTTTCACCTTGCCAATTCTGTGTTAAGTCTATGGCATGCAAGCAGGCCAAGAAACCCAAAATTAGATAAAAGCTACCTATTGGTATCAGAAATTTGCCAATCTCATAATTCAAAAAGAAACTGTTAATGATGGTTGTGAGGTTTTTGGCACTGTGAGTTTAAGCCAGTCCATGAATGGGTTTGTATTTCATCTAATCAGCAAATCGGAAACTATAAAAGTTTTGTTGGTGTGGGGGAATTAAAATTTGGATTGTAATACACAAGTCTTTCCTTCCCTTCCATATGTTTCAGTGAATTACAACTTCTGAATCCTTTTTTTTTTAAAGCAGCCTATAAAATCATATTTTTGGTGTAGGAAACTTAAAATATTCAGGCTTGAAAAGAAGGACAAGAAAAAGAACATATAGTTTTATGTCCAAAGTAGTGTCATGCTCTAGGTATATTCAGAATTAAATACATTTAAGCTTTCAGTGTTTTTCTTTTCTAAATGGACTTTTCTTTTTTTAAAAAAAATCAGGCAACTGAACCTTTTATAGATAGTTTTTGAAGATGTCATTTACCAACTTAATTCAAAATGTTTCCATTTGAAATTCTTAACATCTCAAAGATAGCAGTTGGGGCAAGAGGTATATTGTGAATTCTATTCTGGTGTGGAGCTACGTGAATTATCATACTATCAGAATAAGAATGGAAATGGCTTTCATAGGTAAAATAATTTTTTCCAACAGATTAAATTCGACATGCTGATCTTATAAATGGCAGAAATAGCAACTTGTCTCCTTCAACTCTGAGTAATGATCTCCTTTCCCTTCCTCTATTCTTTGTCTGTTGGGCCCATATTTATTTCATAATTTCTTATTTCTTTTTATTTTCTTATCCTTTTGCTTTTATATGGAAACATTTCTTCACTGCTATTTATTCTCCTATCCTTCTAATGAATATTGTATGCCACCATATTTTTAATTTCTGAAAGTTCTTTCTCATTTTTCATTATTTATGTTTTAATGACAACCTGCTCCAGAAAATGTTACCATCTCTTTCTAAGGATTTAAAAAAAATTTTTTTCCTCTCTTTCCTCCAGTGTCCTACACCTAATAATTTGATTCAGTTCCAATCTTTTACTTCTGAAGCTTTTCTAATGTGATTGACGATCCTTGGTTGCCCATTGCTATTTAAGAGGAAGTTAATAAAAGCTGAATGATGTTTCTTAGGCACAGGTGTGCTTTCTAACGACTGGACAATTCACTTTTATGTGTCTGGTTCGGGAGCTAGTCATTTATAGGGCCATCTCCAAATGTAGGTATGTGGAGATCTTTTTCTTACAATGATCAGTTTCCCTAGGAAGAAAATTTAAAATTTCTTGGGAGGTGGGTGTGGGGTTTCCACACCCACACCCACTGGGGGAGTATAAACTTTGTGCTGCTGGTGGTCTGCATGTGGTAGGAGGGTAGTGAGAATCTGAGCACTCCACTGGAAGACGTTCACTCAATTCTTTTCAGTCCCTTTGCTGGCCATCTTCAATTGTGCAAGCTGTTCCCGAGTCCTGGACCTCTCTTACTCAACTGCTCCACCACAATGAGCTTCCTTTCCCCCGACTCAGAGGTGAGTGAGTACCTGGTTGTGTACATGGAGGAGAGATCTGACTGTTCCCTACATATATCATAACTATGCTCCATAACTCACTCTTGTCTCTGCCAGCTGCCTCCAAATCTTGAGTTTCCCTAGCTTTCTTTTTGAGTATATCACATTTTTTTTCATTGTTATTCCATCCCAAAGCCAGCTCTGAAAAATCAGTTGTAATATGTCCTTACACTTTTTTGACTTCCAAAAATCAGGTTAAAAATCATCACTTCTCCTATTTTAATTGTTCCTGTGATGTTATTTGTCAATATTTTATTCAGTAAAAGTTTACTCTGATTTACCCACATGATCACCATTTCCTTGTTCGCCCTTCTTTCTGTATCTCACTCAGTAATTCTTTCTAGATTTAATTGTTTTGTTTTGTTTTGTTTTTTTGAAGGACATATACTGTAATCTCTTCAGCAAAATCTCTTAGTGGACTGATTTCTATTGAAATTCTCAGCTTAGGAATTCTCTGGTCGTGAAAACAAAGTAAATTCAAAACCCAAAGCCTGGTGGGGGAAGGAGGGTAGTGACAAATTCTCAGCAGGGACTTTATTCATTCTCCATTCAGGTCCCATGTTGAGACAGGCAATCCTTCAAGCTGCTTTCTTGTACCAGTGTGCAAACTTAGTGTATATTATCCTTTCACTAAGGGTATGAATTTCCCTGCTTTATTTGGAATCTAATTCCTGGCCTTCCCCTGATCCAAAGGCTTTGTCTCTTATTCCAGCAAGAACAAAAACAAACAAACAAACAAAAACTCCCTTCTCATTGTTTGTCATAACTGGTAAACTATCCCAAATCAGCTACAGGTTTGGCCTACTGTTTGCTGTTCTGGTGTTTAATTACTGCTTCATTTCTAGCTTCTGGGAAATTCTCTTACTACTTTTTGAGTTCAGCTATGCATTAAAAGCATATGGGTTATAGTTTATTAAGCATATCTAGATATTTTTTAGTGAGAAATTTTCTGATTACCTAATCAGAATTTCTTTAATAGCATTTTAGTGGTATCTTAGCATGGATACATAATAACTTTAAGTGTTTAATCTACCTTCTGTGAGATATTAAATGTTATCACTTTTAAATAATTATAAGACACCTTTCTATGAATTCAATTAAAAATCACTTCCCTGACCATTTTCTCTATGTTTTTCTAGTATTATTTTTATTAATATTGGGGAGAGATTAGGTGGCATAACTGATATAATATAGGTAATAGACTCGATTAGGACTGAAGGCTAGTCTACTACTTATTAGCTGAGTGAACCCAGAAAATTTACGTATTTGGGACGATCCTCTATTGCATAAAATAAAAACATTAATAATACTTTGAAACACAGGGAATTACAATTTTGAAAGTCACAATGGTACAATAACAGCAATTTCTTACGCTTCATGAGAACCATTTTCATGGAACTATGGCCTCCAGGAGTGCTTTTCACATGAGTGGCCAAATGATGGCTCCACTTCTCTTTGTGATGATTTCAATTAAAAGGAATTGCAGGTAACACTGATCAACACACATGTAAAGTTTGGCTCTTTGGAAAAAATCGGACTTAGTTCTATATTATAGCCAATTCAGAGTTAACATTGGCTTACAGAACATAATCTTTATATAGATATTGTTATTATAACACATTCATTATGTAATCATATTGGGGTTCACCATTAATATGTTTTCATTAAGTTACAACAAGGACCACGACATAGCACATTTTATCTAAGGCAAACCATACAGTCAAAGGAATATATGTTTCCATATTTTCTATACAGGGTTCTAACTTAGTATTGTCACCAATACATTCTAACAGCCTGAGTTAACTGGTTTCAAACCAGTACCTCAAACCACATCTACCTCAATCTGCATGGAGAAAACCAATTTCTAAAGGGTAAGGCAGGTAGTTACTCACTGTTAGAGCCAGCAGTTTCCCGTAGGTGAGATGAGCAGGAATGTGGTCTGTCTTGGATTTCAGTGATTCCATATACCAATGCTCTGCTTCAGGGAGTTTGCTTAATCGCATGTACGCTTCACCTGAAAAATGAATCGTGAAAATCAGTCCGAGAACATAGCTTTTCAACAGCCTTTGTATCAGCATCACATCGCCATGCTTATATTCCATGAAATTTCAGATGCTTTGGCAAGTACTTTCATCCATTATCTCACTTGATTTCTCAAAAGTCATCATAATTTCATTTTATAGATGAGAAACCTTGTGTTTGGAGAAATTTAGTGAAATGGCTAAAACAACAAAAAAATAGTAAGTGGTAAAGCTTTGATTTTTAACCTAAGAACATCTGACTCTCAAGTGTATGTCCTCAGTCACCATTTTTTTCTCTTTTTTTCTAAGTTTGTTCTTATTTACAATCACTTATTCTTTTTTATTTTCATGAATTCATTCTTTTAGAAATTCAAACATTTAGAAAATACCTACTAAGTAAAGAGCATTATACAGGACCTAGACGAGAGAAGTTTAAGGTCCTGCCCTCCAAGGTTTACAACCGTATTGAAAAAATAAGTTTAAATGAAGGAGTTAAAAATATTTTAGATTAAGCATTGGTGCTAGATTTTAAGTTCCTTCAGAATTATTTGCATTTTATATACTAACAAGTAAATAAATTTGCCAGTTTCATTTCAAAAATCTAATGGACATATAACAATTATTTAGCATGCTTAGCACCATGTACACAAAGGTTGTCTGAGGCCTTTCAGTCACCAGTTATTACTTTCAATTTATAAAAATTTAACCTATTAAATAACATTTTACTAATAGCCAAGCAAGAGGAAAAAAAAACAGAAATAAAGCCAAAAGTATATCAGTTGCCCACTTATTATAATGCCCCTCACCTTTATATGATTATAGTGTGACAGAATCTTCACCCAATGAGAAAATTATATTTTAAGATAATTTGTGTATTTGTTTTAAATATTGTAGTTTTAAAAAGCACTGCAAATGTAGAAGTTACTCACTTTCTGAAATCAAGCAATAGACTGGTAACCTGCATTATTTCTCAAGTGGACTTTTATGGCTTAACTAATCATAATTATGATAGCTTTTTCCATTTAGAGGCATAATTAAAGGCTTTTTCTAAATCCATTACCCACACTGGTTGTATACCCTTGTATTAGCACAGCATTGTCAATACAAATATGTTTGATAAATTGAATTAATTTGAGTATCTTGACCTTTTGAGTACCCTCAGCTCAGCTGATTAGAAAAAAATACTGGTGACAAATAAGTAATATGCACAAAAATGTATGTATCCACTCACAGACATCTATGTGTTTCTAGTTTTGAGAACAGTCTTTAAACTATACTATTATAAAAAATGATAGCTAGAAAATGTTTTGTTTTACTAAAGCTTAAAATGTGATCGCATTTAAAAATAATTTGAGTTAGTTTAAATCACATGCCCATGGTGAGATGCAAGAAATACTGAAGCAAACAGCAAAGACTGAAATGAAATACACAAAATGCTCATAGTTGTTAGAATGGTAGAATTAAAAACTGAATCCTTATAAAATTTTTATGTTTCTGTAATAACTGAATTGTTTTTATTATAATATCTCTATAAAAATTGAAACACTCAGACTTTTTTGGGGGAGGAGCGGGGGCACATTGAACTAATACACGTTCCCAAATCAAGCAAATACTAATTTTTCTTAGGAAAAGGGAACCATTCTTCATACTGGAACAATATTAGATATAATTATATAACAGAAAAGATGCACAATCCCTAAAGTATTAATAATTTTAAAGCAATTAACGATAAATTGTATCCAAATACTTATTTCTAAATAATGTGGAAAGCATATATTAACCCCAGAGTTACGGCTGAAGATGGGCCTTCACCACAGGTTGTTTGGAATAACCTGAAATCCTACTTTGGGTCTCTAAGTGCTCATAGGTCACTTTTTAGAAGTTGTACAATCATTGCATTTAATATATCTTCTACTTTTTATTTATAAAAAAATCAATTTGTTGATAACAGTAGGTTGCATAGAAAGAGTACAAGAGAGCCCCAATTCCAGATTCAAATTTTTATTATATTTAAGTTATTGATACCTATCTGAAAATCACTTCAGAAAGTGTATTTTTTTCTAAGTCAGAAATTCATTATTAAAACCAGTTTTGAAATGAAATATTATTAACTTACTAAATAATCTGTGGCTGAATCATTGTCTTCAGTAAGAACTTGTAAGCAATTATATTTATAAAGCTTGTGAGATGGAGAAATATCAAAGGACTATAAATAAGAAATATAATATAACAATGCATCCTGGCAAGTCCTGTGAAAAATGTAAATAACCAGCCTACTTAGGTACTATTCATTACAACTTAAAAAAACTTCATGTAACCATTCATTATATTTAAGTAAGAACAATGGTTACAATGACAATCATTCATTAAATGCTTATTAATGAATCAAAGTAGCAAGCTACAGGGTGGGGGACACATCTGATTTATGTGCATCGGTTCCTCACATTCTATATATCTTTGAGCATGTAGAATGTTTTTTCATTTCCCACAGGAGCCTTAATAAATTACCCCATTCAATCATTACCAACTAACTTCAGAGTAGGTCTGCAAGATGAAATGTATTTTCAATCTCTATATAGTTGCCTTATACTTGTATCTCATTTTTTATTAAAAATGTCACCTAGATTTTACAAATGAGGAAATTGAGAAGTAAGTGGCTAGATAAAACACAAAATATCATAAATGTGGAAAATGCTAAGCTGCAACTCAACCCAGATGACATGACCTAAAAGCACATTGCTTTTACCACTTGGTACAGAATAATCACAAACTTTCTGACAATCCAACTCAGGTGAAAATTCTACTCTTTCTTGCTCCTAGAAAATTGTTTTCTAGTTTGTGATACATTGGCCATCGAGTTCATTTCACTTTGCCTGAGGCTTATCTGTTGAATTAAAGAAATAAGGAAGAGCAATAAGAATCCATGGTTGACCTTTAGAAATGCTTCTGCTGTATATGCTATTCAATTCTTAAAGTGGGCGGGGGGGTAATGTAGCATATAAAATGCACATTAGTTCTAATGTTAACCTTAACATAAAAACAGTATATAAAAGTGGTAATAAAATCAAGATACAAAACTTAAAATGCAAGAAAATGATCATAAATGATTTTAAATGTGCTTAAAAATAACAATAAAGATTTAGGCAACAAACAAGCACCTGCTATATCCCTGGCACTGACAAGGTAGAAGCTTCATATTTCTCATTTCTAATTCATAGTAGGGGTTAGAATACTCATTTTATGCATGAAGAGGAAGGCTCAGGAATGATAACATTACTTACACAAGGACAGTTAGTTAATAATCGTATCCTAAAAGATCTGAATGGCTCTAAAGCCCATGCTTTTTGCATTGCACCAAATTGTCTACCATATATAGTTATTAATTATTGAATACCCACTAAAGTCTTTAATATAATATCTTACATGTTTACATTATCCCTACACTATAATTATATCACTCTCATTTTACAAATGAAGTGACTGTGGCTCACTGAGCTTAACCAACTTGCTCGCTCAGTGTTAAAAAACAAGCAAATGTCAGACTCAGGATTCAGATTAGAGTTCTCTGACTCTTTCTACTAAACCATTCTGTCTAAATACTATAAAAAATAATTACAGATGGGATATAACCTCAAAAAGTACCATCAACGGATTCAGTTTTAGGAGAGAAAAATAAAATATAGCTATAGATATAGATAATACAGATATAAAGATTCCTTACACTTGATTAAAATATTAAAATCACTAAAATTCCACAAAGGAATTGGCCACACACAAAAAAGTTCAGTAAATTCAATAAATAAGGAAATTAAGATGCTTCGTTAGAATTGAGTAGAGGGAGGAGGTTAAGCCATCTTCTCTGGTACTGTAATTCTTCTTAACTTGTAATAATAGAAAAAAAAAATTTATAATACCCAGGAGGAAAGAAGCAATAATGACTATTTTTCCTTCTCATCCTGAAAAAAAAAAAAAAACATAATAGAAGCACTTTGGTAAGAATGAGAAGATTTGCTGTGCGATGATGTAGTGATCAGGTTTATCACCCAGATTTATTTCCGATTCACTCACAGACAAAGGGGATTTGGATGTCTCCAGGCTGGCTTCAGGCAGATATAAACCAGTTTCAGATGTAGAACAAATAATATCACTCTCCCTCCCTAAAAAGCCCAGGTCTAAATAACCCAGGCAAAAGCTAACTCCTTAAAGGAAAAAATACTGGATTATTGATGATGTAATAGTCCAATTCTCACTGATTCTCGAATTTCAAGTTACTGGACAGCTCAGGCTTGCAGATAAAGAATAGAGCATGTGGGACAAAGTACCCACATTTGCTAGTGTTACCTTTTGTTTCTCCTGCCCTTCTCAAAACAGTATATTTCTATGTTAAGATTCAGTTTAGATTCCTTATTTTTTCTTTCAGTTTTATTGATGTAATTAACATACAGTAAAGTATAAGTTTAAGGTATACTGCATAATAACTTGACATATATATTGTGAAATGATTATCAAAATAAATTTAGTTAATATCCATCATCTCATACAGATTTTAAAAAAAGAAAAAATTATTATTTTTTTAATCGTGATGAGAGCTTTTAGGATCTACTCTCTTAGCAACTTTCAAATATGTCATATAGCAGTGTTATTAAAGTCATTATGCTGTTTATTACATCCCCAGTACTTATAACTAGAAGTTTGTACCTTTTGACCACCTTCATCCAATTCCCCCATGCCCCAGATTCCCTATTTAAAAAAAAAAAAACTTTTGTGACCACCCTTACCAAAAGTGATTACCCCTTACTCAACTCTCAACTCTTATAGTAATTGTTAACTGTCCTTTAAAAAAAATTCTTGAATACATATCTTACACATCAGTTTAGGTTAACCAACATGGATAATGAACATGATGGTAACCATAAAGGTTAATGAGATATCACTTATTCCTGCCTTCATGGTACTTACAATCTAGTAGCAAATAAATATATTTACTAGTATTTTCCAAGTTTGATTTTTGAGTGCACATGAAACAAATTATGCAACCTTTTTCTTTTAATTTAGTATGTATAAATTTCATTTACTCTGTGTTTTAAAATATGATTTCATAGATATCATGGTTTAGAATTAAAAAAAATAACAAGTAAATAATACTAAAGATGGTAAGTAGCCATGAGCAAATTGCGACAATGGAACAGGAGTAAATGAAGTGTGAACAACACCAAACTGCATATACCTAGCTATAATTCAAGAAATCATAAAAGTTTCAGAAGTATGTTTGTAAAAAAGTTGCTACACCATCACTCTGCAAAGAAAATCTATTTCTATAAAAGGCCTCACAGAGGTTATAGCATTTTTCTGGACTCAAAAGAACAGTGGAAACACTCATAAAACAGCCCCACATGATTTCTAGAAGGCTTCCTGTTGCCAAATAACAGTGAAAGTATCTCATTGCCAATACTACAAATTTTTGGATAAGTCGACTCAAGGGCAGGCATTCCACCATCATCTATCTAATTTCTAAGTTTCTCAGTCTGAAAAGCTGGCTGGTCACTAAGGTAATCATCCATTTTTTCAGAAATACTTATTTTCCAATGAAGATATCAGGTTTATGTTGGTGGTTTGTATACTTAGTGTTTTACTATGCTGGTCATTTTCTTTTAATGAGAACTTTACCGATCTTCAAGTCTGTTATGATCATTTCTTTTTACATGTTACTTTTAATTCTCTTTTTAGGAATTAATTTTGCCACATAATATACACTTTAATTAATTAGTTAAATTTGTTTCATCTACATGTTGAAATTATTTACAATTATGATGCAGCTTCGAATTATGACATATAACAAAATAGTAGCTAGATGGCTGAGTTTCAAATCCTTACTTTCCCATTAAGTAGACTACATAAGCTATTTACAGGGCTTTAGTTTTATCATCTATAAAATGAAGGCCTAAGAATAAATAACTCCTTCATCCTCCAAATGATATAATCATTTGTAGATTCACCACTGTTCAGTAATTTATATACAGTCATTTCATAAATCAGTGACAATATCTTAGTCAGTCTGAAAAGAAACTGCCCTATTCATGGATTTTCTAGATGATCTATTCAAGACAGACTATATCTAGATCAAGTCATGATTACTCTATTTTTGAATTTTTAAATATATTTTTGTCTAATTATAAATATATCTTCTAAATATAGAAAGTATGAAAGATAATAATTTTATTAAATTGAATGAATTTTATCACTCATGGATACCGATTGGTAAAATATTGGTATTTTTCCAGAATTTATTTCACATATCAAAAAAAATCAATTATATAATATGTCAAGTATTTTGATAGTTTTAAGTATTCTGATTCCTTCAAGTGTTTTATTATATTAAATAAAAATATGACAATTTTTCCAAAATTCAATTTCTCATTCAAGAGCAATATTAAATTTTGTCTTTATTCAAATTCCTCTCTCAGCTCTTTATGCAGGTACTGTACCTCCTTCAGCAACTATTATCTTATTTTGTAATAATCTTCTTTTTTTACATATCTCTTATTATTACCTGGGGATATATATGTAGCAGTGGAATTCTTGAACTAAAAAAGCACTAGCAAATTTAATAGTCAAGATACAGATTACCAAATTAGCCTACCAAAATACTCTACCAACTTCGCTTCCATAAGTCGTATATGGGGAGAATAACTTTTCTAAGCCTTCAGCAAAATGTGATTCTAATACTTTTAAAATATCTATTTTAACTTTTTTATATCTAATTTATATCTCATTTCAACTTTTATTTAAAAATATTATTAATAAAAATGCACATATTTTCACAAATATTTTTTCATAAAATTTTATCCAGAAATATTTTTTATTTGTAGATTGTTGTTTAATGGTTTTAAGCCCTTTGCAATTAAGTTATTTATCTTTCTCTTATGGTAATGCAAAAGATGGTTAAAATAGTTTTTCATTTCAGACTATTTTAATTTTCGTATAAGCAAATTGAGTTGATTTTTCCTTTGTAGCTTTATCACTATCTTTTATGCATAAAAAATTCTTCTACAGCATAGGGACATATATTCTCTTCTAATTATATAGTTTCATTACTAAAATTAGCTACTTATTCCAGAGGAAATACATTTTGCCATATGGTGTGAGGCAAGTATCGAATCTTATTCTTTTCATACATTTAATCAATTGTATCAGATCAACTTTTATTAGAACTCCTTTCCCTCACTAATAATTAATTCCACATTTATTATCTACAAAAAACTTTTCTTAATTTTTATCTGTTTCTAGAGCCTCTGTTTTGTTCTACTGGTCTGTTTTTTTATTCTTATTCCAGTTCAGCATTATTCTAATTATTGTAGCTTCTCCTAGTACAGTTGCTACTTAGTATCTAATGACAGACTATTTAGTATTCAAATACTGAGTAAAGCAAATCTCATCCATTATTCTTCTCTAAACCTTCTTGGCTTTACTTTCCTGTTAGATCTACCAGATGAATTTTGAAATCACTTTGTCAATTTTTTGATAATTTTTTAAAAATATTTATTGCTATTGAATCATTTTACGAAGACAATTTTTACAAAACTGAGTTTCCTTATTCCAGATTAGTAATGGATTCTTCGTTTACTCATATTCTCCTCCAATTTTGTATACCTATAGGACATACGTCACCAATTATAATCTTCCTGATTTCCAACTTAGCTGTGAAATGTGTATAGCCAGTCACAAAACCTTCATTTCTTTATGTATTCTAACCTAAGTTCAGAAGCTTCTAGCTTCAAAGAGTCTGGATAAATATCTGATAAATAACGGATCACATTTTATATCAACTTGGATTTAGATATTACATTTTTACCTAGTATGTCCTTGAACAGAAATTTCCAAGCAATTGCTTTTTCCAGAAATCTGTAGTCTGTCAGAACCATATGACATTAGGAGTCTATTATATCAAGAGCTTAACTTGTGATTTTAATTCTTACTTTTTACTTTACAGTGTTAGCATTAACACAGAAACCTTAGGGAGTCTGGCTTTATTAATTTATTTATGCTATAAACTTGTTACAACTATTGGATGTCAAATTTTGGAATATCTTATATTTACATCCTAAGCTTATCCTATTAAAAGACACACACGCACACACACACACACAGTCCAGTTGCCTTAGATTAGTTCCAATTGGAAATCTTCAGTAGCTAATGTATAGGGCAGAAAAAGAATTTTAAATGATTACAGAAATTAGAGAGGCTATTTAGTATCTGACAATAGACTTCAATAATTGTAAGTTTTTCCATTGGAGTGGAAGTGTTAGAAGTAGAATGAAATACGATCTAAGTCTTGTAACTCTTTACCAAGTCCTATAGCATCAAACTTAAAAGGAAAACTCTTGAAGCTTGAAAAGGTAGTTTTAAAACACAGAGAGGAAATGCAGAGGTGAGACACAAATATATGTTTTATTAAGCAAAAACACATCAAGAGGGGGGGTTAAATTTCAGTGAAAGTTAAAACAGTTCCTAATTTGTAGTGTGAGGTTATACAGAGGAAACATGTGATGTGCAATCAAAATTTAACTTGGAAAAAGGCCAGGAGCCTGTGTCAATATTTCTCTACTTGCAACTAGGGATCTGAAAGTTCTCCAGGCTAATCAATTCCCTTTATGTTTTCAAGAAGATAAATCACTAAAAATAATCAATCAACAAATGTTGGAACCAATCCTATTAAATGCTCAGAATTTTCCAAAAAGAAAAAAGCAACGGTGTGTGTGCACACCTACAAGCATGTACACTGGATAAGGTGATGATCTGGAATGGCTGAATATAACTTAAATAATTAAGAAACAGTAGAAATATGCAAGGAAGTGCTAAATTGCGTTTTAAAAAACAAGGCTTGCACAACAAAAAGAAAAAGAGAATGAGTAAATGTACTACCTTGGAAAGAATGAAAAAAATAGTATTCAGAGAACTAGGATTTGCAAACTTGCAGGAAAATGTCAGAAGAATATAATAAAAGCATTTTCAGTTAAATATATATCTTCTTAGTAATACATTTCATATGTATTCCTAGATTAAGCAATATGTCTCTATAATATGCAAAGAATAATTTATTTTATACTATAAATTTTTATATTAATATTAATTACTAAGATACATCAGAAATTTCAAAATTCATCCGATTTTTAATGAATACTTGAAAATAAGACTCTGTGACAGCTCATAAAACCCATTCCCATAATTAACGTGGGCAAAAAAGACTTACATTCTGGAAGAAAACTTTGCATGTTCTATTTTAATTCTTTATTCAACTTGAGTATGATAGTAGCTTCTCTCAATGTGGAAAAAATTAAAACTAAATAACAACTCATTTGGGTAGTTAAATGAGATTTTTATGTAGAAAACAACCTTTCCCTACATATTAAGAAAACTAGATATAAAAACATACATAGTGAAGTACATACAGTTAGTACTATATTTAATTTTTAACTTAATTTTTATTACTTGCCTATTCTAAATATGAACAATAATTCATTTTGTCAACATTGATTTTCAAGAGTGTATCTTTCATATAAGATTTTCTTCCTCATTTCAACTAAATGTCATCAAAATTGGCATCTTTTAAGAATGCCAGATTTTAAAATCTCGTTAATAAATTTTCCAAGTATAACAAAATACTCCCTCAATTTTCTGAGAACAACCCAAACCCGTATCTACTACTTAGTAAAAGATTCACTCCATGCCTATTACCCAATCAAAGAGTAAAATATATACTTCTTTCTCATTTATTTTCATCAAAGCTCAGAAAACAGACTTTTCAAGCAGAACATATTGAAATTACTTGGGAATCAGAGAATAAAAAAGAAAGGTATTAATTTGAGTGTTTTCATTTCCCTATAATTCAATTTAAAAATAAAGTTTACAATTAAGCTTCAATCTTTCTGTTTACCACTAAACTGGCAATAGTAAGAATTAATGTAACAGGTGGGCTTGTGTAGCTTTAATAGCAATGAAATATAATCAAATGTCTCATATCATATGTCCAGGAAGTAAGTGACATCTAGACCTAAGCAAGATCCTTAGGCAACACTACTATTGGCATAAAAGCGTTCAAACTCCCCACAGGGACCATATATCTTTAGGCTGGGAATTTAATTGAAACTTTAAACAAAATATATTACCCATTTAATGCAGCTGAACTAGATGCAGGCCTTTGTAGTGCTTAGACTAGTGCCTAGCAAATTAATGTTTGTAACCATAGTACATAATGTAGAATTATATCAAGCATGAATGGTAAAAAGAAAAAAAAAAATTAAACCACTGCAGTTTTATAATGAGAAATTAACTTTTAGAAGAAAAATTTAGATATTTGGACCTATATTTTATATATTTACTCTTTTTGATACACAGCCAAAGTTCATAATTTCCTTGTCTTGTTGGCTCCCCATATAAAAGTGAACTTCAAAAATCTCTCCAAGTTACATTTCACTTTTCTGGACTATTAAACTACACACCTAGCACTGGTCTCCTGGTCTTGTCTCTTCTGACAATGGACATATGAAAGTGATATTAATAGATTTATTTTAAAAATTAGAAGTTACTATTCTTTTTGGAGATATTTAGATCAATGGTTAATCCAGTTATATGGTCATATATATAGGACTGACTCACTGATTTGTTTCAAGAGTGCCAATGGAAGCAATCATAGGAAAATCACCAGAACTCAAAATAAGGGGAAGCAGGTGGTATAAAAAGCTTAACACTACTGGAGTGTTAATGCTTCTACACTTGAAAGATGTGAAGTTCAAATCTCACACAGTTAAAAACCATCTCTTTCACAGTTGGCATGTTAAATGCCTCAAGCAATCCACTTAAGAACATCCAGTCATAGAACGAAACATTAAGCATGTAAACCATTACATCAAAAATTTGCTCTGAATATCTCTATTCTAAGTACATTCTGGAATAAGATGAGGTACACACACGCACACGCACACACACATGCACACACACACACGCACACACACACACTCGAGTCAAGAAAAATAAATGATTCAGCTAAAAAAATGGGCCATTCTGAAGGCTGAGAAACAGTCTTCTTTTACAGCTATTCTACCAACTAAACTATACATACTTCAATATATATAGTTTATGTATACATAAACTATACATACTATATATACTTCAAGTAGCATTAGGATCAATTAACAAGCGAGAATTATTGCATTTTGTTTTCAGGAGGTACATTTGACGTCTCCTTTGTCAGTTATTATCTGAACAGTAGTAAGAAATCTAAATATCACTGGTAGCCCTTTATAATACTTAACTCTTTCATTCCATAATTTTCTTTCTCAAAAATACTTTTCTAAAATTTGGACAAGCTTTCTACTCCAAAAACTGCTCTAATAAATTCACTGTTTCCTATCAATGGTTCTTTCCCCATTCTCTCTAAATAGCTCAAAAAAGTTGGAGCAATCTCTCATAATTAAAGAGCTGCTTTCATGAAACTGAAAATTAAATCAAGATTTCTCTCTTATTAGAGAATATGAGGAGAAAACATCTTTTCAATGTCAAACCTATGTAAGTAAAAGATTTGTTATTTACAGGCTGGTGAAGGAAAATATATTTTCCAATACTGAGACGGGATTTTATAAGCAACAGGGATGTATATGAAAAACAAACAAAGAATTACCAGGAATAACAGAATCAAAATGATATGATCAAAATAAGGGCAAATAAGAATAAATGGCAATGGATCCTTACCATGCAATTCCCCTGGAAGAAGTATAAAATCTCTCCCTAAGGTAAAAGTATATCACCTATAATAAACACAATTTTTAATAGAAAAATATAAATATGTATGCAAATTGTGATACTAGTGTCACCTTAGAAATATAAAAGCTTGAGATTTTTCTTGTTTGGTTTGGTTTGTCCAGTCTAGTCAACATAGCACAACCTACATAGTTATGGACAAAATATTCTCACACTTAGAATAATATAGTTTTCAACTTCATTTGTAGGCATTTTCTTTTTAAGGAAAGCTACTAAAGAATGATAGAAGAACTGTGAAATTTCCCAGAAAGTTCTCTGAGAACAGGAACCTTATAGACCATTTTCATTTCATGCTGTCATTACCACTGTACTGAGTGGACAGTAAATGACTTTACTTATTTATTTTTGGGGGGCAAAACAGAGTTTATTCTAAACATAGTGATTATAGACTACAATGATAAAGCAGTAACTCTAGGTTCTTACTCCATGAAACACATTACGCTGCTTTATTCTCAGAATATATTACCAAGATGAAATGGCCTAAATTGCTATGTAATTAAACCTAACAATTACTCTTCATTGAGAAAGCAGAGTAATTTTATTTTAAATGGTAAATAGGCTTAAAATGACCTTTGGGATTAGAAGGGCTCTAACCAATAAAAGTAATTGGAAGTTACAACCTAATTTAGTTTCTCGAAATATTTTAGGATTATTCAAGAAGCAATGTTTAAGTGGACTTTTTAAGAGAAATAATTATAGAGGAAGAAAAGAAAAATTGAGGATGGCTAGAAATTATCCTACATAAATATGTTTTAATTCCTTGCATATTTAATGCGTCTGTAATAAAACTACAATTTAACAGGGATTTTATTCCTTCTGTTAATATGAAGTTTTTGTTATATATCTATGCAATATATAATAAAATATATTTATATTTCATATATATATATATATATATATATATATATATGTAGAAATTTCACTGATTTTTAAATGGGTAAAGAAGAGTTATATTGACACAGTAAAGAACATGCCAGTTTTGGTAACACAAAAGATCTATATAGAAAAAAGCACTTGAATTTGAGTTAGGAAGCTACACTTCTGGGTCTAACACAAGCTATGTAATCCTGAACATATCAACTTAACTCTTTGGGAGTTAAGTTTTATTTTGTAAAATAAAAGACATTATGTTATGAGAATTTTTAAAATATGAGTCTTCAATAGCTAACATTCTATGATTCTAAAATACACCTATAATTTGAGAATCAAAGAGAAAACGAGACTGAATAAGGGTCTGTAATGGATGTCAGAATAAAAAATAATTTTGACTAAGTCTAGAGAAAAAATATGTCATGATAGGAATAATAGAAGAAACTATAACCTACGTATGACAATTTTAATTTAGAAGGAGTACTCTATTAATGGAATGAAGTTAATTGGGCATTAATTGAGTGTGCTGTTTCACTTTTGGTTAACATACTTAATAGTAAAAGAAGGATTTTGACTGTGGTTACTGAGAAACAAGGGGATATGGACTTTGAGAGAAAATATAGCAATTCTAGGCAAGATATGACTAAATATAATCCCTGTTGAACGTCATTGACTACAAAGCCATCACAATGACAAAATCTTATCTATTGAGAAATCATATTTACATCAGTAAATATAAAAAGAACCGACAGAAAATATAATCACTGAATTTTAGAGCTTAAAAACCCACAGAAATAATAATGATTTTAAGGGAAGGTAATCTTATGAAACACTTACTAGGCCAGGCATTTGGTCCAATAATTTTACCTTCATTATCTCAATCAATATTTGAACTGATACTGCTATTACAGTCATCTAAAAGAAGAGGAAACTGAAGATTCAGATAAGAAATTTGCCCAAGGTCACTCAGCTAGTAAGTATCAAACCCATGATTTGAACCTGGGCTATCTGACTTTACACTATACTGACTCTCCATTTAATCTAACCTATTCTCTCAAGAAGAAACTGAGGCCCACAGAAATAAAGTCACACAACTGGTTAGAAGCAATTTTAACAGTTATTTTGTGATTTGGTCTCTAAATAGTTCATGTATTCTCATACTTTGCTAATTACAACCACCACCTAGGTGAAAGTTTAATTTTTGTTTATAAAATAATATTTAGTATCTGCTTTACATTATTTGTATATATTTGTAATTCACATGATTCTGGATGGGATGATACTCCTCAATTAGTATTATTCTGTCATCTTGGTCTTATGAATTCAAAGAGAATAGCGAGTATATATCTTTTAAATAGTTTTTTTTTTTAATTTACTTATAAACTGCCAGAGTAAAAATAAGTAGAAAGATAAGATATAGAAAAATTTAAATTGGGAAGTAAATTAATCAAACTTGTTATTTTTTCATTAATACACAAATGGGAAGATATGCTCCTTTGGTGTTCAGGATAAATCAACTACTGACATGTAGCATAGAGTAATATAAACTTTTCGCAAAATATTCAAGCAAAGGGAAAATGCAAAGGACGAGAGGTTATTTTTAAGCAAATGCAATGAATTGAGTTATTAAACTAATAATAACATTCAAATATAATTGTATTTTTTACACATATTCCTTTATTTCTCCTGACCTCCAAATAAAAAGAAAAAATCGGATGAAAAAAATATTTGTATATATACACACAAGTGCTGGGGGGTAGTGGTCGTAAAGGGGAAAATGAATGAGCCATGAGAAAAATAAATACTTGCAGGTTAAATCTAGCCAGACATTATAATTCATCACTTGTCTCTAAAGGGCACTAATAATATGTAAATGTGCGAATTAGAAAACACATTTGAGGTTGTTGATAAACTTGATAGGATAATCAGCACATGCTGACAGACTAATGAAACTGATGAACTGATAAGGCAGCTTATCTCCTGGGCCATTTTTTTCTTGTCAAATGGAGGCTAATCAAAATGTATTAGGAGTTAAAGAAAACATGCAGAAGATTTCAACTATTTCATTAGGGGGTGAACTCACTCTCTAAGAAAATTATAGTTTTGTGAACAATTGAAAGTACAAAACCTGGTCAGACAACAGACCTTCATATAATATTAAACAGAAAGCAGCCACAATAATTACGGAAGAAATCTGCAATTTTAAATTATATTGGGATTCTCCCCTCGCAAATTATTAGAGTGCTTTGCAGAGTCCAAGCAAAGCAACTACCTCTTTCTATAATGGAAAGTAAGACAAAGGACTACACAATAACCCCAGGGACACACTTATCTTTCACTGCCTGTGTGAGCTCAGCATCTGTGTAACCATATGAGACACAGATCCCCATGCATCGGCCGAATTGTCAATCAAATTTATTTACATAAAATAATCGAATGAGTTGTCTGAAATCACTAACTATAGTGAATACCACACTTCCTATTAACAATAAAGATGCCAAACGCAGTCTGTTGCCAAGGATCTCAAAGTCCTTTCCTAATTTAAAGAAAGACATCTTTTTTCATAATTGTGGGAAATTGGGAATAATGCCTTCCCAAGCGTTGGCATTAAGAATGAAATCACAAATTAAAATCATGGTGCCTCTTTAGATAAAGCTAGAGAAAATGATCCTTTTCGTATTCATTTTGACAGGAATAACCATCCATTATTAATACAGAAAGGTTCATTCAACCGATAAATCTATACACTCGAGGCAAACGCTTTATGGATATGTACATTTCATCTGACAGACACGGTAAAATACTGGACAGTCAAAGGCACTGTTTTAATTTGTAAGAGGTTAGGGCAAAAGTTCATTTAATGAAGGAAAATTTTAACTTTTAGCAATTATAGCAAAGAGAAAAAGAAACAGCAACTAGATATCCCAATGTCCTTTTTAATACGAACATTAAATCATTCTACTGCTACATAGACTAACTGGGGGTGGGAGTCCCAGAGACATGGAAAGAATATATTAACCTCTTCCAAATCATAATGTTTTTTTTCTGTTTATTGACCCATGCCTCATTCTGTCTCTAAACTATTTCTAAAATTTCTACCATTTAAAAAAAAGACAAAATTAATGTCCTTAACAGGCATATATTTTCCAGTTTGGGAGGATTTAAGATTTTTTTTTTATGTGTGTGTGTTGAGACATATACCTAATATCGAATTTCTCAAATCATAGACTATAGAAGCATAAAATAATCCTACAGACCATGTAGTCTCATTTATTTTACAAGCATGAAAGAGGCCTAGAAATATTTTAAAATTTAACTAAGTTTAAAGAAAAAAGGAAATCTGAGTTTGCAATTTATGTTTTGGAGAAAAAGAAATATTTGATTTGAGGACAAAAGTAACCCCTTCTCTCCTCTCTCTTATCTTGAAATAATAAAGTCAACTCATCAGCAGAGAATCTTAAACGTTACAGAGTCTGTAAACTTTATAGACTACATTATAATGAATAGGGAGTTTTCAATTGTGCCCACCATCAAATAGTTGTAATAAAAGTGGACTGCAAAGCCATCATGAATCAATTGCAGGTGATAGGTAGAAATTTAATTAGAAATTCTAGTTCTTAATCTCCTGTACTTAGAAAAACCCATGCCCTTGCTTAGGTACTTTGACTAATAAGAAAATTAAGCTAATCATCCTCATGTAGAAAAAGGAATAACTGTAGTAGCACATTTACATTCTTCATAGTATTGTTTTCATTCTAAAATACTAACTCTGAAAACACCTACCCAAAGCCTAATCAGTGAAAACCATACAGGTCAATTCAGTTATTCTCATCTTTTATGAGCATCTCTTATTTCTATCTCATAGCATGTTTACTTTTGAGGATCTTCTGATTAATAAAATATGACAATAATATGATAAAAATTATCATGAATTTGATATATTAATTAAAATCTATGTATATTTTATTCATCTTTTTCAATCTCTCATGTCCAGCTAATATTTAACACTGGAATAGGTTTGTGAGTTCCTTGTAACAACTCTGGGATCTAGCCAATTTGTTGATAATCACTATGTTAACGCACTTACTTGCTCTAGTAAGAACAAGTGTGCTTTGTGAAAACTGAAATGTGATACCTAATTGTGAATAAGGTGTTTTGGTAAGGATTAATGTCATAACTTACTAGAATTCCATTTAACAGTAGCTCAGGTTTTAATTTCTCTACAAGTCTTTGAAATATCAATTAAAATATTAATGTTTTACTTACCCATCATGTTGTACAAGCTCTGCGGGGCAAATTGCCTTGGCATTTTCTGAATTGCTTCTTTATATACACTAAGGGCATCCTAATTTAAGAAACAACAAAAACAAACAAACAAACAAAAAACTGATAAAGTACAAGGATAGTCACCAAAAATAAAATAAGAATATCCTTCCAAATGCTATTTCTAAATGTTTCATTGGAGGAAAATAGTTGAGCTGTCCTTTGATATCATACTACCTTAATTTCATGAATGACAAATTTAACCTGGCCAGTGAAGAAGGCCATATAAAAATTTAGTTTAATAAGAAGTTGCATGTTACCAATGCTCCTTTATTTTGATATAATTTTTTAATTCACAGATTATTATATTAAAATACTAGAAAAAGTCATATTTGGAAGTTACCTAGAGACATCTAAAATCTATAGTTACTTTAAGTCTGACAACCAAGTAGGATCAAAATGAGATATCAAATAACAAATCTTTAGCTATTGAGACCCACTAAGATTATTAAATGCAATTATTTTAAAGATTGTATCTCTATTGTTATATTGCATTAATACATCCTGTAAGAGTATGTAGGGGTGTGGTTTGAGAGAGAGAGGAGGAGCGATACTGAATGTAAGAGAAGAAACCCAAGTGGACATGCTTCTTGTGAGAGAAAGGAAAAACAGAAAGCAACAGATGAACAAACTGGGTCAGCCTCCCAACTTCTTGTACAAGGTCCTGTCTCCATCACCCTTCCTCTCTCCCAAGTAAAAACAAACAAACAAACAAAAAAACCCCAAAAAACATAAAATTAATTTTTGTTACATTATTGTTTTAAAAAGAATTTTAAAAAAAGGGTAAGATTTACATCAAATCTTAACACCTAATACTCAGAGGACAATGTATTTTTTAACATCAAACACTGGATATAAGATAACATAATAATGTGTCTTGGATCATAAAAGCAGAGATGGTGAGTAGGCAAATAAGCTGGAGAAGCAATCCATGTTATTTTCCTTTCTTGAAGAGTTGCTCTGAGAAATTCACAGTAAATAAATTTAAGTTTTCTTCAGCAGAGGTTTTTTTATTATTAAATTTATTGGGATCACATTGGTTAATAAGATTATATGTTTCAAGTGTACAATTCTATAATACATCATCTGTATATTGTATTGTGTGCTCATTACCCAAAGTCAAGTCTCTTCTGTTACCATATATTTGACCCTCTTTGCCCTCTCCTATCTCCTCCCCTCCCCCTTTTCCTCTGGTAACCACATACTGTTGTCTGTATCTATGAGTTTTTTTGTTTGTTTATTTGTTGCTTTCTTTTTTTGTTTCTGTTTTCAGTTGATGTTCACCATAAAATCCTTTTAACAAAAATACATAATAGCTTCTGAATTGATCAGTGTCCCTGCAATGATATCTGTCATAGGGTAGAAAACAGAGTCTGGATCAGAACAAGGGGGAAGAGGAAAAGGGCAGAGAGGTTTTACCCTGACCTCGTAGTGTCCCTGCTCATGATAGAGTTTTCCCAGGTTGTACAGACAGCTGGTAACCGAGCTTTTATGTGCGTGAGGGTCCTTTAGGTTTTCATCAGGGATCTCGGAACACTTTAGGAATGTGCGTCGGGCTTCTTCCATCTTTCCTTGGTTCATTAGAATAATACCGGTGTTTAAATATGCAGCTGAGGGGGAAAAGTGGAAATATAAATGTGAGAAGATGATGTACACTGTGGATACAATAAAGCTACCTTTACTTCAATTTCGTTTCTATGGCTTTTTTTCTGATTTTAAAAGAAAATCAAGAAATAAATACTCAGTGGACAACTAATGTTGTAGGAAGTGCAGTTGTCCCTGAAAAATATGTCTGCCCTCAAGAAGTTAAAAATATTTTGAGCTTAAAATCTAGATGAATAAAAATTGTATTTATCTTAATATATTACAAGTGACAAACAGATATCAAATCATGATTAAATTGAGAAAGATATAATTGTTAGAAGCTCATAATTTGGCAAGCATCCACAAATAGAAATACCATGGTTTTCTTTTGTTTTGTTTTGCTTCGTTTTTTTTCCTGTGAGGCTGTAAGTCACCAAGATAATCTTCATGGATAAAGAAGGAAAGAGGTATATTTTTAAAAGCTTGAATATTACTTACAAGCTAGTGTAGGCCTGCTCCCGATCGCCAATTTATAATAATGTAGTGCTTCTGCAAACCTGCTGTTCTCCTGTAGAAGTAACCCTCTGCATGAGGAAAATAGAAATTTGGAGATAGGACTGTATTACTATACATAAAACAACAAATTTTTATTTTATACTTCAAAACTAAAAATGGCTAAGGAGCCATAAAAATCCTGACCTGGTACTATAAAAATAAATTCTAAATAAAAAGAAATTATTCCTCAGAAGAGAAAACATTGGAAAGCCATCAGTGGCGTTTATGTTGCATTTGAAATTATTAAGAAGTATTTTCAAAAAGCCCTTTATCCCCATTGAACTTTCCTCTTTCCAGAATTCTTTTCTCTCCTGCTGGAATTACAAACCACGTGATTTCGTTCTGAGAGCATGTACATTTTTATACCTACTTCGGAAAGGAAATTTGCCTAAGGTTGTTTTTATATATTTTATATGAAACATATATTTTATATGTTTTATATATTTTATATCGCTAGCCATATTGCTTGAGAAGTACTGGCCCATAACTGCCCGAAAAGCAAAGGTAATCTAGGTCAATAGGGTAGAGTCAGAATTTCATCAGATGCCATAAAGGAACAAAAAAAAGGACTGAAGACTATCCACATTGTTATTTCCAGATTATTTTTATTTTGTAAAACGAGCTTGAATTTCGGAGAACTGGGCACATTTCAGTTCACTGTTGTGACACACGCTTCTCCCTACAGATCCTCAGACTGCATGCCCTACTCCCTCCCCAGGAGGCTCCTTAGGTAGTGGCCACAGGGATTACCCCAGCCATTCCCAGATCCTACCCTCATGACCTAAATAAGAATCAATTATAATCACCACTAAGAAAAAAAGGTGTCAGGGAACTGGACTGAGTTCGAAAAGCTCTCACAGAGGGCTTGTCTGCCTATCCTTATTCTCTTGTAATCAGCAAGCATCTCACAGACTTTTGGCACCTCTGTTGGGCTTGAGTACTACTGTCATCAGCCTCAAATTGGAGATTCTATTTGCCAGCTGCAGAGGTCTTTACAAGGCTGGCAAAAAGGAGCTCTACAAAACACAAAGCTTACTGATAAAAACTTATCATTTAGTAGAGTGTTTTAAAATACACTGCTTATTATTTAATGGGCATCACTGAAAAATTATCTAAAGCAAATCATTTTGAAATTAAAGACTGCTCATTGTTGTCATTAGCATATATCAACCTCATTATTTTTAATACTATTTATTAAAAGTCATTTGAATAGACCAAACCATTCCAAAACACATTAATATCTCACTCACACACACACA
>NW_024344240.1:11087584-11360287 GCF_902729225.1 Pteropus medius | reverse complement strand
ACAAATGTACATTTTCATTAAAAATCTTGAGTAAGAAATAATTTGATCATGAAATTGATATGCTTTGCTGTTAAGTATATTTTCAGTTGCTGGGACAAAAGAACAAAGCTTCCTGCAGTACTCAAGAGTTAGTGAAAAAAGAGTTAGTGAAAATGTTCAATTGCCTTTAAAAGTAAAACTGATAAAGAATACTCACAGACTTTTCAAAAAAGGAATAATATTCTTCATAATAATTTTATTGACACAATGCTTTCATGTTAAAGCTCATTTACATTATCTCATTTTAGAAACATCTACAAACTTGTCTTCATCACTTTCCTTCGAGATTAAGATAAAGAGGTGCTTTTCCTTTAATACAAGGCTAATGACACTAGAGGAAAAATGCCGTCCAGATATTTAATTCTGTTCTTTCTACCCTTTTGGGGAATTAAAATCCTTCCATGAACTCCTCTTTACCCATTATCTTCAAACTCTTTATCTATTACAGTTTCTTTTCCCTTAAGACTACGAGCATGTTCATGTGCCTGTTAACATAAAGTGGAAAAGAAAATCCATACAACCTTTATTCATTCCTGAACTACCTCTGACTAATGCTTATTATTACTCTTCCCTTCGAAGCCAGATTTCTTTTAAGAATGATCTCCAGTGTATACATCCAATGACTTAAAGTCCATTTATCCTTAAATCCAGTTTAGGCTCTTTCCCAGAATTCCACAGAAATGTCATAATAACACTTCTACTATTTATCAAATCTTAAAAATAGTATGTGTATGTGAACCACACACTTGACTGTAACACTTATGACTACTGAACTCATCTTCTGTCCTGAAACTGTATTTCCTTGGCTTCTGGAAAACAAGTCTTCCCTAGTTCTCTTCTATCCCTGGGAATAACCTACAGAGAATGAAGAAAATGTCTCTTCATTTATGTATTCCTTTAAGAGAAGCTGGTGTTTCACAAGACTTTTTCCTTTTCGTATATATCTTGTCACTGTACGATGTCATGCTTACATGTAGCTCATAGGCTGACTGTACTCTCCTGACATTAAGATCGATTTTCAATAGTTTATTGAGCCATGTCAATCCAGGTGCTCACTGGGATTTCAAAATCAATACATCCAAAAATTGAAAACAATATTTCCCACTCAAAAATAAATAGTGCCACCCTAAACAAGCCCAATCCCATCTGATCTCGGAAGCTAAGAAGGGTCAGGCCTGGTTAGTACTTGGATAGGAGACCACCTAGGAAGACCAGGTGCTATAGGTGTAAACAATAAAAAATAAGGGATTGTAAGGTGACAAGGTCCTTGCAATCTGTGAGGTCAACCAAGGGTTGCCTCACATAAAATAATAAAATAAATAAAAATAAAATAAAATAAAATAAATAGATAATGAAACAAATAAAAAAGAAAAAAAAAATCCTCAACAGTCAGCACCATTATTCACTCCAGTCGCTAAATCAGAAAACTGGTTATCACTCCTGACTTTTCACTTATCCTCACAATTCCATGTTTTATAAAGTCTCCAAAGCCTACCAATTCTTATTTTCTAAGACTATTCTGCCCCTCAAGGTTCAACTTTATGGCTCTGCCAGAGCCCTTTTTATCTTTCCCGTCATCTAAATAACTGCAATAGCCCACTAACTAGTCGCCATATAATTATATTTCTAAAGGACAAATATGCTGTTAGGCTAGACAGAAAGAATATGAAGAGATGAGCACATATTTTTGACAATGCGCCTAAAGCCCATGAACCTTGAAAACTGATGTATTCAGCCTCTTGGGTGCCCCAATGCTGATGTATTACATTTCTGTCATTTTCCAATTCATAAAATATACAAGAAGAGAAAATGATAAATAGCATGATAACCACACTTAGACAATCCTGTCCATTCCGCCTTATTCTTTTGAGCAATCTAGTCACAGAGAGATGCAGGAAGCAAGTCTCCAGAATTATATATAATGTTGCTGTGTAAATTAGAGTATCATCTTCTGTATCATCTGAAAAAAGTTAGCAATAGAGTGAATCTAACCAACTGAGATGGCTATTGTGACTGATTTCTCATGGCTAAGGATTTAATTAAGCATCAACTATGCCCTAGTATGCATGCTGCAAATGTGAACAAGACAGAGATGCACTTCCTGTGATGCACATTCTACTGGAAGAAACAAGAAAGAAAATAAATAGTGTGGAAAATTACTATGATAGAGGACAGAGGATCAACACCACTCCAAATCAGGAATGGACAGGGAAAGGTTCACAAAGTCAAAGTGACATTGCCAGAAGCTTGAAAGTAAGCTGCAGTTAGCCAGCAATAAAAAGTGTTATCATCAGGCTCAAGTTACACGGAGAGAAAGAGAAGTCCACAGAGAATTTGCCAACTAGCTCTAGGTTTTATGGTTAATAAGAGGCAAAGCCAGGATTGGAACAGTTTCGCTGATACTAAATCTCATGCTCTTCCTAGAAGAAAAAGGGAGAAGATAAAATAATTCAATTCCAGATACATACATACTAGATTATATTTCATTTTACTCTAAAACTCTCCAGATTTTGTATAACACTAACTTGCACTGATGCTCTGAAAAGGAATCAAATGCCATTTTGGGAGGTCACGATGAATTTGGGTCAATTCTAGCACTATAACAATCAAACTTCTGTTAGTTTCTTCTCACATTTATAGAACCCATTCTTTATTTTACTGAAGATATGATAGAGGGATATAAACCCTTCACATCATAATAGTTATGGTAATAATAATAATAACAGCTAAATTTATTCAGCACTTACTATGTGTCTACTACTTTACATATATTAACTTATTTATACTTCACAATAATCTTATGAGGTAGGTTATCATTACTAGCCCCATTGTATAGATGATGAACCTCAGGCAAGAAAAAGCTCAGCAATAAACCAAAGGTCACACAACTAGTAAGAAGTATGCTACAATTCAAACTCAGCACTCTGATTATTATAAGTGCGATTTATATTTTAATAGACAACTCATACCAAAGGCTTTTCCATGACTATTTTAAATTGAGGGCACATTTTATTTACATGCTGATCATGACAATATAATCTTCTGGTTTCTATGTATAGTAAAAACAAACACACATTTTAATATACCATCAAGTCAGAATCTAATGGGAAATAATTTATTCTTATTATTTTAACTCACCTTTCGAATAAGGAAACTGGCCATTAATATGCCATTAATGTATCTTTTGAGGGCAAAATTAAAAAAAAAAAAACATTACCAATCTCTAAATATATGATAGGGTTACTTTTATATATCTGTGTGTATAGGTGGATATATTATAGTATTTTTAATAGAAGAAAATATTTTACTTCTTATATTTCCCCTCTAATAATTTATGTTTCAGAACAAGTCACTGAAATTAAGTAGCCAGTGAAAAATATAAATTTAGATAGAGAGATGACTGATAGATAGATAGATAAAATTGAAATAATAAATACTTGTTTTAGTCAAAGGAAGAAATCACACCTGGTTATAAAAAATACTATTCACCTTAACATTTAAATTTTAGAAGGCCACTTCACTTTAAGAAAAAACAACAAAAGGCCCTCCCTTAAATCCTTTCAGCTTTTTTATCTGATTTTAATCATAGGTTATAGTAATTACCACTGAGTATATAGAATATCTTTCCCTGTGAAAATTTTGCCCATCTTTACCTAATCTCCCCTAACAACTCTGCTTTTGTCTAAAAATGCCATAATTTTAAAATCATAATAATCTAGATACTTTATAAATGAAAACCCAGTCAAACCCAGTAACAGTGGATTGGACAGAGTTTAATTCAAACAGTAAATGTATATAGACGTAGAAATACCTAGCTGATTCTAAATATTGACAGAGACAGAAGGGGCACGATTATTCAGCACAGTGCTTCTCAATCAGGGGTAATTTTGCACCACCACCCCTCTCCCTGCGCCCCAGCCAGGGATTTTGAGCAATGTCCAAAGACATTTTTGGTTGTCACAACTGGCTGGATGCTACTGGCATCTAGCGGGTAGAGGCAAGGGATGCCACTAAATATATAACACGTCAGAAGACACGAGATAGCCCCCTCAAAGCAAAGAATTATCTTGTTCTAAATGTCAGTAGTGCTGAGGTTAAAAAATCATATTTAGCATTTTTATATGTACTAACCGCAAGACATTTCTTCAGAAAATAAGATTCTCATGTCCCTGCCAATCACATACAAGAACTATGTAAAGAATAAAAAATTTAAGAAAGCAAACTCCAGAGATTAAATTATTTTCATTAAAAATCTAACCTATCATCATTTCTGTTTTCATCAAAAATGAATTTTTTAAAAAATTAAAAAGAAAAAAAACATACCCTTGCCTACCGTTAGAACACCTGAACAAATCTGTGTCTCTCTGTAATAATATTGTCCTCTATATAGAACTGTTGAACATACAAATTTTCAAGCTATCTTTTGCCTCAGGTTCTAACAAAGGGCTTTAAAAATGACTGAAATCTGAGATATTCAAAAGTTGATATTAATAAAGTACATCAGCAGATGTAAAGTGTTCTTTTCAATAGGTACTCTAGTAACTGAGCTGACATCTACACGGAACGCAGAGGAAACAGGATATGGTTTACAGAGTTATGCACCTCTAAAACTATTGAAACACTAAAAGATAGTAGGTTGTTTTCTTTTCTTGGTTTCATTAACGCATAACATGTGGCACCACTACAACATGTAAACACTGAGAAAACTCGAGAGAGAGAGAGAGAGAGAGAGAGAGAGAGTTAGTTTGGTCACAGAACTTTATTTTTAAAACAATTTTAAGTACCCAAGGATTATAATTCAAAACAAAAACAAACCTAGAAGAGAACACAAACTGCTACAGTTATCTATGTGCTGCTAATTGTAGCAGCCAGAGCAATTCCACTAAGTGTCTAACGAAGGATGCCTCTGGACTAGGGACAAGGCAAAGGGCCTTGTTTGTTGTTGGCTGCCTTGAAGGAACCCCTCCATGGCTTTCACGTTTAATGGGCCTCTCATCCTACCTATCAAAGCATCCTTTTTCCTAGAGGAAGAGATTTGTAATAAATACTTAAGTATATTATCTAACATCCTTTCCTATCATCCCAGAAAGTCTTACTAAATATGAGTGAACTACTTATTGGAGTAAGTAGTACCTGTCAGTGGTGACTCAACAATGATTTACTGAATGAAGAATAACTTAAAACTTTACCTCCACTTGTTATTCTCCCATCTCAGAAACTCATGACATTGAGTAAGTCCCTGGTTACTAGTTTAGTCACTAATTCAAAGAAGGCTAGCAAGAGAGCTAATCCATAAGGCTTATGACATAAGCACTCAGGCATCCTAAAGTCTTTATCTGGGCCAACATAAGTTACCTAGTTACCTATAAAAACTTTAACCCACAGCATAGATCTGGGAAAATAAGAAAAAATCAAGAAATGAGCTGGGAGAGTGAGAGATTGAGAGGGAGATAAGCACCTGTAATTGCATGCCACTCCTTTTTGCAGCTATTCCTAGCCAGCACTTGGGTTTTTCAGCTTCTTCTACTTTCCCTTGATCCTCTGCTTTCTGAAAGGCTGCTTGGATAGGCTGTTGGTCACTCAGGAATTGGTGAGGCCCAATAGCATGGAGGTTCTCATTCAGTTCTAGGAGTTGGAAGCAGGAAGAGCAATGATGATAATGTCTTCATCTGAGATACCAGATGTTTCAGGAGCACCCTATTGCTATTTCCATGAGCAGATACCAGAATGGTTTTGCACTTAATACTTCAGGAACAAGACTTTCATCCCAAAAGGGAAGAATTCTCTCCAGAACATCCTGTAAGTTTTCAGACTGTGACACATGATCCACAGCAACATTACACACTTTACAGCTTCGGTCATTGTAGGTTTCGGGGAAGTAAGAATGAGACTCCTCAATGGGTGGGCGATCACATTGTAGCTGCTTCTACGGAGCTTCACTTGCTCTTCACTATGATTCAAAGACATTTCCTTCCTATAGAAACCTAGCAAGCCTCCATAGAGACACTCATTCAGACATCAGGAGCTTTCCACAGAACCCGCTCCTGTCCCTGCTCTTCCAGGATCAACCAGGCTGTGTGGATGGACCGATTAAGGATGGATGTGAATATGAGATCAACCTCGATGTTTAGGGCTTTCAGTTGCTTCTTAAGGTTCTGAGATTCCTCCATTCCTGCAATGTTAAGTTTCTGATCCACCCAGCTATGAAAACGATTCTCTTTAATCCAAGCACCCTCTCCATGTCTTAAGATAATCAGCTGGTATTTGGACACACTGATGGCTGAGCTTTCCTCGTGCCTTCAGATGTACCACTGTTTGATGACAGAAATACATCTGCAAAGAGGCCACCAGCAGCAGCTGCTCCTCGGAGCCAGGAAGCAGCCAGTATCTCCTAGGATTCATCACTGCTGCCAGCATCGGCACTATTTTCTAGCCCCGGTGCCTGAATAAATATGTTTTGAATGAACTGTTTCACATGAAAACAGACAAGCAAAGAATCACAATACAGTGTAAATAAAGCATAAGAGATTTTGAAAATCCACAAAAGGTACACCTTCCCAAGGTGACAGGCTAGGTGTACTTCCTAGAGAAGTAAAGAATACAGGGAATGGAGTTCCAGATCGATCAAAGTTACAGAGGATGACAGTATTTTAATCTACCAATAGCAACAGCAATAGGCTTCATGGAAATTAAATGACTATCTATATATAAGAAGCACTTTGGAAATTGAAAAGCTAAGACAATTTAAAATTAAGGTTACATTATTGAGAATAAATCATTTGGCTACTCCCTGGGCAAAAATACTTAATGATCAAAATAAGTCAGATAACAATGCTTGCAGGCAATGGTTCACAAAGAAATTTATAACCCCTAAGGCCCAATTACCAACAAAACTATCATGTTCATCTTAAATTGAGACCTTCTTTGAATTTTGTTTTGTTTAATATATGTAGGTACTTTAAAAGTAAGAATTTTTCCCCCTCAGAGATAAAATATTATGCATTTTAGATGTTCGATTTTTTCCTAAGGTATTTATGCATTTGAAATTTTACAACTGAAATTAATTAAAATTGGTTGGAGTCATATTTGAACTTTGCATTAATCTAAAGTTCCTTATCAAACTGGCTGATTTAGCTAATGACTCAAATAATGAGATTTTATATCATCTGTTAAATGGCAATACAATTGCATTTCTTTTTTTTTTTTCCAAGATTCATACTTAGTTTTATGCTATGTTTATAACAAGACAATTGGAAAAATAAATCTTTAATCTCTATTATGGCAGCGGTAATAATTAATAGAATGCCATACTCATAACACATAAATGCCCCCAAATCTTACTTGATAAAATAGATAACAGGCAAAAATCTTAAGTGACTATACTAGTAGTAAATGGAATCAAATTCTCAGTTCTTTTTAAAAACAAACGCTGTAAATAAAATGTTACTACTACTTAAGTCAACTGTAGTAATCTTAAGTTTTTGAGTGACACAAGAGCTCAGAAATTAAGTGCCTAACATGCACTAGCCCCTGAACACACAAAAAGAACCATGATCAATCAGGCAGCCAAGTTTACTCATGTGATTAAACTCTGTCCAATGAAATGAAAGCACAGTGGCCTGTGCACCTTTCGGAGATGTCCTTAAAGAGAAGGGAGCATGTTTTCTCTTATCCTTCCTCTGTTTTACTGGCTATAAGTAGAAGTCCTGTTCTGAGGATGGAAGATATTAAACTAAAAGGAGCCCAGAAAACTGAGTCTCTCTTGAAACTATCCTACAACACTGGGACTGCACATCTCTGGACTTACTTTTTCAAAGCAGAAATTACAATTGTAACTAGTTTAAACCAAAGTTATTTCGGGTTTCCTATCATTTGCAAACCAATCTCTTCCTAACTGATAAAATGTCACATGCATTGTTTTGTTTTAAAGTAAATAAGGCCATAAAATCAGTAACATCAAGTATGACTCTCACAGAGGATTTTAAGGAAAACTTCTTTTAATTACATTTGAATGAATACAAAGTATGAGTTGTCTGGTTTTGAGTGATAACTAGACAACTTCCAAGTATAAAAATTGCAATTAAAGTATTTAATTAAATTTATGTAATTTAAGAGCACAATGGGTGCATGAAATTGGAATTGTTAAATTAAGCTCCTAGACATGAGAATGGTCACTTATCAGTTTGCTCAAAAGAGTAATGACATCAGTAGTACTTTTTTATAAAAAAAACACATTTAATTAATCCTCTCAACCCCCAAATAACTAAAAAGAAAGAAACTCACAGGATTTATCAAGTGAAACAGAAATAGGTAGGATTTTCATCTCAGAAAAAGATTCAATGAGATATAAGTGATTGAATTTGAGCTCCAAGGGAGATACCAGAGACAAAGTTATATATATTTTCTGGTCTTACCAGGCACTTCTGTGACTTTCAGGTCACTCTAGGATAATAGACTTTGTATTTAAGGACAAAGTCTACTCATATTTTTCTACTCATATTTTTTCCTCAAATTATATATTTAACTTTCTCTTTTCTTTTTTTAAGTAAACTATTTCAATTTAAAAGGCAAAAATTACATTTTTACAAAGATGGCTATGGGTAGGAAAGCACTAATAGAGGAAGTAAATGTAAATGGTTAACTTTTTGGTTAAAACACATAACCTCAAATTATTAGAATAATTTATTTGTGCTACAAATAAAGCATAATATAACTGGATACTTATTTTAAACTACTGTTATGTTATTATACATAATTATCATATATCATATGTACTGTGAACAAAATAAAAAGATGTCCCTTCTTGAAAAAGTTAAATTCTGCTGACAACAATAATGAGCAAGTTGTTTTTCCTGCTCTGTACTGTTATTACATGAAGATAAACAAAAATGGAGATGGAGAAGAAGACAGTACCCATGTGACATGAAGTAACAGATGCGCACACATGATTCTATTACACGGCTCCCCAAAGCTACAACCTGTTTCACAATGTGTCACTTCTAAGCGCCAAGCAGGTTTCAGAAAACTCAGTTAAGTCTCCTCTTTGGTATCTTTCTTTTGAAGAAGACTGGTTTATTTGCTCTAAATTGGCTTTTGTTTAGATTTTGAAAACTAAATAAAGTAGAATAATGCATCTTATTTCATAAAGATTTTTTTTTTATTTTAACCTGTCAAATATGAAGCAATAGGCATCCAATCAAAATGATTTTTTAAATATTTCAAAGGCATTACCAAAAACTTAATTAATTAATTAGTGGAAAATGAACAAGTTGAAGCTTTTCTAAAAAAATTACTTTTTGGTTAGGGTCTAAAGAAAGAGAGATATTCTCATTATATTACCATATCTTCAAACTATATGAAGCCTCAATTAAATGGACCATTCATACAAAGATACCTCTCCTGAGTTAGAACTTAGACTATGACATGTAAATAAGCCTTTCTCTCCTATATAAGTCCATTTCTTTTCTGTGACAGGTCCAGAATAAGAGGCTTCCCGATTATTATCTCATGTAATTCTCAGAATAAGTCTATAAAGGTATAATCTCCATTTTACAAATGAGAAGCCCCAAAATCAGAATGGCTAGTCAACTTAAATAAATCCATGTAGCTAATTATCATTGGATCTGGGATTCACAGAACTATATTATATATTAATATATGCATAATTCACTTTATACCTGTCTTCTGAATATACAATTACATGTCATAAAATAATAATAGGTGCGAATATACTTTCCTAGTTAAAAAACAGTATTTAATAGGAAGAAAGACACTTAGTACTAGATGCCTTCAGTATAGTATTTTCCATATTATTTCTTTTCATCCTGATGATTAGCAGTATAAAATATCATTGCCGTTTTAATTTAGAGATATAAAAACATCACGGGGAGGGTTAAACAATTTGTTCACGATAACACAGCTGACAAGTCTCAAGATAAGATTCAAATTCAGAGCTGCCAGGCTTCAAATAACAGTGTCTTCGCATCGATACATCGGGAATATGTGCCTGTTCTCAGTTCAAGAATTAAAAATTGCCCTCTTTTTCTGGTTCATATACCCAGTGCTTCTTCATTATACATACCAACAAATTTTCCTTCTCTCTTTCTTTATTTATACATGCCCACTTCAATATATAAACATCTTGCATCTGCTTCAAATGTAGATAAACTACAGCCTCTAATGCCAATCAACTTCGGTAAGAAATAAATACACATCATAACCAATACGCTTGTATGATAGTTAATTTTATGTGTCAACCTCACTGGATCATAGGATGCCAAGATATCTGGTTAAACATTATTTCTAAGTGTGTCTGTGAGGATGTTTCTAGAAGAGATTAGCATTTTATTCAGCAGACTGAGTAAAGCAGATTGCCTTCCCAATGTGGGGAGTGTCATCTGATTTGATCTGAATAGATCAAAAGAGAGAAAAGAAGGATTAGCTTTGTCTCTGCTTTAACTGGAACACTGATCTTCTACCCTGAGACCTCCTGGTTCTCAGGCCTCCAGACTCAGACTGGAATTTACTCCAGGCTCTCAGGCCTTCAAACAACATGACCAGCCTTCCTGGGTCTCCAGCTTGCAGAGGGCAGATTGCGGGGCTTCTCAACCTTCATAATTGAATAAGTCAATACTCTATATTAGTCAATATCAAAACATATATGTTTTTAGTTGGTTCATTTCTCTGGAGTCAACTTGTAAAGAAAGGGGTTTCCTTGGGTTACTCCTGTACTCAAGACCTACTCTTCTTCATGAAAATGTTTACCAGTGAGTATAGGTATATTCTCACAAAGACATAGCCTGTGAATAATTAAAAACGGAATAAAATTAACAACTAACGAACTTTTTATTTTTTCTTATTGTATAATTATATCAAGTTTCTAGGCATTCTACAACATTAGAAGATATCATAATCCAATTTTGCAGATGAGAAATAAGGATTAAGCAATTTGACCAAGGTCTACCATAGGACCAATACATGGGAAATTTGATTCCAAGTCAGTTTAATACCCAAGCTCATGTTCTTAAATATTTCACGAAGCAGCCTCTATGGTGCAAAGGTGCTACAGAGTTCATTTAAAAAAAAATAATAATAGTTTTTCTTCTTCCTCCCTCCCCATGAAAACAAATGCTATTCTGGTAAGCCTATATTTATTTTCTAGGATCATAGTCAAATCTCTTTCAAATACTTCCTTCATCCTATAACATAATATTATGATTTAAAACAAATACAATTAAGAACTAAAAAACACCTAAGCCAAAATTAAAGGCATTAAGAATCAATGACTTAACTTTAAACCAAAATAGAAATCTGCTATTTATTCTCTATTTACAAGGACTATCCAACGTGGATGACTAAATATCATGTAATTTCTTGAAGGAGAAACACTTACTAGTTGGATGGTGTGCAAGCACTGTGGAGGAACCCCAAAACTAAGATACAGACACAGGCCAAAGCCTGACCTACTCAGTGAAAGTCAATGCAATTAGACTGTTGATTTGTTCATTCATTCATTCATTCATTCAAAATATATTTTAGAAGTGCCATTATAGAGATTTAATGACTAGCAGAAAGGAGAAATAATTTAAAAAGCAGTAACAAAACTGCGTGCAGGGTATCATAATACAGTGTATTGCACTGTGGAAGTCCATAGCAAGAAAATCTAGCTTAAATATATTTATTCAGGCAGCGAGGGGTAGGGGGATGTTTGTAAATTCCACAGGAATCAACACACTCAAAAAATATTACAAAAAAAAAAAAAGAATAACAAGAAGAAGAAGAAGAAAAAAAGAAGCTTCAGAGCCTGATTCCATCATAGATGGTAATAATTTGGGTTAGAGATGTTCCCATGGGCATATCATGATTTAGTGCAATGTACTCACTTTAAACATAAATGTTCAACAAAGTGGGTGTTTTCTTTGTCCCTTAGCAGCAGTGCTCTAACTAAAATCTGCTGTTGAAGCAATAAATTATGAAAGGGGAAAAGGAATCACATATCTCATAAACTAGCAGGAATAGGTGTTAGTTCATACAAGCAGTTTCTAACTTAAGCAAGATGAGTTCAAAAAATAAATGTGAGCGTCTTTTTTCTTTGGAATAGATACTGCAGCCTAGAAACTAGTCATTCAAAGGCTAATACTGAAGAACTTGTAGAATAGAAGGAAAACATCATTTAAAACAATTTTCCTAAAACTGCCTTTATAGGTTTAATTTTGGTGCTCAGAAGGGATGACTCTTCACTCAATAGAGGGGTCAAAGACAGCAAGGATCTATTCATGATGGTAATCATCACTTTCCAGTCCTAGAAATGTTATCAGGAGGCAAACTGGTGCCTAAGGCTGGAGATAGGAAAAAAAGAGCTGGAGAGGAGCCAAAAGAAATGGATAGAATAATGGAAGATTGGGGATTGACATGCCAAATGAAGAAATTTGGTGATTCAGCAGCACTTGGTTTTATTCTCTCTTCCAGTCACTCCACCCTTATGTTTTATAAAGGTACTGGCCTTGTCCCAGAGAAAATTGTTAGGCCTGAATGCTTTTTCTCTCTCTCTCTCCTCTCCTCTCTTTCCCTTCCCTCTCCTCTCCTCCCCTCCCCTCTTCTCTCTTCTCTTTCTCTCTCCGTCCTCCCTCTCTCCCTCTTTCTTTTCTTTTCTTTCTTATTTTTAGACCAGGGCCTAAAAATTGACCAATTCACTTGTCTTTCTTCCCTATCGGTTGTTGATTTTGATTAAGGTTGCACTCTCTTCTCCAATCCTAAATTTCAAGGGAGTAAGTATACATTTTATATCCCATGCTTGTACTCATCCCTAAATCTGGTCTTCGAAATTTAGAGATTTTTGCAAAGATTTCTACTTCAAACAGGCAATACACAGAGGATACACGTACACACACAATCATTAAAACAAAAATAAGCAAATGATAAGATATTAATCTTTAAAATTCATCATCTTAATATCCAGATGTCCTTAAACTTCAATTATACTTTAAGCAACTTCTCCATTATATAGGCAAATCATAGATAGGTTTTGTATAAGAGAAAAAAATTGAAATAAATGGAAGATAATATTAGTATATTTCCTGGTGTGTCTAGAAAATAATTCTTAAGTCACAGTAATTGGAAATCTGCAGAGGACTGATTGGAACTACACAAATAACAAAATTACATCTGTTCATTTTTCTTCAGAAGCCGAAGAAAAGAGATACTTTTTTTTCCCATAATGCAAAACCTCCTTCTGAGTAAAATGAATTAATTTACTTGAAACTTGGCTTTATATGAGTCTATACTTTTCACATGAGCATAATTTTAGGAACAAAAAAAATTCTTCTAGCCATTTAAGCAACTTTCAATCAGTTTTAAAGTTAAACCAAACAAAAGGCACTAAGACAGGATATGATTATGAATTTCTTTATAAACTTCTTTTATGAACTTTCTAAATCATGGACTCATGTATACTTACAGCTCTGGATGAAAATGACTATAAAATTAAAGGCCATTTTAATGAGATTTCAGAAAAATGCCTTTCATCATTTTTACAACTTAGAAAATAGTTTAACCCTCTCTACACAGTTAATTTTAAAAGAATATTTCTACATGAAAAAGCATGACCCATGCAGTCGCATTTTAAAACTACATTTGCAATAGAAAACCTATGATACAAGCAAGTATAGGAATGATGTAATCTCTCTCGCTAGGCTCCAAATTCTAAAAGGATTCTGATTTCCTCCAACTTTACTTTGGGTTAGGGTCGGGAAGGCATGGTTTAACAGTTTGTTAGCAGGCAATCCTAGACACCAGTACTATGATGTGTAGTTTCCATTGCTGTAAAAGAAATGAGTATGAAATAATAAGTTGTTTAATTAAATTGTATTCAAAAGCTTTGTTGAGTACCAAGGAGGTGTCAAGGACTTCATTATGTGCTAAAAACAAAGAATAAATAATTTATATCCCCAGCCCCCGAGGATCTAGTATGAGTTTCAGTTCTTTGGTTATTGTGTCCATGCATTGCATAGGATAAAATTATTCTCTGGGATATCCTATAGCTTTATAAAGGCAAAATGCAGTTCTCTACTACATTCAGAAGAAATGAATAATATTTCCAAGTTTCTAGACCCATGATCGATGCCACTATTTTGTGTGTGTGTATGTAGGGGGAAGACATAAAAGCACCACAGAAATTATACTACATGGTCTTTTGTCCATTTTCTCCCTCCTTACCATCTTGTCTATCCATTAGCTTCAATGACACTTAACACTCCAGTCTTATTTCATCCTCCTTGAGCATACATTATGGTCCACTTTCTCTAACAAGTTCTTTAAATATAGGTATTCCCCAGGACTCCATCCATGGTTCTTACACACACACACATACAATTTACAGTTTTCATTGACCTACTTAGACAATTACAACTCCAAAATCTACACTCTCTATCTCAGAATGCTCTCACAAGCTGTAGAAACACATTCCAGTTGCCTAGCAGAAGCCCAATAGTTATTTAAAACTTACATAGCTAAAATTAAACAATTTTCTTTATTTCTAACAGATGAATTTACAACTATGCTCTTATCTATAAATGTACTCTGAAGATAAAATCAGTATTAATCAAACTTTATAAGCGGTCATCTCATAAATGTATAAAAACTAGTGATAAACGACATAAGTGTTATAGGAATCATGGAGTTTAGAATCACAAGAAAAGAGATTTCACCTTGAGGGCTAAACTATAAATTCAGCTCTCAGTGAATCAGAGAACAGGTGTACAAAATGAGTTGCGGAAAGAAGATGGCTCCAAAACTAGCAGATATATAATGTATTTTGTCTGACTATACTAACACAACAACTGAGTACAAAATGTAAAAGCATGCATGGAGGAGCAGGTAATGGGACTTGAAAGCTCTGTAAATGGGGATTCACAGAGGAAAATGCCAAAAGTACTTATTCCAGCACTTTCCAGGGGAGGAGGAACTCCATCCAAGGGATTTCATAGAATCAGACTGTCAGACCAGAGTTATTATAAATTAAATCATCTACTATTCTTTGGTGTGAGGTTCTTATAAATTGAATGTTTCCAATACATGGATAGTATGCTCACCAAACAACCTGGGATTCCCATACAGACTTGACTGGACTTGAAGTCTTCCTAGTACCTGTGACAATATAGTGAGGGAAATCCCATGAAAACAGCAGCACACTGGGTTTTTCCTCATCCTTCTCTGTGTTTTTGATATATAAGTAGGTCTCTCTGAGACTGATTATACCAGGCAACTAAGTACCAGGCACCTGAACAGATCCAGTTTCTTCCCTCAAACCAGAAATTTACTGTACTACTGAATGCTATAAGCTGAGCTTTCATGTTACATAAAATTTGTAATTTTAACTAATAATCACAGATGGTGCTTAACATCATAAAACCTACAGTAGAAAATGTTTCATCTTGTGCTTTCTTTTATTCAGATTGACCTGGATGTATTCTATATGTAGCTTCTCCATAAAATCATTTCTGACTTTCTCTTTACCATCCTGCAGACGTCTAGGTCATTAGATAATAATTATCTTACCTAATCTATTCTGTCATCTTGTCAAGACAAACTTGGCCAAATTTCTTGAATTTAGTATATCATGCCCAAAACTCAAGAATAGATAATTTAATGCTAAAATATATTCAAGAATTTATATGCACAAATGCATATATGGTTGATGAAATCATTAAGCATGGTTAATTTGCCCTAGTTTTAAATAATCAGTAATTTTTACTCTCAGTAAAGGCTAGACTTATATTCTGAGCCTGTACAGATGTTTAATATTACAATAAGTCTTCAAATTAGAATTGAAAATTACTGAAAGGCAAATTTAAATATGTTTCTATGAACAGAGGTCAATTCTATAGCCACTTATATCTCAAATAGGATTTGAAAGGGTCTCATATTTAATAAATGAATAGAATTATATACTTCATTCTTTATTATTTAATTTTATTCTGATTAATAAATGAAAATAATCAGCACTTGCTTTATTGAAACCTCCTTTAGCTATTGTCCAGTTAACTAACAATTGTCCAGTTAACTAACATAGCCATTATTTTCTTAGTGATTCTGAAAAAAGTTTGTTTTCAATATTTTTAATAAAAATATTTCCAGGGTCTGGTGAGAGAAATAGAAATAAAACTCAAGCCTTGACACTAGATGATATATTCCAGAATCTTTACTCCACATTAGTATGTATATAATTACCATGGTCACTGTGAGGGAATTTTACTACTCTTAACTTTTTGGATGATTTTCAATGGAAAAAAGTTATAGAATAAATCAATATGAAGAGTCAGATATATGAACATGGCTAATAATATAAGCTGGTAAAGAAATAGATCAGCTAGGTAAAATAGACAGGACTTGGAACTGTAGGCCAATAAACTTTAATTGTTTTTTTTAATTTTCATTATTAGCTTATTCATTGGTTTATTAATCAAGTCATTTATCAGTTTAATAGTTCACCCATTACTTTATTAATTGATATATCCATAATGTAACACATTCATTAGCTTATTAATCACATATACGTCATTTGAAGCCCATGCGCCTGGCATTTGGGATAGAATGTTACCTCAGCCTTCCCTGGCTCTAAAGAAATTATGCTGTAATTAAGGAGAATACGGTATCACAAATATTACTATGATTCAGACTAAAAAGAGTCAAGTATTAATTGCTCTGGTGAGATTTGAGAGAGGTAACTATCTTCTCACTGTGAAAATAGGAGCGGTATTGAGAAATCTTCCCAGAATGAGATTTGAGCTGAAATATAAAGGATGCTTAGGCAGTAACAGGCAGAAAGAATGAGGAGTAGAGTGGAAAGAGGTCAGAAAGGGAGAAAATGGTGGAAAATGCTACAGATAAAACAAGTATGTGCACAGGTCTCCAGCAAATAAGAATATGACATACTCGGGAAAATTCCATGAAAAGATCTTCACCTACAAATCAGATATATAACAGAGCAACAGTAACAACAATCAAGCATATTTTGAAAATATAAAATCTAAGAATTAGGAACAACCAGTTCGAAACGGTCTTGCCATGTGAACAAGTAGGTATCCACAAGCTGCCCCACCTCATTCCAGGAATTGTGTATCCAGAGTCTAAGTCAGTGGAATTCCTCCAAAATCTCTCGGTTCTATTCACTCATCTCAGACATGCCAAGCACTTCTAAGCATTCCTGTTTGATAACCCTCTCCTGAATTCTCTATTTTGAGAGACCAATCTGTTTACCTAGTATCCCCTGGACATCTCCTTCCATTCTTAAAAGACACACACCTACACATACACACACTTCCAGGGAACTTGGGGGGAAATCCTGTCCTGAACTCACGTCATTTGGCAAAGGGTTACTTTCTCCTTCATTTTCACCAATCTTCACTTCTCACAGGCTTCTCTTGACAGTTTTTAACAGAGCTTAAAAAATGGCTCAGCTCCATGTCAGGTAACACCACTTCCATTCTTTGATTCTTTTAGCCTATCAAGAGTTTTCAAAACCTGGTCCTGAATGAACAAATAAATCTCTCATTAGAACTGGATCTTTGGGTACAACTCTGCACCTGACATTTCCCTCACTGCTCTATCCTCCTAATTTACTTCCTCCTAAGGCAGAGTTCTTGACTTCATGAGATACATAAACTTGTTGAAATTCTATGCAACATTTTAGCTTCATAAAAGAGTCTTTATCTAACCCGCTCCCTGATTAAAAACCACTATCTGGGCTCTATCTCTCTTAAACTGAAGCTCCCAATAGGCAGCTGTTATTGGTTAAGTTGTGTCTCTCCAAAAAGATGTTGAAATCCTAACCCCCAGTACTTGAGAATACGACTTTTTATGAAACAGGGTCACTGAAGATGTAAAACGTCAAATTAACAAGGATGAGCCCCTAATCCAATATGACTGGGAGCTTTATGTGAAGATGGAAAGACAGGGAAAATGTCATGTGATAACAAAGGTAGAGGTCAGTTATGCATCTGCAGACCAAGGAACTCCACAGAATGCCAGAAAACCATAGGAAGAGGCAAGGAAGAATTTCCCTACAGGTTTCAGAGGGAGCCTGATCCTCTAAACATCTTGATTTCAGACTGCTAGCCTCCAGAACTGTGACACCATTATTTTTTATTGTTTTAAGCCACCCAGTTTATGGCACTTTGTTATGGCAGCCCTAGGAAACTACTACATGAGCCAACCTTAATACGAATGTATTTGTTTCTGAAATTGCAAGAAAATGCAACTTTAGATGTCTACTCCAAAAAGGCTCTTTAAAACCTGAACCTGTTTAGTGATAATGATTATACTTAATGCAATTCAAAGAACATGGTTATCTAATACCCATTATTAATCTTATCACCTATATTGACAAATTGAATCTTCTCTGCTCTGATATGGATTTCATAATTCATTTATAAAATCAACAAATATAGTTACACTCTTCTAAGTATGGGAAGATACAATGATCAATAAGAAATTGCCACTACCTCCACAAGCTGAATAAGAATGATAATGACCTCTGTGCTTCAATATTGACTTTAGACAGATATTCTTTATGTTACAGAAGTATTTATTTATCACTGGTTTATTTATGTCTTGTTCTCTGAGGCAGATGTTGATCAAAAGCTTTCTTGGCATTTCTAGAGGTGATATTCTTTTCTTCTTCTGACTTCTTAAATTAAAAGAATATACTAATTAAAATTAATATTGAATACCCTACCATAAATCTAAAAATAAATGTCATATGATAGTGGTGTTTTAATCGTTAATATGCTGCTGCATCCACTATATTAATTTTAAAAGATGTCAACATTTATATTAATAAGTCCAATTGGCCTGTCATGGTTCTGTAATTTTGTCTTTGCTTGTTTGCTTTTTGTTTTGTTTTCTGGGTTTTTGGAGATTTTTTGTTGTTGTTATTGTTATTTTTTGTTTTTTGGTGTTAAACATAGACATTTTGCTGTCAGTTTTACCTAACTTCACAAAAATAAATGAAAAGTGTAACTAGCGTAAGAAATATCACTTCATCAAAGATTTGATAAAACTCATAAATGCCTTAAACTTGGTTTCTTGTGGAGAAAATTCTTTAATGTGGTTTCGAATTTTCCCAAGATTTTTTTTTTATCCAAATTGCCACCCTCTTCTTGTGCCAATGTTGGCCATTTATATATTCCCAGAAAAGCATAGATATATAGATTTTACATATATAAGATTTTCATATATATAACTAACATTTGCTATTTTAAGTTTATATATATTTATGTGTGTATAAATGTGTGTGTGTGTATTCGTAGCCCCTTTCTAATTCTCAGTGTTGTATATTTGAGATTTTTCTATTTTGTCCTATATTATTTGTCCAGAAATCATTGATCTTTTAACGAATAAGCTCTTAAATTTGTTCATTACTTCCCATTGCTTTTCTATAGTCTACTTTATTAACATTTTCTTTCTTTTTGCTTCCAATAAATTTATTAGTTTATTTATTGCTCCTTTTTCCTAGCTTCTCAGATTGGATGATTACTTATTCTTATGACATGGAACAATAATGACAACTAACTTAAGGTGGCAAGATCTCTATTATCTACAGAAATGAGCCCCTCTGTTATGTAAAATAATCAAGAATTGATTAAATCATATTATATTTATTATCTATATTCTAAAATCTATTGCTTAATAAAATAGTCAATATTTTATTGATTTACCTATTTAAATAACATTTGGAACATACTGACTGGGACAAATCTATAATAGCAGTGAAAGAACATCTACTGAGAATTTTCAGCCTAGAAATCAATTATTTTTCAGATGGCAGTGAGTCGTGCAGTTAAAAGGTTGAAAGTTGACCACATTATTTGTAAAACAGTGTAAATCGCTGAGCGATAGCCTATATGTTTTGCCTGTGAAAATATACTACACTTGAAAATAAAAATAACAACATCATAATGTAGACCTATTAAATTTGATCTTAAAAAAAGTTACTCATGTGAAGTATTAGATTTTAACAAATTTGGCAATATGAATTAAAAGGTGACTATAGGCTGTGAAATAAGTTCACTACATCTATTGTTATTAAGAGTAAAATTAAGTACTGTTTTAACTTTCACATATGACTATTATCTGTAAGCTTGGATTGAAATGATATCAAAATAATATTATAATTAATGGATTTAGGCAATTAAAAACACTTTCTGCAGCAATTTCTTCTTGAAAATAACTCTTAGCTCAGTAGTACAAACCCACTGATATTCTTTCTAATAAAATTCTACAACATGAGTTCATTAAACTCGGTAACTAAAATAAAAAAATTAATTTGTACTTTATATTAGATTTCATTCCAAGTATTTTATTTCTATATCTAACAGTGATTTCAATTGAATCTTTTGTCTGAATTTGAAAGATATTTATTGAGGGTTTTTTCCACATCCTTGGTTTATTTCTGTAGAAATACTGCAGAAATATGGCTCAAAAGGAATATAGACTGAAAACTCTTAAGTTCAAATACGGGCTACTTTACTATTTGTGTAAACTTAGACAAATTATCTCTGAGTTTCGTTTTCCTCATTTTGTAGGCTTCGTTTGAAGACAAACTGTGATAACATTTGTAAAGAACTAAGAACAGTGCTTGGTACATATTAGTTAAGTAATTGTTATCAAGAAAAAAATAAATATTATTCCATCATTTTATAAAGTTAATATTACCATTTTTACACCTCTCATGTATAACTTGATATTAATCCTGCAAAAAACTGTCCTTAAAGTTTAAAACTTTTATAAGGCAATGTTCCCCAGTTTTGAATATAACCATATATCATCTAATACTATTGCTTACTTAATATTTTTCAAAATAATTTTTTTCTCTATCCTCGCTTAGAACAATATTTAAATGTGTTATTTAAATGTGCTAGTCATATTTTTTTTAAATTTAAACATAAAAATGAATATTCAGGGATTAATTTAATGATTATCTCTGAACTCCTAGAGTCATACTGTGGCTGGTCATTAGTGGTATATCTCACTTTAGTAATTACTGTTTTGAAGTTACATAATTATGTATAGCTCTACATTATTTCCCTAATAAAAATTTCAAACAATATGAAAAATTTTAATAATTAACAAAGCTGTAGTTTTTTGAATGCTGAATGAGTTTAAAAAAAAAGAAAACCCAGATTCCTAATTTAAAGTTAAGTAGAGGACCTAACGGAAGTTTATGATTCCCCAAAGCTTCCAAAATTTATTAATGAATATGAGTATTTCATGTAACTAATATAAATATGTTCATTAGTTTCAGGCTTTGGCCATAAAAAGATCTTTAAGAAATATAATTATAATCGATGATATGAAAGGTGATTAAAACCTGCTAGTACCACAAAGGAACATTATCAAGTTTACTCATTGGTAAGACTAAATAAAGCAAATACTTTTTCTTTCAGGATATTAAATAGAACAAAGAGCAATTTCTGTATATCAGAGAGAGAACTGTGTAATGGAAATAGTATCTACGTTTCAAAAGGAAAATTTTTTATTTGTCAAATATTCTCTAAATTATCTATGAGAAAACTTGTTTTTTTCCTACCTATGTAAGTAAATAGAAAAGTTTGTTCCTAAGGACATGTGATGCCAGATATTTTTAAAATATTAAGAGTTATACAAAATCTATTTGGGTGTATTTTATTGATATTTCAATTAAATAAAAACTTCCCTATTTTGAAAAATAATTATTGAATATCAAAATTCTGTTAACCACATGGGTTACATAATCTAATACACTGAAATTATTTCCAACATTTCTTGTGGGATTTAAGTCTCTCCATTTGAGCTAACAGTTAAACATAGTTTAAAAACCTGTCATATTAGTAAAAATATTTTGGAGCTATATATGGCATTTATGATATATCTGATTTTCCTGTAATTAGGAAAAAAAAAACTGATCTTGTTAATAATCACTTCTCCAGCAAGGATTTTCACTAGAGTTTGGGGAGGTCTGTATATATACTTTCATGGTTTATATATGTATCTGGACAGGAAGTTTTATAAGATACAGCTTTTAGATTCCATGTAAATTGAATTTGTCTAATTGAATAAAGTTATCTTCTCAGCAAAGGGTAAGCCTGGACAATCCTTGCCCAACAGGTATCAACAAGAGGTAAGTAACTGTGGATAAGAGAAAAACAAGTTCAGCAAAGAGATGTTGGTCATTTAGCTTACTTTCTCTTCCAAAATGTATGAAAAATGGGCTCTAGAAGAAAATTTGCATCCCATATTGCATGGCAAGAGGCTCCTTTGATAGCATTACTTTCAGATGTGAAAATAATAATAATAATAATAAAAATAAAAGAATATTTGTATATATTTATCAAACTGATAAGTTTTTTCTCATGAAATAAAAATTCTATTAATCAAGAATAATATAGTTACATCACATTATTTAAATGAAGAGGATATGTGGAAAAGCTTTTGTAAGAATATCTAGATGTGTTCATTCAAGTGAAAAACAAAGATGCAAACTCATCATTTTCAGAGAAAAGATGGTAACATCTTTGGTGAAGCATGAAGCACAGCAGAGAGTGAGCTTTAAGAGCTGTGCAAACTGGAGTGAATGTGCTCCATCTGAAGGCATTCAGGTGAAAAAGAGAAAATTAAACTGTGTAGATCAATACAAAACACATGCTCACCTAATCTAGACCACAGGCCATGAAACTGAGATCCCAGTATTAAAGTTTAGGAGTTTAAAAACAAGGTAAATATATGAACAGGAAATTTATCTGAGCTCATCCTGTCTGCTTTCCCTTAAATATCTAAAAATCTTTTTCTGTTTTATTTTTATTTCATTTTTTATATCTGTGCTTTCAGATTTAACTAGTACAAAAGATTTAGCTGTAACCATGGCATAAAAACATACTAAAAATTAAAGTTGACAGATTAGTTTGATACTATCATTATTACATAGCATTTACTAAACATAAGCAGTAGACACCTTATTTTGTGTGGTCTCTTTCTACAGGGAATTGGTTCTCCATTCCAACCTTGGTGGCATTGTCAATAGAGGTGTCTTACAACCTCTGACCCATTGTCCAGTGTTTCATCCAAGAGATGACCCCAACAAAGTCAGTCAAGAGACCCCAAGAAGGTCAGTCAAGAGACCTTTTTTCAGAATTAATAGAGACACCAAGACAATTCCTTCTGAGAGTGAGAAGTCAGGATGTTATATTTATAACTGCAGGAATCATCTTTCCCACTGATATATAGAGAGTTCCACAGAGAATGAAATGAAACCAGAGGAAACCAGAGCCACAAAATGAAGATAAATTCTTACAACCTAATAAAGCACCTAGATCTAACTGTGCCATATCTAGTCAATCCCAGGAATTTTTCAGTTATGGGAGTTAATAAAATATTTTTGATGTTTAAGCAAGTTTATTTTAGGTTTCTATTACTTACAAACAAAAGAATGTCATAGATATGAGACAAAAAAATGGATTTCAGTTAATTTATATTTATCTACTCACATCTCATTGTACTCCCTAGGGTTGTTCATTCAGAGAACAGAACCAATTTTTCCCCTACGGGTTTTTATAATCCAACATATGCAAATACTCTAAATTATTTGATTATCTCTACCTAATTATTAGTACCTTTGGAGAGCCATCATCTTATTCACTAAATCCCCAGGTTTAATACATGTTCTATATATCCTTGGACACAAACGATTTTTAACAGAGGACAAAATCTATTATTAATATCAAGATATCAATTACATAAAGTATCACACATAGCAGGCTTAGTTTATAAACCACCTAAGTATTAATGGAACAAACTTAAAAAAAAAAAAAAAACAAAAAACCTAAAAGCAGTTAAACCATTTTATATTACATGGCATAGTACTTCAAAAAAATTCAGCCATGCCACATCAATACACATGAATATAGATGATGAGGCCCAAAACAAAGAAATCACAAATACTAACCATCTACTAGTCTCTGAGGCATGATATATGAGAAGAATATTTCAGAAAAAGATCTATCGTCATCACCATTTCCAGCAATTAAATCAATAGTCCCTCTCACCACAGGCTTCAAAGATGAACCAAATGAGAGAAAGCAATTGCATACTCACAAATTATAAAGCATGTCGGCCATGTTGCTCCGGTAGTACAAAGCATTTCTATAGGCGCTTTCAGCTTCAGAAACTTTGCTCTGGCTCTTTAGAACATTTCCAAGGTTACCCCACGCTGCCAAGAAGAGAAAGAAGTATTGAGGCTGAGAGTCAATTCAATTATACACGACATAGTATCGAGCCATCAGGAAGTCCCACAGGGAGAGAAAACCTTCATAAAACATTTTTAAGGAAGAAAATTTATTTCCTTTATCCTCTAACATTTCATCAAACCAGGCGATTAAATAAAACCAAAGCCTAAAAAAAATTTAAAGTAATTATTATGTCTCAAAGCTGATATCATATAGAGTTCATCGTAAGGACAAGAACAATGTTATCTTAAGATCACCAACAAAGACCTCAGGGTCTTTCAAATTTCAGTAGGGGTCTTCATGGCCTGAAATTAGTGTATACTTAACTCAACCAGAAACTGTAAGAAAGGATCTTAAAATAAACAAAGATTTCATTCAAATATTTTAAAAACTGATAAATGACATAGAACTGGGGATAAAAGCAAGATAACCAAACAAGATCAAGCTATATAGAGGCTTAATAGTCATTAGAATATATCAGTAAAACATTATGCTTCTTAAAACAGTTAAGTATATTTAGTTTATTGAGATACAATGTTCTTTTATACCATTCCTGCTAATAAATGCACTCATGTGGAAATACTGAGATACTGATTTCATGTTTAAAAAAAAATCATAATCATGTTAAAAAAAATCTATATTTTCTGTGCACCCTTTGTTTTTTACTCTAAACAATCTTGATTTCTCAAAATTAAAAGGATGAAAGTCACATCAACAGCTGTTGCTCTCAAGCAAAATTATCCTTCTAAGACAAGAGGTTTCTCTTCTCTTCTTTCCTTCCCACTGGGAAAGAAATGGGTATCAAATCCTGAAGCCAGAGTCCTTCCCAGCTACAAGATGGGGATAGCAAGGTTTATGTGTGTCAAGATATATTTATTTTGTTGATTACTAATTCTACCTGAAGAATGAAAAGGGTTTTGAAGTCAATTTTTTTAAGGTATAATAAAGTGTAGACTCTTTCAATCTCAGATGTGTCAGTGTACCCTATAATTTAACACTGTGTGCCTCAGTTTACTCATCTGTAAAATAGGAAAAATAGTACTTCATGGGCTTTGCAATGAAGATTAAACTAGTTAATATATGTAGGGTGCTTAAGACAGTGGCTGACACAAGACAAACACTCAATAAATATTTACTATTACCATTAATATTATTGTGGTGAATACTCCTTGCAATTCACAGTTTACAATATCAAATGTTGATTATAGAAATAATGTCAAATATTACACACTTTATGCTCTTATTTTATCTACAGAGAATAATCTTTCATATTTTTTTGCCGCTGATGAAAAACAGAGAAAAAGCACTGAACTTAGAATTATCCAGCACCTAATAACATCACATTTTACTCCACATACTTGAAATATATCAGCTACGTTCTCGACACAGTCCTGTACATAAATATTATGCTTAGTCTGTTCTAATAAACAGACTCACAGACACTACAGAACTTGCCAAGTTAATACTGAAGTATTAATTAGAGCAGGAATTCCAACCCAAGGCTGGCTGCTTCCAAACTTTTTCCACCCTCCACCTAACATTTTCATACCACCTTTCATCTTTCACTGCAAAGCAACATTCACATACTATGAATTAGGCCTTGGTATTATGAATCCATAAAAAAACTGAATGATAAAACAGTATAAAATATTGTCAAATTCAAATACTAAATGCAACAACAAGAGATGCAAAGTAGTAAAAAAGAGATAGTAAAATAAATTATAATTATCTTTAAACTTAAAAGGCATAACCCCACATGTATTTTATATGTAGCCCTCACCCCTAAATTAATAAAGTATGACTGTATGGAAACTTCTAATAACCAGGCTATTTTTCAAGCCACCTTACCTCTCCCAAGTTCTGCTTTGATTGTGGCATTAGTTAATGAAACTATATTTACATTGGAATCACTCTAGAGAAATGCAACCAAATATTATTTTAAGCAACAAGAAAACATTATAATGCTATCCCATCTAAACTATAGTTTTACAACATAGATGCTGAAAAAAAAATATAGCAAGAGATTATCTTAAATATTTTAAGGAGTATTTCTAGATAAACAGATTGACTTTTCAGGCATTTATATCTTAATAAACATGTATTTCTATTATTAATAGTCAACAGACATAAAGTTATGACTAGAATATATGTTCACTCATTTTCTTGTTTGTTCATTTATTCATTCATAAATGTATTCATTTACTAAATAGATATGTGTTAAGCACATATCTCCTTTGTGCCAGGTACTTCAATAGAGGTTGGGCACTTAGGAATGTACTGACATACAAGTTCCCACCATGCGGAGCTTATGTATGCAGTGGGGAGTAAAGTGGGATGGAGAAGTGACAACCACACAATACAATAAAAAAATTAACTTCAGATAGTGATAAGTGCTACAAACATAAAATAAGATGGAGTGGATGAAGCTAATTTAGCTAGAGATAACTTACAAATAGGGAAATGGGTATCATCTCTGAGGAATAAAGGATATGGAGCCAGCCTTGCAAAGACTGGCGATTCCAAGTAAAGTGAATAGTTTGAACAAGGAGTATAAAGCAATAATGAATTTGACACTTCTAAGAACAAAAAGGCCAGCAGGTGTGACTGCAAAATCAAAGGGAAAGCCATGATGAAGTCACACAGATAAGTAGGGATCCTATAGGGTCTGGTGGGCCGTAATAAGTCTTTATTCACAGTGGGTAGGAGAGGACTTTCAGAGAGGATTTTTTGTGATATGACTTAACATTTTTAAAAGATCACTCTGCCTTCTCTGTGGAGGAGGTACTCACTGCAAGGGAACAAAAATAACAGAGAGACCAGTCAAATGACAACTGCAGTGAATGCAGAGACGAGATTAGGGTGGCTTACACTGGGACAGGCAGCAGAGAAGATGGTTATTCCAAAGTAAAACTACAATTAAGAAATTAAAAATCATTGGCAAAGTCATCTGTGGCAAAGCCACAACGTGAAACTGAGTTGCTTGATATTTTTGTCCAAATGGAAAACTCTTCACATTTTTATGATTAAGTCATTGCCCTGGGTGACTGGAAAAAGAAAAAGAAAATTCCCAAATTAGGCCTATATTTTAAAAGCAAATTTAATTCTTTATGGATGAGAGAGGAAGGAATGGAGAGACAGGGAGAAAGTGGGGCAGAAGCTGGCAGGTTGAGAGAGAGGGAAGTCTTTGATGTCCAGAGCTGATCTGACTCTCGCCACCTGGTATTTTGTTCTCCTATTGTACACAACACAGTCTTATAGAATCTCAGCTTGAGACAAGATTACTATGAGACCATGATAAATGAGACAAAGCAAGACCATTTCATAATTCTAATAAACACAAAAAAGAGAAAAATTACTGTACAATACACAAAATGTCAAATATTTCCCCTCTTGCTAAATAAATGACTTCTTTACCCAGTCATAGAATTGTCCTAGTATCCAATCTACAGGACACCCATCCTTTCTTAGACCCTCTCTCAAATTACCCAACCAAAGTCCAGATCCTATGATAAGACATACAATGAGATATCCCAGGGTCTCTATGGGGTGGTGGTCCCTCAGAACAAGGAGAAATTAAGCCATCCTCTTTACTGCAGGTGTGTTCCTGGTGGTCTTTGAAGGGCATTAACATAGAGGATTTCATCATACTCAAATATGAAAACGATTCTTTTCAAAATAGTTTCTTCCTTAGATAATTGCTCTTCCATACAGTGTTTATCGAAATAGATTTTAGGTTTTTAAAGTAAGAGCTGCTAAAACTAAGTCTTAAATTGCCACACATTTTTTTTGACATGAAAACTGCTGTCACTACTTCCATATTTTCAAATTTAAATGTGACTGATTTTTGCATCAATGCTACCAAAACTCAATGCTACCATTAAGATTATTTCCAAAAATATAAAGGTACACCAAAGAATATGACCTAAAATAAAAAATTCTATTAGTAGTCCACTAAATAATAATTCTTTTCATAAAAGCTATTCATTTATCATGTTTCAATAATAAAACAAAACATGAAAAGGAAATCATTGTTGAATTGAGAAATCATTTAAAATCTAGCTAATGTAGATATAGTTTAAAGGAACTATAGTTTAACTGAACTACAAAAAATACATCTTAAAAGGGCTAATGGGATGAATTCACATCTATATAATTAATCTATGGAATTAATCAGCGTAGCTATGCTTTTTTTTGTTTGACAAATTTGATCACATTAACCAAGTCAACTTTTGAAATCATGTTAATTTTTAAATATAACTGGTTTGATAAAACTTTGAAAGACATAGAAGAATACTCAAAAGCTCATGAATGAGACAATTTAACATTACACAAAATAAATTTTTTCAAAATCAGTCTATAAATTCTATGTATCCAATTAATATTTTAGAGTCATTTACTAAGGAACTCAAAAAATATATTCTAATATAATATTAAGAGAAAAGTAAAACTGGATTTATATACCATATTCACCATGCACAATGGTAAACTCCAGATAAATTTATAGGTTAAATATGAAAAAGTAAAACTAACAGAAAAGTATGTTGGAGAATACCTCTGTGGAAGGGAAAGGAATTTCTTAGAACAACTTCTGAATATAACTCAATTGGTAAAATATCGATGAATTTGAGTTCCTCAAAATGAAAAACTTCTATTTATTGAAAGATATCATAGACAAAGATAAAAACACATAATACAGTAGGCAAAGATATTTCAAACATCTAAACAAAGAGCTGTACTTAGAATATAAAAAAGAACTCTTAAAAAAGCAACAACAACAAAAAAGATAAATTCAACAGAGAGAAAAAATGGGCAAAGGATATGATTAGGAATCTATCAAACAGAAAAACCCAATAAATATCAAGCATTTTAACTAATTCTCAAATTTCTTAGTAACCCAGAGAAATGCAAATTACAACATATATTTTATCGAATTGGCCCCAAACAGAAAACTGGATAAAGCCATGTGCTAGTGAAGAAGTGGGGAAGGACTCCATGTTCTATTGGTGGCAGTACAGCCTAGGGCAGCCATTTGTTATGCCATCTGACAGTACTCGGTCAAATTAACAAATGTCATTAAGTAAGTCAAGGATAAACCCTGACCCAGAATCTCACTCCTAAGGAAATTCTCACCTAAGAGAACATGTAAGAGGATGTTTAATGCAAGCATCTTAGAGTTGGCTGATAATGAAGTAATTGACTTGTCCACCCTGTGAGTACCATGCGGCACATAAACATTATGGATTTCTATGCAGCAACAAATCCCATGTAAACATTGTAACACGAATGGACCTTAAAAGCCTACAAAGAATCAAAATATTTAATGCATTCTATCATGGCACCAGTTATAAATATTAAAAATTCATTCCTACCCAGAATATCACTACATATTTTACAAGAGTAAATTAAGTACATTAAAGCCTCCGCCTATGGTGCAGAGGGAAAATGAAGTTAGGAATAAAGATAAAAAGGAATAAATACATGACAAAAAGAAAAGAAACTTGCAGGAATCATCTTGAAAACAGGCCATGAAACATATAATTAATCTAACCCTCTGCAACTGGGTTGGTGGGGAGGGGAGAAAACGAAAATGAAGGGGAGGGGTGTCTTTTTCTTTTAAAGATGGGAGGAAAGGAAAATTAAGGTTACATCTCACATTCTTTTAAAATAAAAATGGTGTTATCCTATACCCTGCTTAAGGAAGAAAGAGTTTTAACATTCATTAAACTTTTCTTTACACTAAGACAATTCAAAACAGATGTTTAGGATTATCTTCAAATTTTCACTTGGTAATTATACTTTGGACTAACAGAACTTAAAGATCTGTATCTTGTATTTTCATTAAAATGTAATGTTATTTGCATTTTTAAGCCCATTTTATTGATGTGTTCACTTAATGTGATGATTTTTAAAAATACAGTTTAACTGGAATAAAATCTTTAAAATTCTTCCAAGAAATTGTGAAGAAACTTAAAAAAAAGTACCTATGTTTTTAAAGTCTGTATTTCAATTGACAAATGTGAACAGACAAACAGTTTAAACTCTGGAGAAAATATAATAAAGTACTTATTTGAAGTTCAAAAGCTTTAATTAGTTTATTCTAAAATCTCAATGTAACTTTCATAAGTTTTTCTCAATATGTTTCAAAATATTCAGAGTACTCGTTTTATTCCTTTTGTTTTACAAAATGAATATACTATGAAGTTGCTCTCATTTGGGGGGAGCTACTGTCCCAGATCATGGCTTTTCCTTGTAGCCCATACATCTAAGTGCAGGAAAAGAAAAAGAAGGAACATGAGAAAGTGGAGAAAGAATATATACAAAATGTTAATAAAAAATAGTAATTTTAAGTGCTTTCATTTATTTAAAACTTACTATTTGCTTGACAGTATCCAAAATTTACTTAATCCAATAAAAATCTTTGAGGTATGCTACTATAACCATTTCATTATTGAGAAAACTAAGTGTTAACTCCCTCGTAGCAATGTTAATGACGGGAAATCCAGATCTGTTTCCAGGTATTGGAACCTATATACTTAGAGGTAAAGCTATCTATCTCATTCTCTCAATACTGAGTTTGAATACTAAGTACAAGAGCATATTATAATACTCAATATTTTTACATATTTAATTGAGGGGCTGGAGTAGAAGAGGAACACAAAATAAATTATCCAAATAAATCATTCTTTTTAACTGCTAGGGGCAAAAAAAAAAAAAACTCCAGACACGTAAAAAGCTATCTGGTACCCGTATTTTATAACGTATTTTCCATATGAGAGAAAAATTAATGCCAAACAAAATATTAAGTGTTTTATATTCCTTTAGAAATATAACTTTAAATGTCCCATTTTCCAGTTAATTCATTGGAAGTAGAACATATGATGCCTGTGTAAACAATTGTTGCTATTCAAAGATGCTGGAGACTCGGGTATGTTTATCAAGATTTTCCAAGTGCCCTAAAAATGTCTTACATGTGACAGACATTTAATAAGCATTGTTTAACAAGTACATGATTTGTTTAACATGATTTCCTAAGATTAAGCATATATGATGATTACATTAAGGGAAGGCAAAGAGATGCTACTAGATACCACTGCAAAGGCTTTAGAAAATTTGATCTGTAAAGTTATTTTCAAAAGAAAAAAAAAATTTCTGTTAAAAAATCAGGAAGCAAAGAAGCAGGAATAACATATCTCAAGGGCCCTTCACACTGATATTCAATTGCATCTAAAAGATACCACTTACTGAGAAACTTGACCTTAATTCACAAGGAAAGCTCCTCTTGTACTTAGTTCACAATCTGCCACAGTTTGTTTTATGTTTTTTGAATGGCATAAAAACAATTAAATTCTCCCACCTTGCTAACATTGCTCTAAAGAGAAAGTCAAATGTGAGCTCCTTCTAGAAATGCTAAGTAATCTACAGCAATAAATACTTCCAAAATTTTTTCAAAGCTCCCATTCAAATACATGGTAGTTCTAAGTGTACAAAGTAAAATCAAACTTATTCTAAAGTAACTATTGCAACTAAAGTAACTATTTTATAGTTCACAAAATCAATGCATGGTGACTTCAGCAATTTTTTTCTAGAATTTTTACTTAATGTGAAAATTTTGAAGATGTTATATATGTTACTAGAAATGTTAAAATAATTTTCTTATGATTTTGATATACATCACTTAAAATTAGCTAAAAACATGAATCATTTTTTAATATTAATATTTAAAAATTAGCTACTTAATTCAGGTCTACATAAGGAATTATGTCTCTTTGGGTTATCAATCAGCATTTTCACTTCACCAGTACACTGAACACAGTCACCCAAATTGGTAAAAACTCTCATTTTTCACTTTTGCCTTCAGCTATAATTTACTTTTACCTTAGAACTTTAATATATGTCTTTAGTCCCTATGTCAAAATCTTAAGTTTTAAGTAAAATCTGGTAAGATTGAAGAAGCATTTAACTGCACTAAAGATGATAAATCCTAAATTCTGTTTCCTCCAATTTTGAGTTACTTGTTTGAAATCAGAATTCTACCACCAAAAAGGGTTAAAAATGGAAACTTTATCAGTTATCTGTGCAAGACCAGCTGCAAAAGAAAATAAACAGAGGAGTACCTAATGTATCTGATACAATTTTTTTCTGTTCAGATTAAAGAGCTATTTTTAAGCTAAACTTTTCGTAGGTATTATCTATTTTACTCTTCACAACAAATAAGATTATCATCCAGTTGATAATAGGTGAAGAAATTGTGACTCAGAAGTAAAATGACATTCAAAAGATGACAGAGCTAAAAGTTGTGTCTGCCTGGTTCCTTTGCTTTTAACCTCTGTGCAACACTCAGACTTGTAGTCCAAAAATGGTATTACCAAAGCTAGAATTTAAATAAATATTTTAAAATATAAAGGTTAATTATGTTAAACTTTCTCATCTCAACGGAGAGGAGAAAAAGGAAAGCAAGTGGAAGCGGGTGGGAAGAGCCACTTGCTACATGGAACTTAAGATAAATGTGAACGTTGTATTTTTTTTAACCACAATGTTTTTAGACTCCATCCATTCTATACACTGTGAGGGGGTCAACATGTGAGCCTGGGCTTTTCACTAATTGTATGAGAGTCACTTCATATGACTCCAGGGAAATAAGGGTTCTTATAAAAGCCTCCGAAAATTTATTTTTCTTAAAGTGATCATACCTTGGACTATTACAAAAAAGAATGTTAAATGGGTTAAAAAGGCATGTCTAGTTAAAATCTGAAGCAGAAAAAGTGGACATAATTTAAAGACTATGGTTACTATGATAACAGAATACATACTTATACATAATTCTAATTATAGCAATTTTATAATATGCACTTATTTCTCCTGTTTCTCTATCTCTGGTTAACTCAGATAGACCTGAAACTAAACTTATTCCTAATAAGGGGAAAAAAGTATTAAAGATGAAAAGATAATACTTAGTATTCTGATAACATGTTATTATTAGTTTGACAACACTGTTAGTTGCTATATCTATGGATATGCTATAATATCCACATGTGAAATTCAGGACCTGTTTTCATTTCTGTTTTAACGTATCTAGGGCTGTTCCTTAGCATTTACCATCTGCCATCTCTACCATATTCCTGACTCTGACTTTAAGCCACCCCACATTCATAGCCCAGTGCCCAGTCAATAATGCCAGCTCTTACCTACACCTGCCTTCACTCATTAATTTTCCATCTGTGCTCAGAATTTTTCCAATGGCCTTTCATCCAAACAAAAAAACAAACAATCTGCTCTATGTCCTTTTCTAGTAGCAGTATGCTCTTTGCAAAGTTTCTGATTAATTAACCCACAGGACTATATATTAATACAGTAAATACAATTTGCATTTACAAATATAATGACTGAACAAGGGAGAAGAATTTGGAAGCACCTGACACTCTTCTCAAATCTTACTAACAGATCCTTTCTTTGCTTATCATGCTGTTAAAAGTAATCAATAAAACATTTGGTAAATATATAATTGGCATGCCGCAAATACTGACTTTATTTATATAACAGACAAACCAATTTGGCAGAGGCTTTTTGGAAATTCCTCATATCTGGCTGATGTTTCAGCTGGTGAAGTTGTAAACTGGTTGGTACCTTTAGATTTAGACTGGAAATTGTGAAGCGTAGTTGAGTTGCTACTGATTTCATATCAGAAACAGAACTGCCCACGGCATATATTTATATCTATATATCTATTTCATATAAGCTATAAAGTATATATTTATAAATTTAAAGGATAACATTAAATATGTAACATTTCCAAAGACATTTTAAAAGAATGAGATAAAATAAAATAAAAATTATTAAATCGTTTTCAAAACAAAAAGAAAAAGAAAAAAGAAAGAAAGAAAAGAGAACTGTCCCAAATAATTCCTTACAGCTTGCTTCATCATAATTGGTATCATTTGAGTCTGGCTCGAGTCTGAAAAATGAAGAACCTTTAGAAAGGCGATTGAGTTCTTGAACAACTATATCTGAAGTTCTAAGCAACTCAGGAAAAAAAAAAAAAGAGAATCTTTTATATAATCTACTCTCATATTCTACTTTATCTCACAGTGAATCATGTCATCATTTGAATGGGTCTCTGCCATCTAATAGCCCAAGGTTACTTTCCTTCTATGCTTCATTAAGAGGAACTTTGATATGGAAATATAAAACAAAATATCCAAAACCTAAGGTTTAGTACTAGTCCTTTTACCAATTAGATTTGGGTATGCTGAAGTAAATGACCTGACTCTTCTCTTTCTTATTAGCAGTAGTAAAAGCAGTAATTTACTAAATCCACAATGTGGGCCAAATGCCGGTCTAGGTGTGCTCCACATACTGTCTCACACAGTGGCATTGCTACCCTCACTATATAGATGAACAACCTGAGGCTCAGAGAGGTTGCAATGATAACAATATAAGGATAATAATAACAGCTATTAATGGCCAGAGTTAAGATTTAGTACCCACATCTACCTTACTGTAAAGTCTGTACTCTTTATCACGCTGTTTCTCCTGAAGCATACTGCCTCTCTTAGTTTCTCATCTGTAAAACCAGTGTAACGGCACTCGCCCAAGTTCAGCATCATAAGATAATTAAATAAGATAATAGATGTGTAACTCTTTGAAAAGTACATTATTATGGAAAAGGACTATTTCATTAATAGATTATCATTCATAAAAAAAGCATAACCAAGCAGATATACACTTTTACAATACATCTCCTATATTCTTTATATTTGAATGTATTATTAAGAATTTCATTGCCAAGCAAATCCAGGTCAACAAAAACAAAACTCAAGGAAACATTAAATACTCTAGAAACCAATTTTAAGATAAGAAAAATAAGAAAAATAAGAAAAATTCTCAAGATTATATTTTACTTCATAAAAAATTTCTATTTCTAAAATATAAACATAGCACATCATAAATAGTACATCATTACACTATAATCTATGTTAACTTCTATATATTAATTTTTGATAGTCATTTTTATCAATTCAGCAGCTAGTGTTGAACAGGGAAAAAGTATAGTTAATACTACAGAAAAGGAGATTAAAAATAATCAGTAAAAATATATATTTCAAGAATAAAAATGTGTTCGTAGGAAAATACAAATATTAATAAGAAAAAAGAACAATTGTGTATTAAATAACTGTTAAAATGTTCTAAAAATAAATATCAATTACCTTTGTTATATGTAGAAATCTTGGGTAACAATCATGTTAAAGTATTTTCTTCTGTACTTTCGGCTGACTATTAACATCAGAAAAGGGGATATTAATTTTCTTTGCCTTTTTTGCTGCTGCAGGACAAGTAAATAAGGGTTCTTAAAAGGGTATGCAGCAAATACTTGTGTATGAGGCCTTTTTGCAGCACTTGAAAAACTTGACATGAAACAAAGAATGCCATTACTTATTTAATAGTCTTAAACATATAGCTAAGGACTTTCTACTACCAAGCAGTGAAAAAAAAAAAAAAAACCTAGTAAAAAGAGGGGTAAGATAAATACAAAGGATCAGGAGAAGTTTTAAAATCAGAAGGTTCAATTCACTAAAATGACATTATCACATCAACTGAGCAATATAAGAAAGAGAAGGGCTGGCTTACTCTTCTGAAGCTCTAATCTTAACCAGATTGGATCCCAATAGGAAATTCTCAGAAACGGTTAAAGGATATTTTGTACTAAACACATCCACAGGACACATATTAGTATTAATGAATATTACCAACTAGTAGTTATGATTTGATATGTGCTCTCAGAGGAATAAATCCATATATTCCACTCATGAGTCCTAAATAGTGTTGACATTCATACTATTCACATGTAAGATTGATTAAAATCCATAAGGAAGCCATACTTTCCTACCAAATAATCAGAAATGAGGTTAAGAAGTACTTTTTAAAGCCTAATTTTTAAATTTAAAACTCAGAAATAAATATCTACTCCAAGTTTAATTTGGAAAAGAGCTGAGAACCAAAGCACGGCAGGCCTCTGACCAAAGCACCACATAGCCTCTTGCTTCTAGAATTGCACCACAGAGCACAGTGCCATTCTGGAAAGACTTCAGTGACTGTATAACCTGCCCTCAAGTATCTCAATCTTGTCCTAAAGTGTTACGCAAAAGAGATTTTAAAATCCTGCCCCATTGCTTCTAAATAATAGAATTTCAAGAGCAAAATAATTTCAACTATATCACTGTGATCAGAGATAAGAAAAATGCAGAATACATGGATTTATATGCTATCATTAACATGCTTGTTTTCATTACTCAAGCCTAGAAACTTATTTCTACTTTAAAACTATTTTCAACAATCACATGAATATGGACGACACCATTCAATCTTAATCACTAGAGTGAACACGACTTGAAATCACCTTTGGAAAATATTCAAATTATTCAAAAACAGAGTAAGTACAGATATGAGGTGTTCTACACCAGTATTACAAACCACCAAAGCTAACTGATAGAACTCAAAGAAAGTAAGCCAATTGATAAAACCAGATAATATCACAAAATATTTCCAATCTTTTCATCTTTGCTGGTGGTCTCATGATACATAGTTTGAGAAATTTACCCCAGTTTCCCAAGAAACAAGAATAGAAGAAAAAAGTTTATCACATTTCTTTAATACACAAACTCCAAGTTGCAATCTGCAGAGCCCCAAACATTATAAGACTATAAGTTTCCTCTGCCACCCAGGCAAAGAACTGCACTTAAGAAAAAAGTGCGTTGACATTTCAGTAATCTTTTCTTGTCAAAATCTGACTCTCGGCTGTTGTATTGCATACCTAATCCAGTTCCTTCTTTCTACACTTAGGATTCCAAGAGAGAAAAGTTTTCTAATTAAAATATATGTCTAAACTACTTCCAAAAAAGATATTAATATTGATATTTTAATATAATATCCCATGATATTTTGCATAAAAAATTGAATTAAGCTGTTTAAAATGAATTAATGTTCAGAGTAGGAGCTAGTATTATTGGGAATTAGAATCTTAAATACAAGACACTATAAAGTCTGTAATATAGTTCTGCCCTCAAGAAGATTTGTTTTTTTTTTTTCTTTTTAAAATTTGCTTCTACTATTTAATCAAATCAGGTTGTGAGTTCTTACTTGGAAAACAATATTATCATTTTTTAAATTAAAGCATTTAATATATTTGATCCTTATTTAATTCTTAGTAAGCACATATCTATGTTCCTACTAGATCCCCCAGATGGTAATATTCATATTTTTAAATTACAAATGAATTTAACACTAATATGCAAAGCTAAAAAAATGAGATTTTTAATTTAACATGCATATGCATAAAAATAGGACTCACTTTGTTTTAGTTATTTTCCTATATTTATATATAAATAGTCCTCCAGAATCAATCCTTTTTCAATAAATATATGACTTGGAACATCTCGGATTCTCTCATAACCCCTTGAAACTGAACTGGAATTTTCTTTTAAAGCTACTATTACCCATGATAGGTGTATATGCGTAATAAGTGTAAAACTAAAAAATATATTTCATTCGTCTTTTCAGAAATCTGCTATATCTGTGACATTATCTGAAACTTTATATTACAGCAGGATATGAACATATTTTACTCCTCTGTGTTTTATAAGGGTTGAATACCTATAATTTTATTTTGCATGAGATAGTGCTCTAATATGCTTTTCAGCTTGCTTTAGCAGCTTAGCTATCTTTTGCTGAAAAATTAAAAATGTCAAAAACGTCTTCTATGATCTTAAACAAACAACTCTATTCTCAAATATAACTTCTAACATAGTTAACCATTCCTTAATAGATGCCAGATTTGAAGATATTTCTTAGGTTTCTCTTTCTGGCAGTATGGTAAAATTCATTGCTCTGAGATTCTCACCTTGTATAGAACACATAAAAACAGTAGATAAAAACCAAAAATATTTTTTAACCAATGAATTGATTGGTGGGAAAAATAAGTATCCCCAAGTCTAGAAACTGAAAGAAAGCAGGACTCTAGAAGGATAAACAAATTCTGAAGATGACATTCACCTTGAATATATCTGCAAAACTATAATAAACCAAGACTTGGTCTTTAAATGGACTCAGCTTTGAATGGGGGTTAGATTACAGAAGCCACATAATCTCTGACTCCGTGAAAGGAAATAAGACTGAGTAGATTAACTACAAACAAACAAAAAACTCAGAGGAGAAGGTGGGTGTATTCTCTGTCCCACACATTTGGACAAACTGAAATGAGGAGGAGAAAATCCACGGGAATTCCTTTACATAAATCTACTTTCACAAAGTTTGGGGCAATACTACATCTATTGTCCAATGAGTCTCAAAGCCAAAATATGTTTTAAGCCTCACTTGGGGTAGAGGCCTGAAAAAAGGATACTATGAAAACAGAATACATAGCTCTGTGAAAATACATTTGAAACTCTAGATGAATTAAACAAAATCCAGCCAAGAAAAAAATCTACGAAAATTGATCCAAAAGTAAACCTGAATATTTCCAAAATCATAAAAGAAATTAAATCAGTATAAAAACATGTACCCACTCATAAACAAAACATCAGGTTTAGTCAGTTTCACAGGTAAATTTTACCAAATATGGATGGGAAAAGGTAATTCTAATTTTATATAAAAGCTTTCAGGAAACAAAAAAGAGATGATACTCTCAAATTGATTATATAAGATTCATTGATTCTAAAACCAGAATATGACACCATAAGATCGCAACTGCCAACTTCACATAGGAACATGGGCAAAAAATAAATTTAGAATGTAAAAATGGAGATATATTATAACTAATTCCTCTTTTATTCCAGGGATGCAAAACAGGTTTGACATTAGAAAATCTGTTAATATAAATCATCAAATGAACAGATTCAATGGGGAAAAAAATCCATATTATTATCAATATTAATTCATAAAAAGAAATCTTGAACTAGAAATAAAAAGAATCTCTACTGATAAAATGTATCTACAGAAAAATCTATAAATATACATAGTTAACAGTGAAATACACCTCTGTTTAACATCATAATGGAGGTTCTAAGATAAAGCAAGGAAAAACAAATGAATTAAAGTAAACAAAATAAAAAAGATTACTTCTGGTCAAGTTGGTAGAGTAGAACACTGTGCTCGCTCCCTCTCCTGAGCACATCAAAATTACAACTAAACTACAGAACAAATAATGTTGAGAACTGCCAAAAGTCTAGATGAACAGAAGTCCTATAACTAAGAATAGAAGAAGCCACTTCAAGACTGGTAGGAGGGGTGAAGATGCAGAACAAGGCTGGTCCAATACCCTCATGCAGCCCTTAATAATTTGGAGGAATATCTCAGTGGTGGAGGACTTTCTAAGGAATGAGGGATCCCAGCCCTACACAAGGCTCTCCAGCCCAGGGTCCCAGTGCTGGAAAAGAAGTCCCCATAACTTCTGGCTATGAAAACCATCAGTGATTGTAGATGAAGACACTGCGGCTGAGTGAAAGGAAGGGCTGCTGGTGTCCCAGGTGATCCTCTTAAAGGGCCCAAACATGGACTTACTGACAGCCTTACTCTCTCTAAGTCCCAGCACCAGGGCAGCAGCTCTGAAAGTGTCAGAGAAGAACTAAACAAAATGGAGACAAGCAATCTACCAAATGTAGAGTTTTAAACATTGGTTACAAGGATGCTCAATGAACTTAGAGGAAGAGTAGATGAACTCAGTAAGAACTTTAACAGAGAGAAAGGAAACATAAAAATGAACATTGAAAATATAAAAAAGAACTAGTCAGAAATCAAGAACCCCATACCTGACATGAAGAATACATTAGAAGGAATCAACAGATTAAATGAAGCAGAGGATCATATCAGCAATTTGGAAGACAAGGAAGTGGAAAACACTCATTCAGAATAGCAAAAAGAAAAAAAGAATCCAAAAAAAATGAGGCTAGTTTAAGGGGCCTCTGGGATAACATCAAGCATATCAACATTAGTAAGGGTACCAGAAGGAGCAGAGAACAAGGAATTGAAAACCTATATGAAGAAATAATGACAGAAACCTCTAACCTGGCAAGAGAAATAGACATAGAAGTTTCAGGAAGCACAGAGAGTCCCAAACAAGATGAACCTAAAGAGGCCCAAAGCAAGACACATCATAATTAAAATGCCAAAGGTTAAAGACTAAGAGAGAATTTTAAAAGCAGCAAGAGTAAAGCAGTTAATTACATTCAAGTAAGCTCTCATAAGATTGTTGGCTGATTTCTCAACAGTAACTTTGCAGGCCAGAAGGAATTGGTGCAAAATATTCAAAGTAATGAAAAGCAAAGACCTATGACCAAGATTACTCTACCCAGCACAGCTATCATTTAGAATCAAAGGACAGATAAAGAGCTTTCTAGATAAGAAAAAGCTAAAGGAGATCAATACCACCAAACTAGTATCACAAGAAATGTTAAAGGCACAGAAGAAAGAAGAAGAAGAAGAAGAAGAAAAGAAGAAGAAGAAGAAGAATAAGGAGGAGGAGGAGGATATGAGGAGGAGGAGGAGGATGAGGAAGACAAAAACTAAGAAGAAACCAAGAAGAAGAAAGAAGAAGGAAGAAGAAGAAGAAGGAGAGAAGGAGGAGGAGGAGGAGGGAGGAGGAGGAAGACTACAAAGAAATGAAGAAGAAGGAAGAAGAAGAAGAGAAGAAGAAGGAGGAGTGAGGAAGAGGAAGGAGGAGGAGAGGAGGAAGAAAGAAGAAGAAGAAGAAGAAGAAGAAGAAGAAGAAGAAGAAGAAGAAGAAGAAGAAGAAGAAGAAGAAGAAGAAGAAGGATCAAAAATATGAATAATAAAATGGCAATCACTACATCAATATCAATAATAACTGTAAATGTAAATGGATTAAATGTTCTCCTCAAGGGACATAGGGTGACTGAATGGATAAGAAAACAAGCCTCACACACATGCTGCCTACAAGAGCCCCACCTGAGATCGAAAGACACATGCAGACTGAAAGCAAAGGGATGGAAAAAAATATATCATGCAAATGGAAACAAACAAACAAACAAAAGCTGGGTAGCAGTATTTATATCAAACAAAATGGACTTTAAAATACAGGCTATATTACAAGAGACAAAGAAGGACACAGCAATTCCACTTCCGATATTTATCTGAAGAAGTCCAAAACATTCATTTGAAAATATGTATACATCCCTTATGTTCATTGCAGCATTGTTTACAATGACCAAGATATGGAAGCAACCTAAATAAGCATCAATGGACAAATAGATAAAGAAGAGGTGGTACATATATACAATGGAATATTACTCAGCTATAACAAAGAATCAAACTTGCCTAGAGGGAATCATGATACGTGAAGTAAGCAGACAGAGCAAGAAAAATGTCATGTGATTTCACTTATATGTAGAATCTAAAAAAAATAAATAAATGAACAAACAAAATAGAAGCAAACTCATTCATACAGACATTTTGATTGTTGCCAGATGGGAGGGGGGCTTGGGGGTGGGTCAAAAAGGGGAATGGATTATGATGTACAAGTTGCCAGTTATAAAAACAGTCACAAGGATATTAAGGTACAGCATGGGGAATATAGTCAATAATACTGTAATAACTATGTGTATAGTATCAGATGAGTACTAGACATCAGGATAATCACTTCATAAATTACATAAATATCCAATCACTATGTTGTACAACTGAAACTAATATATATTGTATGTCAACTATAATTGAAAAATTAAAGAATAAAAAAAACAAATAAGGGGAGGTATGAAGGTAGAACTTCAAAGATACTGGTAATACCTTTTTCTTAAGCTGCTAATGGGTATTTATTTTAGCAGTATTCTTTACATAGTAAAAATATAAAGTGTATGTATGTAAATGTACATATATATTTCTCAATGAGTAATGTATTTGATATATATTTATAAAATAAATGTTAGAGCATTTTAGGAATCAAACATAAAAGCTAATATAGGTATCAGAATAATTTAAATTCATGCTTATTTTAATCATATGCCAGTTTCAATTCCTTTGAAATGTAACCACTGGTAAATATATTCAATCTAAGAGAACACTAATTTTAGACTTGAAAGATTGCAAAAGCCCATAAAGGCTCTAAAAGTTGTTATGGATAACCTCAAAAAACAAGGCCAGCAGGGTGTCACCTGCTTCATTGATAATACACCATCATAGGACCATTTCCACTGAGCCGGTTGTGGTCCGGTATTTTTTTTTTTTTTTTTTTTACCAACAGCCTATTCACAGTCATTAGAGCAAGAACAAAAAAATTATGTACCAGTCCATTCATAGAGGCAAGGAAATCATGCTTCTGAATTTCTGTGAATACACCATCACAACTGAAAAACAATCATGGTTGATTTCAAGAATCAAATGTTTAAATGGGGCCTCAATTTAACAATTGAGCAAATTTACTTTTTAAACTATTTTATTCTAGTTGAGTTGATGAGACATTTTAATTTTATTCCTGTCAGCCCCATTATTTATCTATTTCTTTTTTCTACTCAGAAGAGATGAACCTTTTCGAAATGAAGCAATATAATTTCTTTACCCTATTGAAGCCTGATTCAACCTTGTACTATTTTTCCCTCCTTCATTCTTTACTAGTTCTTTTAGCTACCTAACTACTACAATATCTCTCTGTTAAAAATGAAAATCTGTATTTTATAACTTTTTAATTCAGGCTAGTCAGTCTTAACAATATACTATACTGGTTTCCCTTCCTGACTTAACTGTTAAATTTTATGCATTATATAAAATCTGAACATCTTTTGAAAATTTTCATCTTACTTTAGACATAAAATTTCAAAAACTATCATAAATTTTACTACTTAATTTCAAAGTTAGCTGGTTAATTGCAATTCACCATAAATAAAGAAGACACTCAGAGCTAAACAAAAACTTAGACCACAAAATCCACAATGAATTAGTCAGTTTCACATGACTTAGAGGTTTAGATTTCATTTAAATTATGAGTTGTTTCCTAAATAAAATTATATTCCTTCAACATATTTGTTTCTTGAAATTTGAAACCATGTGAAGTTGAAATAGGAGTATCAATATTACAGAAATCCAGGAAGAAAAAAATTTGTCAAATGCTCCATAGCTGAAACAACTATTTTGTCTCTGTTTTTCTTTATCTGTACGGGCAGTATGTGTTATTTGCACTAGAAGGGGATGAACATTGAATGCCTGGGTAATCACCTTTAGAGTATCAAATATGTGTATCATATATATGTCCTTTATATTGATCGTTCTACATATTTACATTAGAAACGGGCATTAAAAATAAACCAAATATTACTCAGGTATGAGAAAAGATGAAATACTACCATTTACAACAACGTGGATGGATCCTGAGATTATCATACTAAGCAAAATAAATCAGACAGAAAAAGTTGAGGACCATATGATTTCACTTATACGTGGGATATAAAACTGAAAGCAACAAAGGAACAAAAGAAACAGAGATTCATGGACACCGACAACAGTTTAGTGGTTACCAGAGGGAAAAAGGGAAGGGGGAAGGTAAATAAGGGTAAAGAGGGTCAAATATATGGTGATGGAAGGAAATTTAACTTTGGATGCATATGTTTATGCAATATACATATGATGTACTATTGAACTGTATACCTTAAACGTATATGATTTTATTAACCAATGTCACCTCAATAAATTTCATTTAAAAAATGCAAAACAATTTAAATAAACTTCAGCTTCTTAACAAATTTTCCTTGGATTAACCTTGCTTAATTCTTCTTAATTCTTTTTTAAGAAATTATTTTCAAACAATTAGGAATCAAAGGCATATGTTTTTAAAGCAAATTGATATAGTCATATGCTCTATAAAGCAAATTTAAACCATTCTAAAGAAGTAATTTAATTTTTAATAACATAAAAAATTTTAATGTCTTTTAGCATACCAGATATATCACCTATACACTATCATTTTTTTTATGTTTGTGTGCTCACTGGTCTATTTTTCTATAATAACTTTGTTAGTCTGTGCTTGTAACCTTAATTAATAAGGATGTTGGCAAGTAGTTGGTTTTAGATAAGACAAGTGATGAGTTTGAGATGCTGGCAAATCACCCAAGTGGAGAAGTTGCACATAGATATGAGGTCATGGGGAAAATAACTTAAGGATTCAATGACACATTTATTGACCTCATACTGTACATACAGTAGTATTCTAGATTCCATACAGAAAGGCAAATAAAGACAGTCGTTGGACAGAATCTTGATGAATCAATCAATTCAGGGAGGAGGCAAAACCGTAAAAGAGAGAGCTGTGGAAAATGAAAGAAAGTCAAAATTGTGTACTGCCTTGAAAGCTATAAAAGCAGAGACCAATAGTGCCAAATTCTACAGAGAGCTGAAGACACATGGGGATTCAGATGAGGTCAGAGGCCAACAGAGGTAAACATACATTTAACCACTTTATAATGAATTAAGAAATGCTTGTTTCAAGCAAATACTAATCAATATGGTTTATAAAATGTTGTTTTAAACAGAAAAACAGCCCTTTTAAATATTATGTGGCTTGCTCATTAAAGCAGTCCTCAGAGAAAATTTCCTCTTTCCTAAGCACAAAAATGCAAAGAGTCATTGTGAAATCAGTAAACTACAGTAATCAACCATGTCTAGTATTCTCCTGACATTATCAACCACATAATGAGACAGGACTTGTGGTTTACATCATCCAAATCAGCTATCATTTCTCTTCTATCCCAATTTAAACCATAAATTAGCAGCACAGTCACTGTGACAGGCTTTACTCATCATCATTTGCATCCAATCAGTTAATGACTGGCAGCTGTCTACAGGACCTATTACTAAAGAAAGCAGCTTAAAAGCACAACACTTCATGAGGCTTAAAATCATATTCTGTTAAAGCACATGGTAGACTGAAGAAGTCCAAAATCTGCAAAGATTTTCATACAAACTAAAAAAACCTAACTCAATGAAATAACTGTAATCTCAGACAACCTTATGAAAAGACTGGCTTTAAAGAGTTTCTAATCTTTTGCTAGGCTCAAATAACATAATAAAGTAAGAAAAATCTGTCTTAAGGAAGATTACTGCCAGTCTCATAATTTCTAAGAAAGTAACCGTAGACAGAATTATTATTAGCATGTTACAAATAAAAAAGTAAGGAAAGTGGATTTAAAGAGTTTTGCTTTGTATCAAAATGGAAGCATATGTCACAGAAGGCAGTCATGGAATCTAAAACTAATTTCACTACCATTTTCATCCCTCTTATTATGAAGCAAGCCTCACTACACAGTATATCAACAGCTTAATATTTTATACTTTTGCTTTCTTTATGCATGTACACCTTATCTCTAAATAGATTATAAATCCTCTTTAAGGAGAAGGATTATGTTTTAACTTTTATTATTCAATGTATTCATTACTAAATGTGTTTTCTCTAACAGGCACTGTTCTAGTTGCTACATATATGGCATCTTAAAAATGCAAAGATCCCTGCCTTCTTGTGGCTTACATTCTAGTGTATGCTGGAAATATATTCAGACAATAAACACATAAACAAGGAAAATGTGGTATTTCAAATAGTATTAAGTATTATGAAGCACAGGAAGAGAATAGAAAATACTGGATAAGGTGGAGGCAGATGAGCAGTTGCGATTTTTAAAAGGGTAGCCAATTTTCCATAAAGCAACTTACTTATAATGCAACATTTAACCAAAGTCCTAAAGGAGGTGACAGAGACAGAGGTGAGAACATCCTAGGAAACACATTCCATGAAGAAGCAATTACAAATGCAAAAGCTCTGAGGTAGGAGTTTACATGGCATACAGAAGACCCATCAAAGGGGCCTGGTGGAAGTATGGGGTCAAGTCTGTGCTTTTCCTCTGAGACAAATGGGGAGTCAGTGAAGACCTGGGAGCAGTGAATACCAGACTCTGGTGTTTCAAAAGGATCATTAGGGCTGCTATTTAAATGTAGCCTCTAAGTGATATAAAAATGAAAGCAGGGCTTCAGCTCGTGACATATAAAGATGTTGGAAGCTGTCACTCTCATCTTTACAATAAGAAAAAACTAAACAAATAAAAAATCAATGACTTTTCTTATAACCAGCAGTGAACTTAGGTCACAGGGCAAACCATCACCCTAAAATCTGGAGAGACAAATTCAGAATCACAGCAGAGATATGATTACCCAGAGCAGAAGTTGTTAATTATTAAAAAAAATTAACTGATAATTTTGAAGAGTACCCTGGAAGCTGAATGCAGACTAGCTTAACAGTGAGAAACTCATAGAGGCCACAGTAAATTTAGAAGCCTCTACACTTTTGTGGGGTTTGCCTCCATGGGCACCACCAGGTTATCACTTTGAAAAGCCAAGAAAGATGCCGCCCTGGCTCTTGTAGTGGGAGGGGAAGAATAAACCTTTTTAAATGCAGTAGTCCTCCCTTTTCCGGGGGATACATTTCAAGATCCCTAGTGGATGTCTGAGACCATGGATAGTACAAAACCCTGTACAGGCATGTGTACCTAAGAATGGGATACATTCTGAGAAAGGCATCGTTAGGCAATTTTTTCTTGTACAAACATCAGAGAATACACTTACTCAAACCTATACGATGGGCAATGCAGTAGGTTTGATTACACCAGATAATCACAAAAATGTGAGTAATGCATCATATTAGGACTTAATGACAGCTACTATCTCACTAGAATACAAATTTTTCAGCTCCATTATAATCTTTGAAGACACTGTCATATATGCAGTCTGTCATCGACAGAAATGCCATTATGTGTTATGTGGTGTATGATTACATATATGTTATTTCCTATCTGTACATGTCTATGACAAAGTTTAATTTATAAATTAGGCAAGTAAGAGATTAACAACAATAACTGATAAAATAGAACAATTATAACAATATATTGTAATGAAAGTTATGTGCATACAGTCTCTCTCTCTCTCTCCTTCTCTCCTTCCCTCCCTCACTCTCTCCCTCCTTCCCTCTCTCCTTGACAACAGATCCCATAACTGAGACAAGGTAAGTAGGGTATACTTTAAGTCCGCACTTAATGTAGTCCACAGGTTCTTGAAAACAGAGACTTTAGGCAAAATGACGTATAAGGAAACCAATTTTACCATAGGCTAATTGATATAAACAAGAGTTAAGTACCTATGGAATATTTCTGGTCACAAAAACCTCACTAAACCTCTAAATAAAGACTTAAAACATGTCTGATATTAAACATTCAAATAAATGTGAGCTAGACATACATTTAAGAAAGATTAATAAAAACAAGTAAGAGAATTAGTTTCCAACCCACTTATTCCAGTTCAGGGTGGCAGGTGGCCTGAGCCTCTTCTACAGCAGCTCAGGCGAAAGGTGGGAACCCGTCCTGGACAGGACGCCCTTCATCGCAGAGTGCACTCACACGCACCGCACTCACACTGACTGGGACCATTTAGACACACCAATGAATCTAACATGCACATCTTTGGGATGTGGGAGGAAATGGGGATATCCAGAGAAAACTCACGCAGACATGGGGAGAATGTGTAAATTCTACACAGACAGTGGCCCACTCTGGGAACTGATTTTTTTTTTCTCATCAATGTTAGGACCAAATGCTATCATTCAAGGACCTGCTGTACAGCACGAATAAACTGCACAAAGAAATCATTCATGTCCCAGCCAGGACAGTACAGACAGCCTGAGGTTTCCTCACACTATTCAGAATGGCACTCCATTTAACTTATGAACTGTTTATTTCTGGAGTTTTCTTTATAACATGTTCAGATCAAGTCGACCCTGGGTAACTGAACGCACAGAAAGCAAAACCTCTGATAAGGGGGAACAGCTGAATGCCCTGATTTTTTCCATAACAAAGGTCTACTCTCCAGGGGAAAGACCCTACCAAAGCCTTGGGCTGAGGAGGAAGGGCGTTCCTCTCATTCCAAACCCCTCTCAACTGGAAGGAGAGATAGAGAAAACTAATAAATATTCAGGAAGGCAATAGCTCAGAGACACTAGAATTTAATCATAAAATAATTGAACTTCCCCTCCCCCCACCCCGACACACATATTTTAACAACATACCAACAAGACTCTGGTGTAATAATGGGATTACAGAGGAAAGAGATGCAAAATACAGACTCTGAGTCTTTAGGGAAGTCTAAGTCTGGAGAGATCAGAACAAGGACACCAGGAAAATTTGATGCCTCTACCACCTACAACTACAGCAAACATTAAATACAGACTAATTCCTAGCCAGATTAACACAAAACCTCACAGTAAGCCTATTTACCTCAATTCCTATTGTTAGGAAGCAAGTCAGATATGACTACAGTGGGAACAAGGAATAGGGGCACAGCCTAGAGACCGTCTAAAGAACACCCCAATAATCAAACAAAATGATCTCACTTGCCAATCACCTAGGAATGCCTTTGGAACCACTCACTACAGCCCAAATATAATGCAGACATTCCCACTTCTGGGTCTTTTTTTGCCCTTTGTGGCCTTTTGTGGCTTTCGTGGCCTTTTTGTGGCCCCTTTGTTTTGGTTATTGTGGTTACAGCACTCTGTTACAGCTCTTCGCTGGGACCATGTGCCTCCTTGGGGCATGCTTTGTCTTTCTAAAACATACTTTTAATAAATCTTTTCTAAATCTCACTGACCTGTGATTCTTCACTGCATCAGTGAGGAAGAACAGGAAAAATGCTAACTACACTTCTGAGCCATCTTACCCCTCTCCCTTCCCCAGCTGTTGGGGCAACACCAATCTCCAATTGTCCCAAAGGTACCACTATTACCCAATATATCTTGTCAGTTTCAACAAAACATTACAAGGCATGATAAAAGGCAGAAAATAGAAGCAGGGAGATCAGGTCACATTTTTTAGTAATAATCTGATGAAAGAAGAAATTGTCTTGGGCCATGGTGGTAGTAGTGGAGGTTGTAAAAAGTCCTCAAGTTTTGGGTGCATTTTTGAAGGCAGAGCAGAGAGAATTTGCTAATGAAATAGATGTAGGATGTGAAAGAGAAAGGGGAAGTATGGATTACTCCAAAGTGTTGACCAGAGCTGCTGGGACAATGGAGTTGCCATAAAATGAGATGGTAAAGGCTCCAGGTAAAGCAGTTGGCTGGAGTACAGTGGTTTAAGAATTCAATTTTTGATATCTCAAATGACTTCTAATACTGGTCAGTTGTGTATTCATTTATCTAATAATATTTTGAGTGCCTAAGTACTAGAGCATTTCTTGTTAAGAAAAAGACATAGACCTATATTGAAAATCAAGTAAATGTTTTAGTAATCATTTCACTGAGTGAATGAATAAGTGAACATACGATCGAGTAAATGGATAACTGAACAAATGATCAAACATGTCACCAAAATAACTTAATCAGACTCATAATCATAACTGTCAACAGTAATAGTATGTAATGCTGGAAAATATCTAGTTTACAAAATGTTTTCACGTACTTCGGGACAGCAAGTGACACTTGACTCCAGTATCTGAGTACCTCCCCTCCCTTTCTTCCAGAGTAGTAAAATTTGTCTGGGTACTTGGCTTCCCGGAATAAAGAGATCACGTCTCAGCCTTCCTTGAAGCTTGATGTGGCTAATAGTCTGTGAGCGAACATGGGGTGTGCAATATCTGTGATATGCTCTTAAAGAGAATGAGTACACCCACCATTTGCCCTTTTCTGTCCTTTTTCCTCTTAGCTGAAGTGCTGATGTGATAATGAGCCATTTTGGACCATACAGACAGGGTGACACTACTGACATGGCAAGAGAACAAAGGAGAAGGAGCTTGGATCCTGAAAACCCATGGCGCCATCTTATCTGCTCTGGGCTGCACATACTTAGACTGCTACATGAAAAAATAAAGCTTCTATCTTATTTAAGTCACTGTTATCATGGTTCTTTGTTACAGTAGCTTAAAACTCAACCGATACATTTAATAAATCCTCAGAACAACCCTGTGATGCAAATAGTATGTTGATTTTTTTTTTCTTTTAATTCCTTACTATTTATCTGTTTTAAACAGCAGGAAAATAAACTGGCAACATAGACTTCTTTAATATACTTAAATCACCAATGAAGAAAACCTGAAAAGCATTCTGTGAGAACTGATTGCAACAATTTTAACAGCAAGAGCTAGGTTCAAGCATTCAATAACTTTTGTAGCACTCTACCTAAAAGCCACATGGTGAAGATTTTTTCAGAACTGAGGAATTATATGCTATGCACTAGCTCAATTTTAATGTTTCTAGTCCCATTAAAATCCCTGCAATCTATTACACCTTAAAGGTACCAAGAATTAGTTCCTTGGCTTAAAGATAGGTATAGTTGCTCACTATATTCTTGATTTAATTGGCAATCAGATAAGGATGCCAGAGTTGCTTCTGGGGTATCTAGATCTTTCAATATATATCATGATACATATCAGCAGTCATTCCATACATTGGAACACTTTCTTACTTTTCGTATCTGAATACTAGTATAGAATTGTGTTGGAAAAAGTAGAAAAAGACCAGTTTAAATTCTATGCAAGCAAACATAATTTAAGGGATAACTAAAAAATGACTTATGAAGAACAAGACTATTTGGCACTATTTACTAGTAAATATTTCTGCAGTTAAAATGTAAACTTATTTTTATTCAATTGCTTACTAGTTTCCATCATCAAAGTAATTTCCTAAACCAGGTAAATACACTAAAATAGTTTTTTACTATTCATTTATGCTTTAAAGGAAACTACTTTATACTCAGGCTATAGATTCTGAGATTTGCTAAAATAACTTTAGAAATCAAAAACAACAAAAAGTATGATCAATCTTTTCATTGTACAGTGAAAAGTTTATTGCCCCAAGTGCTAACTACTTGGCAACACCCCGATTATTTAGCCTCTGCAAAGCTAAGGGTGACTCACACTTGCATGTGTACACAATGACACCTAGAGACATGACTCCAAGATTCAGAGGTAGCCTTACCTCCAAATCTGTTAAAGATGTCAACGTTAAGTCTTGTGGTATTTTCTCAGGCAATGCTCAGAAAACAGAAGAGCAAAAGTATACTTAAGGGGTATAACTTGACTTTTATTACACGATGAAAGAGATAAATGTCCATATCAGTATTTTAAAATGTGGAAAGCAAGCGTTTTTCTAAGCTCTTATGATCGTCAATATATTCACATAACAGGAGTTCTAATTCCTCTGGACAAACACAGCCAAGAACAGAGGGAAGGGCTTCCCTATTCCAAATATGGAATATGCTGATATGTCTCTAAAACTGTACTGCTCATTTCTTAAAAAGTAAAAAGAGCAAGATATGGGTATTGCATAAAAGGACCTCTTCTTCCTTAATACTGTGTTTTAAGGCAAAAAGCAAAGACAGAAAAAGGCAGAAAGAATAAATTGTCTAGGCAAAAGCATAAGATAAATCATTACCTTTCGCTGGGTTTACTTTTATCCCTGACCTGTACAGCATCTCCTCATTCTGCCAGTCTCCATTCCTGATTACAGTCTTGAGTCCATAGAAAACAATTAAGGTAGCTGTAGCATAAAAAATCAAGCTCTTGAGAAACCGTTTTTGGACTTTGACATAAAGGGCTCTGGCACCCACTGTAATGAGGAGACAGAAGCCCATACTAGGAATATATAATACTCGCTCTGCAATTACAAAGCCAACATAAAAAAACAGGTTCGTGGCAGGAACAAAGGGTATTATTAACAAAGATAAAGACAGAACAACAATGTTCTCGGTAGAAGGAAGTTGTGTTCTCTGTGATACATTATTTTTAATGCCATTTTCCACTTTGGATGCAAAGCTGGACTTAATTTCTGAGTTCCGATATTCCGCATCTGAATGGCAGCTATGTCCATTTGCATTCTGCTTGCCATTTGTTACAAATTTCCCATCGCATTCTCTTTCCATGCTTGGGCTCTTCAAACCATAGTAGGCAAGGAGGAGGAGTCCAATATAGAAGGCCACAGTGTGTAGGTTTCTCCAATCACAAATTGTTTTGACCAGAGGCACAGCATCCATTGACCAGTCAAAACTGAGGGTATCTGGGCAGAGCAACAGCCAGAGGTTCTTGGTTGGTAGGTAAAAGAAGGTGAGCGTGCGAGCCAGGAAGCTATCCGAGTCAGCAGCTGGGTTGTCAGAGTTGGAAAAGCTTGGTGGTTTATTTCCCATCCAGTACAAACGGGCACCCAAAAGGGAAGTTCCCCAGAAAGTTAACAGACTAATGCTGAGGAAAAGAGACAAGTTCTTTCCCTGAAACCAAAAGAGAGGGGGAGAAAATTAAGATCATTATTAATAAAGCATGAGAACACTTCACTAAGCATGTTGAGATGAAATATATTTTTAAATGGACAGTTAAAAACAGAATTAGGTCTCAAATATATGGCTATATTTTTATCTCCTTTTAAAGATGTTTAGGGAAATTTTAACCTGAAAAAAATTGACTGGAATTCTACTTTGTATATAACTTTTGATGAGTATCTTTTCTTCTCATTCCTTTTTTAAAGTCCAATAACCAAAGCATCAATTTTCTGACCTCTACAAAATAGGTTGAATATATTTCATCTTGGAATTAGCATCAGGTCAAAATGGGATTGTTAGGTAGCTAGTCAGACGTGAATGACAGGGAGAACAAAGGAATAGGGGCCCAGCCTAGAGACTGCCCAAAGAACACCCCAGTGGTAGTAGAATTCTGGCTATGCATTTGTGCACTAGGCAAAGTTATATAGCAGCCAATTGTCAATCAAAATGACCTCACTTGCCAATCACCTAAGAACCACCCATCGCAGCCCAGCTATAACGCAGACATTCCTACTTCTGGGCCCTTTTGTGCTGGTTATCCTGGTTGTTGTTACTGTGCTCTGTAACAGCTCTTCACTGAAACCGTGTGCCTCTCTGGGGCATGCTTTGTCTTTCTAAAATATACCTTTAATAAATCTTTTCTAAATCTCACTGGCCTGTGATTCTTCATTGCATCAATGAGGAAGAACCAAGGAAAAATGCTAACTACACTTCTGCACTGTTATCCCTCTCCTCCCCCATGCTTCTGAGGAGATGCCAGATTTCACATCACCCCAGTGGTAACAAGATCAAAATGTAAAAATACTTTGCACTCTGCATGGGTTATAGTAGGCATCTAGTAAGACCTAGCAACTGTCTTTTTCATTGTATAGTTTAGATTCTGGGGAAAAAGAAAGAGCGATCATGATAATATATATATATTAATGATATATATATATATATATATATATATATATATATATATATATATATGGTTTATGATAGTATTCTGCTCAGCTCTAAAGTAGGAATAGCATTTAGCTATGTCTATGTCATTCCTTATTTCATTGTCTTGAATCTCCTTGCAGAATTTATAAACCAGGCTCTCATCTGCTACCCCATGCTGCCACTGACATCAGTGATATCAAACATTTCATAATACTCCTCATGAATCCAAAATTGTTTATGTTGATGACAACTTTAAAAAAATAAAATGACTTTAATGAACTTAACTATTTTAAGAGAAAGATAGAAAATTGTGCAAGAAAGGCAAAAGGGCATCCCTGTTAATGACGGTGTTCTGGCAAACTTTCAATCTGAACAGAAATTTAGTGGCCTCGAACAATCTAAGTCTTGAAGAAGCAGTGGGGGAGAGAGAGGGATGGACACCATATCTCAACCTTAATGCTTCGCTGGTAATGTGATCTCTTACTATATACATTCTGGCCTTGCATAGAACCTTCTTACTCAATGACATTCTGAATGGTGCTTGGAACCATTTAAAAAACAATCCATAGAAGGCAACAAAAGCAAAAATAAACAAGTGGAAATATGTTAAACTAAAAAGCCTTTGCAAAGCATAGGAAACCATTAACAAAATGAAAGGTAATCTAAGCAATGGAGAAAATATTTGCAAATCATGTACCTGATAAGGGGTTAATATATTCTAAATACATAAAAAACTCATACAATTCAATTGAAAAAACAAATCCAATTACAAAATGGGCAGAGGGTCTAAACAGACATTTTTCCAAAAAAGATACACACATGGCCAATAGGTACATGAAAAGATGCTCGACATCACTAATTATAAGGGAAATGCAAATCAATACCACAACCAGATATCACCTCACACATGTTATATTGGCTATTATCAACAGCAAACGGATGGAAATTATGAACAATTTTAAGAGGTGGGATTGTTCATTAGTATCAGATCACAGTAATGCTAAATTTTCAGAATTAACTACCTCAGTATTTTAAAAATATTTGTGGCAGACCTCTGCTAAAAATTAATTCTTGTAATGCTACATGGAATTTTTAATGGTAGGAGGAGTAATATGTTCAGTCATCACCAATTTTTCACTTTCAGCCTCTCTTAGAAAAATGATATGGTTCAAAGCGTTTTTATCATCTAAAAATACCTATGCAAACCATTACCTTGGCTCCTCTGAAATTCTACACAGCGAAGTCCTTAAAATTTCTAGATTATAGAAAAAAAAATTGAAGCCATATAAAACCAAATGTTAAAAGCTGCAATAACTTAATGGATCAATCACATTATTGAGTATTCTTAGATTAAAGAAGGAAGAAACATATCATTTGGGAAAAGTAAATGAGAAAAGATACCATGGATAAAGAAGATTGAATTAGAGAAATAATTCAATTTCAAATTTGTACCAAAAGTCCATTTTCAAAGAGTAACTAAAAGCCTTTCTATTACAATATCTTCTGGTGGGACTGAGTGGAGAGGAGGAAAGAAAGAAAGAAGCATTACAAAAATAGTAATAATCAGGCAAGAAGAAAAGCAAAGCAGTAAAAGAACTGCATAGGGAGGGAAATATAACCAGGCCTCTTTGCTAGTCATGAAACTCCAGAATAAGTCAGCTTTAATAATTACAGAATTCTATTTTATTTCTAAAGACAGAAATGGCATAATAAGACAAAACTACCTTATTCATTAATTTTTTAACAAAAGCATCTTTAGTAATTTATTAAATTTTAATAAATTATTACCCAAATAAGACACTGCGATCTAAGATGTTAATAAAATAGGATTCTAGTGTTTATGATGCTGGGAGAATATTTAAATACAATAAAATGTAAAATAAAGATGTAAGTAATAAAAACTATTCAGTGATAAATATTATATAAAAAGTCTAAATGCTGAGAAAATGACAAAAATAAAAAAGCATAAGTGAAAACAAAATGTTAGTATTAATTTATGTAGTACTTTACATTTAAAACATTTTCATAGACAGTCTCCCATTTAAACAACTGACATAACTAAGATCAAAAGACACTAAATTCCAAAGTGATATGCTCATTCTAACTTAACAGTAAAGTCTGTAAGGGCTAAATAAATAACAAAATTCAAGGAAAACTAAACTAACAAGTAAAAGAAAACTGATATGAAAATATTTAAAGTGGAAGAGCCTAATGATTAGCTACCACTTTTTAAATATCAGTCTAAATTTAAAATCATAACTTTTAAGTCACTTTAATGCTTTCCTCCAGAATTGTGGTATATGTATCACACATAAAAATAGGATTTTGATAAAACCAAATCTCTCTTCTAGCTTTATGCACCGATTCTTTGGAAATGGCCTTAAAAATAAGGTAAAAGAAAAGAAAGCATGGAAAAGTTTTTATTAATTAATTTTCGTTCCTATGCTCTGATTTATGGATTAAATCAAATTAACAAATTTGTACTGAGCTATAGCTGGAAGCCAAATGATAATACAATTAGCCTCAGCATTTGTTTGTTCTTGGCTTGTGTATCGAATTGATTCAGCATAGGTATTTCTGAGATAAGGCATGAGAGTTCTGAGGAGTTGCCACCATAGACTTGAAAGTTAAAACTAGTGAAAATCCATACAGAAGATGAGAATTCAAAGGCAAGAAAATTTAAACATGATCTGAGTATAACCTTTGACTGGGAACATTAAAAAATGTTTGCAATTTAATAGCAAAAACATAATCAATTTAGTCAACATATCATTAAGGCTGCTATAGGTGGCAGGAACTCTACTATGTACTGGATATACATACACCTGTAAGAAGAGAGATAAGAGACCCTGTGTTCTTGGAACTTCATATGTTCTATCCCATCTTAGAAAAACACTTCATGAGGAGAATCAAAGTGCCTCACAAGATAGTTTTCAAACCTACAGGACCATCGATATCATTTGTAAGCTTTTAAAAATATCGATACCCTGGTCTGACTAAAATCTCCACAGGGGACTCTAATGCAGCAGAAGCTGAGAATCATTGCAAACTTGTACAAGCCTAATTCATGGTACTGACACTAAAAATACTGTTGGCCTATGGCTTTCATTTCATGAAGTTTTAAAGCATATTTTCCTCATTCTAAATGAATAAACCATAATGAAACATAAATAATGCTTTCTTCCAGTCTCAGGGACAAATTGAATTTGTAATATAATAAGTGAGTGTCACGAAGGTCAGGCTACGAAGGAATTGAGATCTTGTAATAAGGAGAATTCAGAGCTGACATATTCAAGCCTGTTGCACTATACAGAAGACAGAGGATTTGTTCTCAGAAAAAAAAAAAATTAGTCTCCTAAACATGAATCACACAAGGCACATAGTTCAACAGAACAAACAGATTCAAAATATAGACAGGAAATTCAGGGGAAAAGACAATAAAAATATTTGAAAAAATGCTCAATCTCATTCACTAATAAAAATGAAAATTAAATTGAAAAAATACATTTCAAATGAATCTAAGTGGAAATTTTTTTAAAAAATATTCACAAATTGTGTTGAAACAAGAACTGTCATATAATGGGAAAATATAAATTATACAGTTTTGGTGGAAAATTTGGAAGTATTTTTTAAAAATTAATTTGCATTCTCTATTATTTGGTAATCCGGATTTAGTTACATACTCTCTCACAAAACCTCTTAGATATAAATACAAGGATATCTAATTCACCATTGTTTATAAAAGCAAAACTAAGAAAATAGTTAATAACTTCAATAGAGCAATATGGAAATAAACCATGGTATACCCATATCATTGACTCCATAAAGCAACTAAAAGGAAAAAATACACATAAACTATATGTATATTATATAGAGAAATACATTTATATATACTGACATGAAAAATATTATTAAGACAAATGAAGCAAATCAAATCATTGATTATATGGTAACGTGACTAACAAAAAACCAAGCAAAATATACATATTATAAAATCATACCGGTCATTCAGGAAAAAATAATACATATTTTTCACAAATACCTAACACATATACATGTAAAGTCTTTTTTTTTTCCAAGTCTAGATATAATTACACCAAGCATGAGATGATGAAATCTCTAAGGTAGTGGACGGAGATGAATAGATGAGTAAGAGACAAAGGTGGCTTCAAATTTATGAGTGGGTTCTGTTTATTCACAGCCCCTAAAAATTTATTGAAAGAAAACTAAAAGGTTTGATAATCTGATCTGCCTAAATCTACCTTTTTTAGGTTAAAAAAAAATTTTTGAAACAAATATACAAAGAATGTCATCATATTTAAATTCTGGTTACGGGCACATAAGGATCTGGTGTGTTCATTCCTATAGATTTTTATATTCAGTATTTACTATAGTTATTATTTTATAATTATTACATTTTTCAACATTAGAAAATACTTCCCCATGTCCCAATTCAATCAACCTAAAATTATTTTGTGATCCTTACCTTAATTTTGTTAGAAAATCTTTAATTTCACAAGAAAATTACATAAAAACGTAATGCACATCAGTTGGGATACAAAATTATGATATTATCCAAAACTGCTCTTCTGGATCTGGGATATAACTGACACATTTTTGAATCCACAGAGGTTACTACAGAGCCTGATACTGGTAAGTACAGTCATGCGCCACATATGACATTTCACTCAATGACAGCCCACACATGTGATGGTGGTCCCATAAGATTTTAAAGGACCTGAAATATTGTAGTGATGCTGGTGTAAACAAATCTGCATTACCAGTCATATAAAATTATAACACAAACAATTATTGCAGCACATAATACTTGATAATGTTAATGAACAACTATGGTACAGTACTTAGTACAGTACTGAATGCAGTATTCTGTGCAGTACGAACCTGCTGTACAGGTTTGTAACTCAGGAGCAATAACCTATACCACACAGCCTAGGTTTGTGTCAGTGCACTCTATAATATTCACTCAATAACAAAGGTACCTAATGACACATTTCTGAGAACATATCCTGGTGGTTAAGCAGCACGTGACTATATTCACATAAATGATTCTTCGACTTTTACCCTCACCAAAAGACAGTTTCTAGCTATCATTATCTCACATATTTTTAAATCTTTTTATAATAAATCCTTGCTCCTAATTCCTACAAAGGCTCATATATTTAATAATGAGGCCATTTAAAAATAATTTGGTTGTCATCATATACAGAAACTTGGCCTTGTCACCTTTATATCACATTTTTCTGCCTCTCTCCATTCCTCTCCATGAAAAGTATACATAAAAGCAATGATATATGTCCTGGAAGAACATTTTCCTGACTACAACCTCATTATAAAAGTAAAATTAGAAATAGGAAAATCATTGCATTCCTTAAAAAAAAATTCTCACCAGACACATTTCATGTCAATTATTGAATGGACAGGGTTCTTTTATAATTCACTATTTACAAAATAATATAAATCTGCTTTATGAAAGTCTAATTTTTCTAAAAATATAAATGTTTTTCATCTTTTTAAAAGTTCTTTAACATAAAAAGGGAAATCAATTCTAATCTCCATTTTATTGAAAAAAACTATATATTTCTAATTACAAAATCTGAGAGGAATTTTTTGTAAATGTCAGATGTAGGAAATCACTGGATGCAAATCAGCTAAGAATGTAATGTTCGCGGTTGACAATTTTATCTCGTCTTAGGATACATGAATGGATTAGAAGAATGTAGCTATTAGTTAATCAGCAAATAATGTGAAATTTATCAAAAAACATCAAAATCATTCCCAACATCACCTGAAATATGAAGTCAAAGCTAATGAGAAGACTCTGTAATATTAATTAGTGGTGATGCCTTTAAAGAAGCCCTGTAGTGATTTATTTTCATCTTCAAAGACTTTGACTAAAGAAATAATGTGAGAGAGAAAAGCAAAAACCAACTATAACATTTCCCCTCTCTATTATTCAAGAAAAACTGCCATTCATGATAGCAGCTTTAGTATTGTCTTCTGATCTCATGTTTTGTGGGGTACAATGGGAACTAAAAAGGAATATTTTAGACTTGACGAAAGAAAACTGTAAACATTTTGGCTTAGAGTATTAAAACCATCATGAAATTTACTTTTTGGCAAACTAATGAAAATAAATTACTTAAGCAGAAGGCTCATTTAATTCCAAATTAAGCCCTTGGCAATGATGGTAGAGTTGTAATAATAAAGTAGATAAAAATCAGTATCTGAAAGTTATAAGAATAACTAAGACAAAAGGCTATCCAGACATAACAAAATTCTAGCATCTTCTATTTTATATTCACCATACATCTTTGAAGTCATAAGCCTTCCTCATATTAATATAGGATTTCTCCTAGCTGCCTTCCTTTCCAAAACAGTTCTCATTGCAGACTCACCCTTGAACATGAATATAAAGACATACTTTTCCGAATTTGTGACAAGAATGAGTGCATGGGTAAAGGATGATTAGTAATTGTTTCTAGAAACTAGTCATGTGCTTAATCAAAGTTTTGCCATAATCAAGTTGCCAGGGTACTTCTGTTTCACTTCAAAGAGAAAATAGCTTCCCTTATTAATAATTACCCTCAATATAAGATTAGAAACTTTTTTCCACATCAACTAACAAACAAAATAAAATAATTTTAATGTTTGCTATTTTGAAAGCTATAAAAAAGTTCAATGGATGGACATAGCTAGTCTTTGTGAGGAAAAATTTAAAGATTAAGGGCATAAAAAATATAGTACTGAGACATTCAGCACTTTCAATGATAAGGAATTCTTTATTCAAGCTGACTCCATAATACTTTACGTTGAGTTCAAACTTCCATCAGGAAGCATTCCTACATACCCAGATAAACATTTAACAACTTTATAATCGGGTATAGATCAAATTTCATTGATGGAAATGTACAAATTTTTTTTAGACCATATTAACATTTACCAGTAAGGTTTTCATCAAGGGAGAATATGGTTATATAAAAATCCAAAGAGTGTCAAAGCATATTTCATGTATTTGATATAATGAATGTCACATGATATTTATCCAAAGTTTAAAATCAAACATATTAGGGTTGATTTGATAATAAAAGGTCACCAGAAGTTTTTCTCATTTCAAATACAATCACAACTACTAGCCTATTTGAAATTCCTCATAATCTTTATTCATACCTATGATACCAGATGACACTGGTAAAAAAAAAAAAAAAAAACATTTTATATAGAATACTAAAAATGTAAATTAAAAAGAAGAAATGTAAGGTGACCATTTATCCTTCTTCATTTAATCGTACTTGAAGGATATTCTTCTTAATTTTACTTAAAAGTTTGTTTTATTTATTCTTTAAATGGTGTTAATGTTCACATCTTGCTGTCTAATACCACTTTCCAATAAAAAGAACCAGGGTTCCTTGGAGAAACAGACTGATTTTAGGGCTGGGACAGAAAATGTACAAGATGAACCTGGAGCACTTATAAGTACTAGAAAGTGAGGAAGTGCTCAAAATGTACACACACACACACACACACACACACACACACACACACACACACAGCTGAAGTGTCAAAAGGACATAGGATGCTGCCTAAAGAGCTCTCGAAGGCCAAAGTTCGGATAATTTGAATATCAAAATTAGTAAAGTAGTACCAAATTATAACCTAATGTATAAATCCATATAGATAAATGATATAACAAACAAATAAGTGAGAATGAAAAGATAACTCCCCCCCATTGCAGAAATCCAAATAATCTATATATATACTACACCTTCAAAGAAGGAAAGCACAATTCCCCACTCCATAAATGTGGGCCATGCATAGTAACTTCCTCTCAAAGTACACAGTATGGAAAGGACAGAAGGTGGAGGGATTAATGTTACAGCGCAGAAACATGAAAAATATCATCTCAGGCCAGGTTATTAAAATCAATATTAACAGTGATAAGTCATGCTAATATAGTGTATTCTTGATATTTTACTATGAAAAAGTCATTTCACCTGTGTTCCTCCTCTCAAAACCCACAAAAATCTAATCATGAGAAAAACATCTGGCAAATTCCAATGAAGAATATTTCACAAAATATCTACCTAGAAATTCTTAAAACTGTGAAGGTTATCAAAAACACAATCTAAAAAATAAAGTCTATTTAGAGTGGTTGTTACTAGAATAAAAGCTTTAGAAACCAAGAGAAATTAAATAGATGGGTTTTGACAGATCAATATCTGAAAGTTTCAAGCAAAGAAATATAGTCGGCCTCTATATCCATGGGTTTCACATCCTAACCAATCACAGATCAAAATTTTCAGGGGGGGAAAAAAAAAATGCCAGAAAGCTCCAAAAAGCAAAACCTGAATTTGCCATGCACCAAGCACTACACTAAATCCACACAAATAAAGTGATATACAGGCATACTCTGCTGTAACCTATTTGCAAATATAGGTTGCATTCAAATACTAAGACATTTTATATAAGGAACTTGAGCATCCGCGGATTCTAGTATCCATGGAGATTCTGGAACCAATCCCATGGATACTGAGGGATGATTGTACTAATAATTAAAAATTAACACCAATTAACATAAATGCATATTAACATAAGTGCATATTAACATTTTAACTGCCTTTCAAATTAATCCAAAAAGATGGAACAACCGAATAAAGTAAAATTCAGGTTAAATGACCACAGTTGTTTAGAAGTATTGTATAAAAAGATGACATATTGATTTCAAATTGGTTTTCATCTGACACTCTAGAGCATTTGTAGTATACATACTATAAATCCCCAAATCAGTAAAATATCAAGGGAAGGATGCTTCTAAACCCACTGCTATGGTATTTTTGTTGGCATGGTGACTCATTCTTCCTCATTAAGATAACATGGGGAAATCGAGCAGTTAGCAATTTCTTGTGTACCCATGGCAAGCTTCTTCTAGAACTAAAAGAAATTGAAGTACCCAAAGAGTTCAATTACTAGAACTGCAAGGGGTATGCCACAGCCCCTAACCTACTACACTAAAAGCAAGCCCTTGAATGCCAGTCTTCAGAGTAATCTTGTTTAGCTTAAAATAAGAGGTTTAACACTTGCCACCAGACACTGTGCTATGGTCAAATCAGGTTAGCCACAAAACAATCCAGCCTTTATGAAGAAAATATGTGAAGAAAATATCCTTTATGACCTAAGAAACAAAAAAATACTTTAAACAAAAGAAGATACTTCTTTGACTATCAAAACACTCTTGGTTTTCATTAAATTCCTTTCCCTATACTTTAAGAATACACCTAATAGGAAGAGAAATCAAAATAAAAGAGCTACAAATGAATTGAACTTGGAAAAGGAACTCTTTTCTATTGATCTCTCAAGTGGGCAACTGCATTGCAAATGCAGTTCCTGTGCCAATAGACTAAACAGCAACATTCTTTTAACTCTGTGTGGCTTTAGTGCGACAAACCAGCCATTATGAGATGCGTTCCAGTCTCATTAATGAGTTAAGCATGTGAGCCCTGCAATTTGGAAACATAAAGAGACAAACTACAATGAGACTTTCCTCAGTGGGTGCGCCAAAATACAGCCATCTTCTCTCAAAGATATCCTAATAGACAGCTATTTAATGAATGTGGGAGTTTTCCTATGAAGACACAAAAGACACCAGTAAGAAAAAGGTTTTATATATACGAATAACACTTAATACACATACTACATAGGTAGGTATTCAATAATAAGTATAATTTCAATGCTTAATGTTTTTAAATGGAAATATGCTCCTACTCAATAATTACACTTGTCTTCTGCTAAATATAAAAAGTTATTTCAATGTCCAAATGAACAAATGATTTTTTAACTCTTTTTCATATATATATTGCAGCCCTTATCCTATATATTTCCCACATGGAGTTTGTCTTTAAATTCAAAATATCGCATTGATTTATAAAATAAATTTGTTTTTTTGTTTTTTGTTGTTTGTTTTTTTGTTTTTCGTTTGATTGGGAAGCTGAGGCAGAGCAGAGTTTTGGAAAGAAAATTTTCACTTGGGAAAACATCCATCAATTTTATAATTCTTCTTTCAATATCTGGTGATTACAACTATTCAGAAATTCCCAGACAACACTGTGGCACATACTTAGGCATTATAATTAGCAGTCATTCAGAGCAGAATCAAACAGAACTGGAAACCTCAGCTGAGTAGAACATTCTGGGTTTACCGAGGAAGCAGAAGGGGTCATCATCGCCTATCCCCACCTCACCTCTGCCTAAAAAAACAGAATGAATGAACAACCATGCCAAATTTTCAAGGACATCAGAGTTGTAAAGGGAGTTATGGTTATTAGAATCTATTAAAGAAAAAACAACTCTACTTCCAAACCTTTGCTGGGTGGACTATTTGTTTTGCTCCCATTCATATAAAAGAGACATAATGGAAATCAAAGTAGTGATATCAGCAGTAACCTAATGCTATTTATTTGAAAATACCTTAAAACCAAAAATTCAGTTCTCATGAAAAAAAGAATGATCTTGCAAACTTATGATCTTATTACTCAAAGTGAATTTCTTTTTGAAAAGTAAAACGGTAAACCTAGAAGGAGATATCTTTTATAAATAAACAAAGTAACTTTCCTAAGAGCACAAGTTAACATCTGTACCATCAAATAAGCATTTCTTAAATGCATATCTTTATTAGCTAGAATGAGTCATCAAAAGCCTGATCCTCAAATTATACTTACTTTACCAATAAACTAGTTGCACATTTCATGCTATACAGACATAGACATGATTGATATAGTTGCCAAGTGGCCATGAGCCAGATGTTTTGGAACAGACTAAAAATACCAAACGTTTTTTCAGGTTCTGTTCTGATAGCCTCTCCAAAAGGGTCTTCATGCCAGAAGCAACTTGGCAAAGTGCGATTTGGGGAGTCTATTGGTGGTGACTACCAATCTGAACAGATGAAATGTTTGTGTAAATGTAAGCCACCTCATTTCTCTTATTCTCTTTTAATGTGAGATTTGAAATTAAATTTTAATCATATGCTAACTTTTAAAGATTATATATGGGAATTGAGGTGTTCAAAAAGCTCATAGGCAATTTCACAAGAAGATTTTGAAACAGAAAGAAACTTGAAAACTGTGAAACCCATATAATCATTGCAGTATTTGTCTTCTACTTGAATAAGACTTCAATACAACCCCAAAGTTTGACCTTACCTTAAATTAGTTTAATTCTGCATTTATTAAATACTTATTTTGAGGGCCATTAAAATTCTCCCCATTAGTCTTCCTTTTGAAGCATGTCTAGCCTTTGTACCTATCATTAAATATTTCAAATTATTTCAGACAGAATTAAAATCTAGTATTATTTAAATTGAGACATACATCTTTGATTTTTAGCACTATCAATTAAAAAAAAAACCCGTAGAATTAAATAAGACTTAATGCAAAAATCTCTCATAAGTCTTCAGAACACATTTGGATAATTCTTTCAGCCCACCACAGCTCCAATTAGTACTAATCATTGCCATGCCCTAATTATTTACAATTAAATAAACTGAACTTATGCATGCAAACATTTTGCAATTTACCCCACATCCATTTCTCTTTTCAAGTTAATTTATAAGATCAGGCAACTTGTTTTAATAGATTATTATCATTGGATTAGATCCAAAAAGTATTTGTGTAATGGGAATTCTGTCTGCTTTAACAGTTGTGGTTTAGTGGAAGCTCTCTGACTCAAATGTCAGTCATTTTTTGACTGGCTCCTGGCCCTTAGAACCCTGCTGGGAGACAAGCAAGAAGTGCTTTCCAGGTGCGTGACTGACACTCAGTAAGTCTGAACTAAGCAAAGAGGAAGTGGAAGGGATTGGTTAAATGGCTGACTGGAAGGCTTTTGTCTTTTTGCTCCCTACTTAATGTGCCCTGTGCCCTTGTTGAAAGGCACTGGTCTTTCCTGTCCCCTCATACTGTGCCCTGTTAGGCACCATCAATACAGCAATGAATACCAGTGACACTTCATTCCATGGGCAAGTCAAACAATAAAACCAAAAGATGAAAAATCTTAACACCATGCTATAAATTTAGAATACCAGAAAATGAGAAAAATTACAGGATGCATTTGAATCTTTATTGAGCCTCTGTAACTCAAATATTCCTTTTAAAATAATATCAAGAAATTCCATTCTTGAATAGATTTCCATAATAACTTCTAAACAAAACACACTAGAACTTTTAGAATAAGGATCATATTTCTTAAATCCATTTTTGTTCTATGCCATACCATATCTCAAATCAACCAACATATCTTGTTCCTTCAACAATCTAAATAAACGCAGGTCATCTAAATGATATGCTAAAGCAAGTACAAATTAAGCTCCATTATATCTTTCCATGAGAGACCAGATATTATGAGGAAAGAGATAATTGCCTAATGAATTTAAACACCTGTTCTGTCATTTTATACCTCTCAGATGAGGTCCCGGCATCTAGTGAAGAGAGGAATGCCTAGAAAATAACATCCTATTCTGTCATTATATTCCACTATGGAAAGTGGAGGAAATCATTTATTAGTAGTAGTAACACTAATTACGAATGTTTATTAAACTTTTATAGGATGTTTTTGCATAATTATTGTGAAGTATTTCTTTCTAAAACCTTACGATGTTTGTAAACTTTGTGAATAAGTATTTTACAAAAGGGTAGGTAGAAATCAGAGGTAAGGCGCATTGCTCAGAATCCCACAGCTAACAGGTAGAAAGACTAGGACTCAAAGCGATGTCCTTTGTAAATCCAGGGTGCTCCACCCCTGTCCCACCCTGAACCATGCAGTACTCACTTCGCAACCACTATCTCCAGTTCACCAGCCAGACTCTTCAAACTGCTCTCACCCTTTCCAACCTCAAGGTGAAATCTGACGTAAAAGACCACTAACTTCTACAGGAAAAGCTCTTATAGCTAAAGGTAGGCAAATACTAGAGAGATCTAGAGATCAGAAATTTATATTTGTAAAAACCCAGAACTTTAGAGAGCATCTCTTTAATGTTTATTTTGTAGTGAGGAACTGGTGGTGTCCATAGAGCTTAAATGTGTTTCCCAAAGACATTAAGCTATTTAATCATGATCAGGACTAGAAATTTCATCTTTCTTTGTGTTCATGGCAAGTACTTTATCCTTTTTTTTTTTAATATTTTTAATCACTACTCATCAATAATCTACAATAATCATCTAAAAGAAGAATAATTAAATTCCAATATCTTTGGCCTAGTATTCAATGGTATCTAAAATTTGTCTCATCTTTACTATCTAAACTTCTAAATTCCCTAAGTAATATTGATATCTTTGTTTGAAACTTCAAAATTCCCTCAGTGGGACTGCCTTCCTTATAATTCTATGTATAAATCAAATTTTTATCCATCTGCCTAATGTTGCCACTATCTTAAATGTCCTCCTTCGTTTCCAGCTTAAATTCCAGTTCTTCCTTAAGACTTTCCCAGTTTTTCCAGGCTATATTAATAGCTGCTTTCTCAAAACTCTCCAGTCTTATAACATACCATATATTATAACATACCAGTCTTATTTCATACCATATATGAAAGATATCATATATTGCAAAGGTCAAGTCTGAACTTAAGGCCTAAAGCAACATTAAGCATCCATAATCCTAATCATTATCACACTCTGACAGAAATGAGTCTCACTACTTCCACATGCATTCAAGCTCCTAGACGATAGAGATTTGTTTCTTTCGTTCACGGAGGGATACTATCCACACCAACGAGACAGCACCTGGTACAGAGCAGGTACTCAATATTAGATCGATGAATGAGTACACGAATGACTGAGTGAATGAACAAAAGAACAATGAACACAAGACAGCAGTCTAGAGTGGGGAATGGAAAGCCAGTATATGAAGGCAGTTTAGATACACCAGAACCTTGATACGATGATCACAGTCCAACGTGATCTCTCTGTTCTATGTACCTATATATAGCATAATATATAGAGGGGGTTCTTTATCTTAGGATTTTTTAAAAAAATCTATATGGATGAGTGACACTGCAGCTCTTTATTTCTTTAACTTTTATATGTATTTTTGATTAGTATCCATGGTTTCTTTAACAATTTGATTTTTCCCCCCTAGTGGGCCACTGCATTAATCTGGGAGTTAGAACAACAGTAAAGCATTTAAAACTCCTAGAGCAAATAAGGCTTGTCCTTTACTGTAGAAAAATTTTCAAATGTATTTTAAATATATTTGAACTATAAAGCCAAGTCACGTTTCTAATTCTTAGGGCTATTTTTAATCAGCGAAGAATAGGAGAAGAATATGGCGTCTTAAGGAATGAAAGGAAAAAAGGAGAAGAGAGAGAGAGAGAACGAGAGGGGAAAAAGAGTCAGGAAGACAAGATTTAACCTTACTAAACTTGCAAGTTCACCTGAACACGATGACAGTAGTCAAATTACATGATACTTCCGGGCATCTTCAGCTCTAAATAGAGAGCCTTAAAATACCCACTTTACTTCCTGAGGTCTTTAGGAGGTGATCTGAGGTGTTAGGAAGATTTGTAAACAATATAAATTGTTTACAATTTATACTAGACAGATGTAAGGCATTATGAATTTGAGGGAGAGAATATCCTTTAAACAGCAATGTCAGTTCCTTCAAAAGGATGCTATTGTGGGATTTGAGAAACTTCTAAGTAATTGCATACTTCTCAGTGACTGGAAACTGTGGTCCCAGGGAGGAAGCTATATTTAATCTTATTTCTAAACAGCCCTGTTAAAAATATAGCCACTTTCTACTTTAGTGTTACAGTGAATAACAAAATTTAATGATTAATGAATATAAAAATGGATTAATATCCTTACAATGGTACATAATAGTATAAGAGTATTCACATTTACTTCGATTCCTATAATGAACTCTGACTTCTAAAAAAAATAATAATAATGACAGGACCAATCAAACACATAAACTTTATGGCACATATTTTAATATTAGCTGATTTGTAAAAAAAGTAATCATCTTAAAATAGATAAAAATAAAAGCGGTTCACATTAATTGAGCACTTACTGTATGCTAGGCCCTCAGAGATTTCTATGCATTGACTTATTTAATCCTCAAAAAACCCTAGATTTGAGATGTACTGACGTACAAAGGAGTAAAATCAAAATTTCCAGGTCATGTTGCTATTAAAGCGGCAGGCGTTAAATTTCCCCATGTATCCAGCTGCCTGTTTAAGAAAGGCAAGAAAATATTACAGATCATTGCAGAAAATCTGAAATAACTTTGAAAAGGACCGAATATAAAATTGCACACACACACACACACAAAAAAAAAAACTCACTTCATATCTACTCAGGAGGTTAAACACTGTAAGAAACAAACCATCACCCCACCATGAACAATTCTGGCCGAGAAAAAAATTATTAAACTGGTACAACTCTTTTCAATTTTTTTTCAGTGACAGCTCTCCTTTGTGACAAAAGTGTCTGCCCTTTGTATTAAGAGCAATAAATAAATATGGTTACTTTTCTTTCTAAGTAATTTGCCAAAAAAAAAAATCAAGAAAGATGAGAAAGAAAAATTCAAGTACCCTTACATTACAAGCTAAATTTCAACTGAAGATATATTTTTACAGCTGCTATGAACTTCTAGAGCTAGTTATTCTTGGAAACCACCTTCTGCTTACTTGGGCTTCCTTTAGGGGAGAACTGTTACCAAAGTTTACTTTGTATGATTATTTTGAATGAATCTGATGTCCAGAAAATAGTCGTAGTGCTAAGTTTGGACATGAATTTACTCACAAAATTCTAAGTATATGAGATCCTACTAACACAAAGCAGGATTGGAGATATCTACTCAGTGTGCTCACTAGTATACTGATAAAATACAGAGCAGGAAAACAGAGCAAAGATCATGTACTCTCAGGGTCACACGAGGCAAAGGACACTAGAATAGGTTTCCTCAGCTGTAAAAAGGAAGATTAATATCCTTGACAGAAGCATTCAAAATCCAGATAAAAATAAAAATAAAAGCCCTTTGTAAAATGTATACAATTTGTATGAAGTTGAATGATTCATACTACTATAAATTCATTGTCCTAAACTGGATCTTTTGGAACAGCTCTATGACTTAATACACATGGGTATATCAGCTAAGTCACCAGATAAAGCCAGTGAACTACAGTCTGTGGGCCAAATCTGGTGCCCAACTGTGTTTTTAGATAAAGTTTTACTAAAACATAGCAACACCCACTTGTTCTCAGAAGGCCAGCAGAGTTGAATAACTGTTGAGGAGTCGACACAGCCTGCAAAGCATAAAACATTTACTATCTGGCCCTCTGAGGGGAGCATAAAATATGATAAGGTTCCCAATGCAGATTACTGTTTGACACCTGATTATATTTCTTTTAGGATTTTTTTCTTTTTTAATTTTTCTGTAGAGAATGACGAATTCATTTTGGTATTTAAGGAAAATGTGCTATTTTTCTTGCATAGGAAAAAGGATCACAGTCAATTTCTAATTATATGCCTAAAAGATAACACAGCTAATGTAAAATGACATAGCTCCTTACTCTATTCTATATAATCATTAAGAATTAGAAAACATGATTGACTTCTGAGAGAATCCATGTCAGATAACCAAGTGTTAATGATATTTAAGTTTAAAAGATAATGAAAAAGATGAGATCATGTTCAACAAAAATATATGCAGATATTTTAATACAAACAGAGTCTCTAAAAAGTGAAACAGAAGACACAGCCTATTTCGGTTTGCAGCAAATACTTGGTGCCCCCCAAAAAATTAATATAAGTACTTCTGAAGTACTCTCAAAGACAAGGAAAGTTATGATTTTACCAAAAAAAAAAAAAAAAAAAAAAAAAAAAAAAAAAAAAAAAAAAAAAAAAAGATTAGCAATAAAACTATTTTTAAAAATAGAATGATATAATTCGTTTCTTGAAGCATCCACACAAGATCTCACATTAGGAAAATAACCCAGGGAGAAGTTAAATGACTGTCCACAATTACACAACTAGGTAGTGGCAGAAACTATGTTAGAACACAGGCCTCCTGATTAGAACTGCAGAATTTATGTCATTATCCCACATGGCCATACTTTTCACAGCATGTTCCCTTTATCTCTGAAATCACAATTTCCCTCAAATATCTAACATTTTTCAGGGGCTTTTGTGTAATTAACTTAAAAAAAAAAAAGGCTACCAGCTGGACACCAAGGTGTAGGTTCAAACAACCTTTATATAAATCAGCAAATGTATTAATAGCATTATTAAATTTTTATAGAATCATTCTCCCATAATTAATTGTATGTTATTGCTCTTTTTAAAATTGCTTAGAAGAAAATTTACCTGCAGAAAGCAAGCTGGGGTATATTTTAAGACAGCCATTTCTTTAAAGGGATACAGAAATACTTCACATTTGGTCCCTTTAAATGTTTACTATGTCTAAAAATGTTTCCTTTTTTCAAAAGGTAATAGAATAGAAATTAGGTTTATCATAGATTTTACAAGCACTTTTACATTGTGATAAACTCCTGATCAAAGCTAAAAACAAATCAATTATATGTATTTAAATACAACCTAATTACTTCTGCATGTGTAAGACATGTGTAACACAAAACCGAGAAGCAAATATATGAGAAAGAAAAAGTACCCAGATTCCTATTTACACTGTAAACCACTATTACTCATTCAAGAATCAAGGGCTGCATGTACCAAGCACAAAGCCAAGAAAGCAATCAAATACTTACGTCAGATTCTTACTCCAGAAAATCGCACTTATGTAAGGACTTCCAATTTATCATACTGTTGAAAAGTAAAACAAGGATCCGAGCATTCTGAACCAAACAAAACCCCAAAGAAATCCCTGATTACCCAAACTCCATTACCAATTTGTAAACAGTAAATAAGATAGGCAAGCATACTAAAGACACCAATGAAAATATTCATGGTTCTCAGTAAGACTTTAACCAGGTTTACTGATCCACTTGGTTTGAGGTCAAAACTTTTCCTACAGAATTTTGTTAAATATGAAAAGTAAAACAAACAAACAAAACTACATCTTTGATAACCAGCAACTATAAGACCAAACTCCCTTATCCTTAATTTAAAAATGTGAAATTAAGATTATGGTAATAGTTGCAAAACCTCACTGAACACACTCAAAACCAATAAAAGCTACACTTTAAATGGGTCAATTTTATGGTATGTGAATTATATCTCAATAAAACTGTTAGAAACAAACACAAAAACCTGGCCTGAACTGACAGGCTATTTATAGCCTTAATTTATTCCATTTACTGTAAATATTCATACATTCACCTTCAAAAACACTAAAAGCTTCTTACTACGAAATGGTGCTATATTAGGGGTGTTACATTAATACAGAGATTATGCAACCTATTATCTTTGGGTCATTTTTTAAAACTCAGAATCACATCAGGCCTCAAGAATTTGGGGTGCTGAACCAGTGAACTTGTAGTCTTTTCTGATATAAACAGACGAAAGCTCAGATCCCAAAAATAATCTTTAAAATTCACATCAAACAAGACCAGACATCCTGTGCAGCATCCTGTGCTGTTTAAGATGTACTAAGATACACAGGCACACCTTGGCATCACAGTATCACTAGATATTCTAAGTAATTTTATATTTTTACTAAAATTTGCTGGAAAAAAAAGTTTTTATCCAAATTATAAAGCAACATCCTTTTCTTTACAAAGGCATTAAGAAAGGACACATAAATATGTTAACATGTTTGATCAGCAATGATGCAGCAATATGAAATTCAGAACCAAACCAAATGTTTCAATGTGAACTAATTCCAGAGAATTATTGTTTATATGCTTTTGAGAAATACTATGTAAATCAGAGGACATAGAGGAAGTCAATAGAGACTGGAAGATCTAATCCAGTCCCACCTCAAAGGATATATCTACAATGCTTCTTTTAAGACTGTTCAAGTAGGGCGAGGTCATGGTGGGTAGGCATGGTATGCCCTTGCAGGCCAATGTGATGTTGATGGTCAGACTTGGAATACCAACCTCTCAATGCCTGGTCCCTTTCTGGGACAAGGGGATACAAAAGAAAAAGAGTTTTCAGTCTTTGGTCTCAAAGAAGTTTCTAAACCAACTACACACACATATCAGTACTACTCATCTAATACTATAGTAATCATGTCACTCTTTACTTGAAGGAACTCAACTGAGAAACAATAATCTGTATTAGAAATAATCACTAGATTTAGAATTAGCATTGCCTTTGAAATCTAGTATCACTGAATGCTGATCAATTTGGGGACCTCGCTCAACCCCTTACAAAATGGGGCGCAAATAATGACCCCACATGTTTATTGTGACAGTTAAGTTAGAAAACAAGTGGAAATTCCAAGACAGCATAAGTTTTGCCTGGGTTCTTCACTACTTTAAACTCAGTATCTAGAATAGTGTCTCATATCTAGGAAATACGCAGTACCTATTTATTGAAAAACAAAAAAAGAAAACATCTAGCAAATTTCTTGTCACATGACAGGCACTGAGGAGGAAAAAAATGGAAGTTGACTCTGAACCAAAATGAAACAAACGTACAAGCACAAAGTGGTTTTAAATAAATAAATAAAACAATAAACCTGGGTGAGCTGAGCTGCTTGGGTGGCACATCTCTTCTGTCACTCTCTCAGACTCTTTCCATAACCAGGCCAAATTAATTTGTCAGACACTTGTGCTTCTCCGGAACTTTATATGAAATTCTATTCCTACTTAGTGGAGAGTGATATAATCATTATATACATGTCTTGTACTTTCCAGGGGTGGGGAAAACATAGTATCCATCTATGTGTTTTCAGTACCCATAAAACTAGCTATTGCCTGTGGGAGTGCAGATTATTTGTATTTAAAGATTATTTGTGAGCACCATTGGTCCCAAGGCCAAGTGATATGAGAAAATGGTTATTTCCTTCATAACACTATTTGGATCTTCCATTTCAGCTATACTCATATCAAAACAGTATAATGGGAAGACCATGAGCTTTGGAGTCAGACATGTAGAATGAGATCCCTTCTCTACTATGTATTATTTGTGAATCCTTGAGCAAATTATTTCACTTGCATAAGCCATATCTGTAAAAGTTTCCATATCTGTAAACAAGGTTAATAATACCTGCTCTCATAGAATGGAACAAATTAATGCTAGCACACAGTAAGCCTTGATACTTGGTGATTGTTATCATTATTACCACCAGCTCCGTGTATATGGAAATGAAGGCTAATGAATTCAAGTGGGTTATTTCTCTTTCTCTTTGAATAAGGAAGTCAGCACAGCTGTGGAGATTATGCTGCAGAGTGGAAGAGAAACAAAGAGTATATATTATCTTGTCGAAAGACCAGAAACTTTAGGCTGCTGCTTTGACAACTTAACTTCAGCCCTTTTCTCACTCAGCTGGCCCATTTTTCAATTCGCACCTCTATATTTTCTCCTTTCGTGCTATTTTAGCTCTGAAATTTATTCATTTTGGGGAGTCACCCTCACTTTTGACATTAGAATATGAATATTCACCCAATAATACAAAACTAATCATGCTGTGGTCACAAGAAACTTTAAATATCTTTAAGACTCTAGTGGTAGCATTTTTTTAAAATCGTACTACATTCCTGGAGTACACAATGAATGACTATTCACCCAGCTAATGTGTGTACTGATAATACCTAAAATTTTCCTTGCTCCAGTTTGTACAGTGGTGCCTTAGAGAATTGGAAGAGGAGCTGCCCCACTATTTATTAACTCTTCACTTTTAAACCAATTGCAGTCTCAGCATCATGAAAGAGATGACCCTTCTATTGAGGGTAACCTATCTCAAACAATAATACACTGTCAGTAAAGGAAATTAACCAAATTAGAAAGAAAAACCACACTGTGACTTTAGTCTCTTTGTGTTAAGAGTCTGCTGGCTACAAGTATTCCATTTGAACATGAGCTTAAATTAAGCAAATACTTAAGCCCCTAATTGAAGCTAGTTGCAAGGAGAGAAGGGGAAAGAAGAGAAGGAAGGGCATGAAAGAAGGGAAACAGAAACAAAACAAAACCAACAACTCAATTTCAAGAAGTACCCTGGAATTATTAACATAGCAATAGAGAATCTAGAAATAAGAAGGGCAGAATTTTAACAATGAATTGAAGGATGGGTGCATGGAGGCCCATTACTAGTCTCCAGTCTTTACTGGTAGATAAAAATTATTTCCATAGCAACAAGTTTTTATAAATTAAAGGAAGGGAAGCAATGTGTACAGTGACTAAAGCATTAGACCTGGAGGAGGAGACCTAGAGTACAGTGTTGGCTCTACTCTCAACTAATCCTATGCCTAACTTCTGTAGCCCCAAGTTCTGTTAAAAGAAAGGGGTGTTATGTGGGTAGTTGCCAATATCCTTCTCCAGCTGCAAACTTCTATGTTCTTAGGAAAATTTTATAATGTTTGATAATATCACATGAAGGTATCAGATTCTCAATGTTCCTCAGTGGGTCAACCTAACTATTCTTCAAAAATCACAGGGAGAGCTCTCCTGCTACCTCTTCAAATGCCTCTCAACACCTCAAAAACAAACTAAAAGTAAGCAGCCCGAAAGATTCTTATCCAGTAGCTTCTAGTTCAGTGCTAAAATCTCTAGTTTAAACTACTTTCTCCATGAGAGACTGAGGATCATCCACGTTTAGAATATTCCAAGAAAACTCATAGTGAATTCCAAAATCTTTAAACAGTCCCCCTCCCTCACCCACCCCGTTTCATCTGTCAATTTAATCAAATTTTTAAATTTACCTAAAAAAAAACTTAAAACCAATTTTTTCTATAGTTGTCTCAATGAGCAAAAGTTACTAAGATTTAAGTTTCTGTAAAAATAATTTGGTCTGAACGTGATCCAGGTATCCAAAATATTTTATACAATTTTTGGCAGTCAGAAAAAAGTATTGCTTTAAAAACAAAACTTTTTGCCTTCCACTCTCTCTCTCTAGGAGGTGAAAAATAAAATAAACTAAACCGCTGAACCATCACCACAACAAAAAACAGCCTCAATGTTTCCTTGAAAAGGTTTGTTATAAACCGAGATTCTGGAATCAACTGCAATGATATTGTCTGCCAGGTTGGAAAGAATAGGAGGAAAGAGGTTATCATTCACCTCCAGGTGACAACAGTGCTCCCTCTTTCTCCAAAAAATGAGACTTGAATGCAGCAATCTATTGCAGCCACTGAACTAATCTTCCTTACCATAAACCTGGCTAAAAGGAAATATATAGGAAACAGGATGGTAGGAGGAGGAAAACAGGAAAGCCTGTCTTCCCTCCACTTTCAGATACATAAGCAACAGCACCATCCTGAGCCCAAAGGGGAAAAAATCAGGCTATAAAAATATAAGATGATCTCAAGATATTGGCAAATGAAGAAAAATTAAGAAATGACACATACTTTTTTCAATCAATTAAACAAAGGATAAATTATCATATTGTGTTGTCTAAAAGTATTATCCTTGAAAAGGATTTTTCCTCAACATTCTTTAAATTTTCAGCATTGGTGAATAGTATAGCAATTTTTTTTGTTGTTGATTGACATTTCACCCTGCATTCTATTAGAAAAGCCACAGCCATGCTAATTGAGTGCTCTGTCAAATTACAAACTAAAGCTTACTACTGAAATGCTGTGGAGACGCAGTAGAATGATGATGACCATGATGATATCTACTGTAAGAAAGGAATTTGGTTAAAGAGTATACATTTACTATATTCACATCTAACAACAATCCTACAAGGCACATATTATATTCCTATTTTACAGACCATATAACTGATTCTCCAACATGTTTAGTGATTTGCCTAAGGTCATAAAGCTAGAAAATGATAGTCTCAATTTAAATCTAAATCTGCAGGCTGCAGTCCTCTAGCCTTTCCACAACAGACTTACTTTCATCTATGCATGAGAAGATTAGCCAAATACCAAATGGTTATTCAAAATAAACAGCAGTGGTTGTTACATTAGATATATTTAACTTTTTATCACACTACATCATGAGATCTTAAGATGAAAGAAATTATATTCAACAGAACGCATAAACTGGCAAATTTTTGTTGGAATCTTCAAATTAGGGGAAATAAAAATTCTACGTAATTTAGAGTTTTCTATTTTATAAAAGTCATGAAAATATACTCAAATCATTCATGTATAACCTTGGTATAATTTGAATATGTTAAATAAGCTTATATCATGCAGTCTGTTCTGATGAAATGTGTACCCCACACACAAACACAATCTTTTATAAGGAGAGGTGACTCAAGTGTTTGTACATTAAAAACTAAGCTAATGCCCTCAAAAGACTGGTTTGATACGCTAGCTGGTATTCACAAAGTTAAAATATTAAGTTATTTTTTTAGTTTTTAAATACACAAAATTTAACAAATTCATGTTGCATATAATCAAGGACTTTATTAAATGAGCTTGATATGCAGCTCTGTATAGCAAAATTTTAATGGAAATTCTAGATATAGTTTCTATTTTTTCACTTACTAAAAATGAAGTCATTTATTTGTGTTTAAATGTCCTTCATTTTTTTCATGTTGTCTTTGCTGTTTTCATTTAATCTTACATTAATTGTAAACAAAATGACAACCTCATACAACGCAGGCATTGTAGATTCCCCTATCAAAGCAAAGAGGAGCCTCACAATCTTTGCATTTTATTTGACTCCTGAAATTAAATGAATAAACATGTGGAGGAAGCAAGTGTCCTTTGGAATGGAAACACTGCCTTCACTAATCAAGGCCATAATTACTGAGGAAACATATATTAAATTCTGAATTCATGCTATTTTGCTTGATGCAAGAGTTATAATCAGACCAATAGAGCATACAGGAGCCATCTGGGTACTGCAGAGTTGTGAAGACAAACCCAGAGAGCAAGGGCACATTGACCTTCCTAGCTCCAAATCATTTCAGACTTTGGCATTCGAAGGACTGTTCTTCCCTTTCGATTTCTTATTAACCTTTCTGAAGAAAGGAATACTGTTATTAATAGGTATGATACCCGATGCTTAAAAGAAAAACAAAACATCACACCATGCAACCTTACCATCATATCACATTTCATACGTTTTTTACCTATCGATGGATTCGATTTAATATTCAGTTTTATCCATCCTACTTCCCACCCCATTCATGCCATTTAATGAATGTCTAATGAACTCATGGGAACTAGCTTTCTATGGCTTAAATTTCATTTGAGAAATCAACACTAAATTAGCATTTTCATTGTTCCAGGCATTTAAGGCAGGAATCGACTTCCAGGCAATGACGATGAATTTCAAATTTGTGCAAACCACATCGTTTTCTGTGAAATTGACAGTACCAGTTGAATATGAGTAACCTGACAATAATGAGATCCCCGTCAGTCAATCTGATTCCTCTGAGGCAGCAGGTTATCGAAAATTGAGCCGAGTGATGTAATAATACATATCCCAGACTGAGGAGAACAGCATAGATGATTTCAATGAGGCTCATTATTTATTCATCACAAAGTCCAATTTGCGTTTCATTTTCACTGACTGTGTACAGAGTTAACTGGTTGAAATTCAGTGCTGATTACTTTATTCTGTACCGTAAAAAGGACCCTTTTAAAAAATTGTCGTCTTCCTGTATGAAAGAGTACAAAACAAAGAGGGAGTTTGTACTTGTACTTGTGGCCATTCGTGATAATATTGGAACACCATCCAGAAATGTTGGAAGAACAGACACAGGAGAAAGCCCTTAAGGAATCCCTGTTTTTCTCATTAGGAGTATATAATAACACGCCAGATATTATAGAGTAAGAAGTAAAATCATACTAGTCTTCAGAAAATAAATGCTTTTTTTTTTAATGCTAAAGAACAAGATGAATACTGATAAGAGGGACCCTCACTAAATGAGATATAACTTACACTCTCCTGAGTCTGATTCTTCCAACCAACCCCAGTCTCAAGGTGTCTCCTTTATATTGTTAGTTATAGGACTTCTGTTTATCTCATCTTTGGATGGTTATCCAGGTTGATTGTTCTATATTTTAGTTGCAATTTTAATGCAGTTATAGGAGGAGGCGAGCACAGCGTCCACCTACTCCACCATCTTCACCAGAACTCTCTGAGTCTGATTCCTAACCTCATCACCAAAGGGAGAAGGAAATTCCACCAAGCATCAAGATGGAGTTGGCCTGCACACCCCCAGGCTTCTCCCAAGGACCAGTTGAAGTGCAAGCCCATTTCAAAACCATGCGCTGTCTCTCAACATTGTTGGGGCCACAAAATATCTTAAAAGGCCCCTACATCGTTATACACACTAGCTGCCTCAACCTACCTCTCCTGATTCATTATCCTTTATAAATTCATGCACTCTCTGCATCTGTCAAAATGACTGCTCAGTGATCCCCAGTAACATCTTATTAGTTTCCCTCTGTGCTATGTTCCTGCTCTACCCTTCACTTTTCTTCCCTTCTCCAATTATAAACGCTTATATCCAAACTATCCTTTGGGGCCTTGCTTAAATGTCTCTGCTCTAGAAGCTGCTTCCTGATCCCCTTGGCTGAAAGTAACCTCCCCATCCTCTCAACTGCCCTAGCACTCCCAATGCCTCAGAGCCCTCGTCACTTTCCAGCTTGAAATTCAGTTCCATATTTACATGCACTATTCTCAACTTCTAAAATGTCCTTAAGGGCAGAATTTTGTCAATCCACCTTTGAATCCCCACATCACCTAATACAATGCCTTGCACGAAGATAATTTTTTTAAAGATGATAATTTGTGAATGGATGGCTGTTCCAAGTACTAACACTCTAATGACAAGCATTACAGAAGCTTGCAAGGCTACTCAAATTTAAATTACTCAACTTGAATACAAAATCATCCTAAATCAGCTGAGCAAAGAAGCCAACCTGCAGGAATAAAATACCTTATTAATCTCTGACTCTTTCAACTGTAAAATATTTTTGAACCTTGACTTTATTTGTGGTATTATCTGGTTAGCAATGTTGGCAGCTGTTCAAAGTTTTAAAGGGCTATAGGTCATGAATATTAAATGCTATAACAAATTTACTGGGAGGAAATCCAAATTCATTTGTAAATGCATAACAAATAGTCACCCCAGTTTCAATAATGCTAGGAAGTACTGTGATCAGAATCAGAGTATCTTGCTATATCTAGATTCTCACAAAGTCAAATTATAAGGCAAATGAAGGAAAAGAAACTCATAAGAAAGTGAGAACACTACTTGTAGTAGAGTAGCATAGTTGTTGATTGAAGAAAATCAGAAATAGCAAATACATCATATTTCATTCAGTGCAATCAGTATGAGGGTCACACCCTGAGTAAAACCATAACCTCCTTTAGAAAAGGGACAAAGCCTTAAATGATAAAACAGATTCTATCAATGCCACCCTCAGCAGGTGATCAAATAAAAAGGCATATTCAATGTGCAAATACCTGCAGGCTACCTGACTCACTTTTCTTGCTCTTCTATACATGGGGAATCAACCAAAACAGTCAGCTGTATAGGAAGAAGCGCCTCGTTTAATCTTGTCAGTGTTCAGAGAGTGACAAACCAAAAACCTTCAACAGAATATTAACTCCTACACTCAGAAACCATTCTTAAGGTAAATCTTTGTAAACTGTCTGGAAATATGGTTGTTGGTTAGTTTGGGTTGGATTACTACATCCTGATGTAAGAACTAACCTTACTTAATACCCAAGATAAAGGTAAACAGTCAACAAAGCAACCTCCACCATTCACATCCTGCTTAGCATTAAAACTAAAAACCATCTTTAGAGAAATTGTTAAAAGATTAAACTCAAAGGGCTTCATTTTTCCAAATTATCTTAGGCTATTATTATAACTGCTACACTGACTTTCAGATTTCCTTTTTTTTAAATTTAAAAAAAAAAAATTTTTCCACCTGTAACTGAATAAGTGATTATGAGGCTAATAAAGGGGGAAAAAGATGTTTCCACATTAAAACAGTTAACAGATGTTAAATAAGCACAGAAAATGGCCACTAGGCAAGCAATGACTGATGTTGGGTAAGTAAGAAAAATGTTGCTTTTAGTGATTTTTATTACCCATGTACCTCCTGGGGTCATGGGAGACTTGTAAAAAATTTTGTGGGCAGATAAAAGTCTAACATTTATTTGCAAAGCTAGTTTATTTCAAGGGTTCCAACCCCCCACCCTTACTTTTTGACCACATAAAATTAAGTAAGTGAAAGTCATCGAAAGAAGGCTAAAACAATCATTTGGTGAGACTCAGTCAAGGAAACTTATTTTGCAACATTCTTCTGACACGCATTTCTTCCAATCCCACCTACCAGAACTCACTAACCAGGACTGAAATCCTCATTATATAATGGGGAGAGTACAGGATTTCACTTTAACATTTCAAGCACATACTTTTAAAAGGCAAATCTTACACAAAAGTGAATTCAGTAATTTACTAGGGCCTACTATGTGCCAGATGGTGTGCTATATGCCAAGTATAATGTAGAAAACATCCTGAAGCTAAGAACAAGGAATATTTTTAAATTCTGTTTATAAAGTTATAAACACTAATTTTGTTCGTATACACTTCTGAAGATTTTGTAGTGGTTTTTTTTTTTACAAATCTTCCTATTAATAATCATTATTATTCACGTCATGTTCAACCATATTATCTCATAAGTCACATGATTTAATAAACATCTAAGTTGAATGTTAATGATTTTAACATATTTAGAATAGTGCCTGGCAGAAATAAACATATTTATTAAATACTAAATAAAATGTCTACAATATGCCAGGTACTTACTATTTTTCACACATTTCATCAAAGAAATATATAATATTAATATTTGCTTCGCAGAACTATAAAAACCTTATATATAATACGGACATGTGCATCATTGCTTTGGTTTTTTAGAAGTAAAAAAATGGCAGCCAAGAATTCTGGCCAAATTCAGCCATCTCAAGGATTTGTCTAGGCAAAACAGGATTTAGCTGTTTTTAAATTAATAACCAATATAAAATAACAGGAGATGTCACAGAAAAATCCAGATGTCTGTCTTCTCAAAAAAACTTTAGAGTCTACCAAACTGAAACCTTTATTTTCTTATTGCATTATGGGATGGAGTGGAGGACAAATGGTACGGTAGAAACTCTAGTTCAACAACCAGTCCTTTCTGCCTGGCCCTGATACACATTTGTGTTACAGAGCCAGGATCTGAAAAGAGTTACAGAACCGAAACCAACACCGTGAAGAAAGAAGCTAAGGGCGATTGCTATGATAAAATTATTACTGACAAAACTGAAAAAAAAAAAAAAAAAGGAGAGCCTTGCCTCTCTGGTCCTAATAAACCCCAGCTTTAAGAGGACCTCTGTTTTTAGATTTAGAGTATTTGACTGGTTGTCGAATTTGCATAATAGAGTTAAACATTTGTGCACTAGAGTTTTCTGTTTATATATGTGTTATGTTTTAATGGGGCAGGAAAGTTTATTTCATCTGGCAAACAATGATAACTATGATGCAGAGTTAATTGGTAAGATATTTAAGATGATTATTCTTTTAAGGTTTGAAAGAACCTTCTAAAGTCTTTTAATCTACTTTCTTCAGAGTCTCTTCCAACTCACCCCAGGCATAAAAATCTATATATTTTAAAGACAGAATATGGAATTTTCTATAACTTCCATATGTAATCTATGCCAGTGTTTACAAGCCCCACAGTCATGAGATTCTAAATGAAAGTTTGTGCTTAAATATGCATGCTTCAGCTTTAGTTGATTCCTAAGTCATATGCTTCCAAACCACTGTATGTTTAAAGACAATGAGAAGTTTATCTTTTGGCTTTCTCTTTCTTAAGCTAAGGAATGACAATCTCTATCAATATTTCTTCTTTCCCTTCAACTAATACACATCTGGTACCTTCCAAACACTGGGCACCCAGCTCACAATGAACACCCCACAATTTCATATGATCTTCACGTTGCATCTCTAGGACAGAACATTAAGTGTCTTCATTTGAACTAGCCCAAGGTTACTCACCAATGTGAGTTAATATTTGATTCCATATTACTTACTTTTCTACTGTGCAGTTATCTGATTTTACATGTTTATTCATCTTCACACTTTTACAGCATGATAAAAGATTTCTGGACAGTCAGAACTATGTGTTCCAGTCCTACCGATTCTACCATTTTCTGAGTGACCTTCACATCTCTGGTTCTCTATACTTCAGCTGGAAATAAAGTACTGGCATAGATACTCTCTATGGTTTCTTACAAATCTATAAAATCTGTTATCCCAACGTCCTCATTAGACTCATTGGCCTAAAACCTGAGAACGAAAAAAACAAAGCTGAGACGGCAACTATCAGATGGAGAGTTTTGCTGCCCCAATGCCTGCAAGCAGTGGTTGCCAGAGAGTCTGGGCAAGTTTCCATTTTGGAAATTTCTCAGGACACTGAACCTCCAAAGAATTAAGTCCTTTCTCATAGCGTGGGGGACTTCACACTCTCTATTCTTAGGAGTTCCTTTGCTAGTGGCATTTCTCATTCTCTTAAGCAGCAGTTATATGAGTAAAGTTGCCAGATAAAATAAGGGATGCCCAATTAAATTTTAATTTCAGATAAACAAAGAATAATTTTCTATTATAAATATGTTTCAAATATTGTATGAGACACATTTATAGTAAGGAGCTCTATCAGCGACTCTGTCCTTGAAAATATGCTTAGAGAACGGAAAATTTCTTAGAAGAAAACTTCAAAAGGTCCTAAAAGCAAGTCCTAAATTGACAGACCAAAATACTTCCCTAATTCATGAGATAGTGAAATGGAAGTTCTGTGTAAGAAAATCCGATGTTTCACAGGCTCTCAGTGCAAAGTCTTGAAACGCCCAGAGTCTGCATCTTCAAATAGGTCTTGTTAAAAAGCAAAATTACGGCTGAGCAAATCTGAAGATCTAATTGGCTTTAGCATCCCATCTAGCAAACAGAAAGGAGCTCCGAAGGCCTGTATGAAATGGAAGGCTTATATAGGAAGAAGGAAGAAGGAGTAAGAAAAAAGTAGGATTCCTCGTCTTTCTTTGGGAAGTAGGAAGGAGGGTCTATGTGGCAAATTACTTCTCTAGTGCTAACCAGGTAATTCCAGATTGACTGGTTAAAGGTCACATTCCTGCAAGAAGCTAAAACTGCAATTAAGTCTTGATTTACTGATGTGGGGTTAGCACAGGCATTCCATTTTGAGCCTACTTTTTTTTTTAAAGTCTCAACCTCCATAGGATAAGGACCATGATTCAAACTTATTCTATTTGTATGTCAAGTGGAAGAAAGCTTGCTATTGTTAATGACGTGGTTTAAAAGAAAAGAAAAAGATTATCTTCCCTCTTCTCCTTGAAAAAACAATTAAAATTGATTTGAAATTAAGAGCTTGACTTTCAAACCATATGTTGTTTTTAAGAGTCAAAACTCTAAAAGGGTTTTCTTTTAAAGTTTCAGCATTTAATTGAAATCACAAAAGAACTTCATTAAGCACTTGATACTTGAGTTCTAACTGAAAAGGTTATGCTTCCCTGCAGAGAAGAAGCATAGAGGTAATTACGGGCACTGCCTACTAAGTGAAAAAAATAGCCATTAAAAAAATAAATGTCTCTGTTTCTTTCATTTTTTTCTTTATTTTAATTTCTTCCCAATTTGATTTTCAGTAAAATTGGGAATTGAGAGAAAAATTAGTCAAAATTAGAAAACTCGACAGCTCTCTCAGGCAAGTATCCAAAACTAATTCCTTGCTCGAGTGTCTAAAACGAAAAAGGGAGCTGGCCTAAAACATGGCCGAAGTTTGCAAACCTTGGCCTAGTTCAGTCTTTGTACTTAAAATCAAAGCAAGAGAGTTCATTGTGAGTGAAGAAGGATGGGAAGATGGAAAGGAGGCAGTGTTTCAAGGTGCCCTGGGCCACCCTATGCCTCCCATTAACACTCTAGCAGAAAACTGCTCCGTTCTCCTTAAGTGTACAAGTGTCCGGAATCCTAATAGCGCTTCCGCGACTTTCAAACAACATTGCATTTGAAACTACTAAGGGAATACAGAACAAATATCAAGCCCTGAGGCAAAGGTCTTTATTGGCCTCAGAGCAAAACTGATAATAACTACTTTCTGTTTTGAATCTATTCTTATACACCACAACAAGGAAAAGGTGAATATGATTCATTGTTGAAGAATCTGAGTTCCAAGCCTACTGCAGAGAAGAGTTGTTTTCCAAAGTCAACTCAGGAAGTAAAATTAACAAATGGCAAAGGATTTTGTCTCTATAATCTAGCATCTAGCTCTATTATCAGTTGTGATATTTTTACAAATACATATTATGTATAGGCAATGTATAGGATTACAGAGAATTGTGGCACAAAATAAAATAAATAAATTATAAAGATGCATTATCTTTACAAAGAGAGATCATTCTTCTACCGCCTTTAAAATCATGAAAATAAATTAAGAAACCTGAGGAATAAAACAATCAGTGACTGAAACCCAGGTTAGTAGGAAAAGGTCAGAAAGGACACTTCCACACACTGAAGATCAAAATATAACTTATATTAAATTCTCTTTGAAGAGGAACTAATTTGCCTTTTAAATGGTGAAAAAAGACCAAGCAAGATTACTCAGTAATCCAATGCTCAAGTGCCAACAATCACTTACTTTGTAAATAGTAGGTAAGATCTGTTTCATTTTCAGCCTGTGAAAGACAAAGACATCATAAACTGCTGAGACTGCGAGAACAGTCACTCCTTGTTCCTTCCACAACATGCTGCATCCTGCGCACAGTCCTGTCCCCAGGAACCAGCCCCACGTCCTGGCTGAGTAGCCTCTTGTAGAACAGTGTTTAATGTAGCAGAGCAATGAGAGGAGAAAGAAGAGACTGGCCCCAATATCAGCCCGTCCCACGATTCCTGCCACCGCCTCTGTGTGAATGGGGTGAGAGGCGAACATCAAGCCCGCCATGAAGGTCCAGTATCCGTCCCCAAGGAGTATCTTAGAGAAGCTCGTGAAGAGTCCAGTGACCGCCGCATGTAGTAGGACGTTGACAAGGTGGTAGCTCCAGGGATTCAGCCCTCCGATGGCGTGGTTCAGGCGAAAAGAAAGTGTGCAGAATGGCCGGTACGACTTGTGGCTGCCACTGTGGGTTAGAAGAGTCCCCCAAAAATCATTGAAGAAAATGTGGGTCCATGGCGTTTCTGGGAGAAGGTCCTGATTAGTCTTGATAGCCCGGCTAAAACACAAAATGTTAAAAAAAAAAAATCAAATGTAAAATACAGGAAAAAAAAACAAAACAAAACAAGAAAATATGTGACATTGCTAAGATATTGCCTTCCTCCATAGCTCTGTCATGTGGCTTGATGCTGGGATTCCAGGTATGTATGATTACCATAAATGAACTTTACATACACATTGAATTCAGATCCTCTCCTTAACGCTTACTAATACCACAATTAGTGTTGTATGTCTTTTTCTCAAAAGTTTTCTTCCTTGTTTGAATGTAAAAATGTTTGAAGAATAAATGCAGTTTCTACCAGTGGTATAGGCCTTAATGCAGAGGTTGCTAAACAACTGCCTTAAAAATCACGTGCTATACTAGCTAAAAATGCAGATTTCAGGCCCCAGGTTGATGTAAGGCCTGAGACTATGCATTCTTAAGAAACACAGCCCCAGGTGATAATGGTTCAGAGGATACACTTATAGCAAGAACTAGGCCCCTACTAGAAATAAATTGTAAATAGAATATCCGTGCCCAAAGCAATGCTCCTCACACGTAACAGGCAGGTTCTGATTCAGTAGGTCTGGAAAGGAGCCCAAGATTCCCCATTTCTAACAAGCCCCCAAATAACACTAATGCTACTGGTCCTTGGATCACACTTTGAGCAGCAAGAACCTAGAGAGCTGGAGATAAGAAGAATGTCTCTCCATGTGTCCAAATGTTTCCGTTCCTCCTACATTCCAGTAAACTTAGCTGTTCCCCTTCTGAGATCTCATAGGACTTAGTGTCATCTATACTAACTGCCATAACATGGCACTTCAGTGTCTCTTGCTTTTGAGGATTATAGCTCTAGATTTCCAAACTTCAAAGAGGAAGAAATAACCTAGGATTTGCTGAGCACTTGCTATCTGCCAAACACCCTGCTGGTCTCCTGGGCTGTATCTTCTCATTTAATTCTTAGAATAACTGATAAGGTAGATATTATTATCTATATCTCTCAGGTGAGGAAATTATCATTGAGAAAGTTTAATTAATAATGATCCCAAAGTCACACAAGTTGGAAACAGCAGGGTAGAGTTTCATGGCCCATCCTCTTTTCACTATAATGGACTTCTCAAAATGTGATCCACACACCACTGGGAGTACAAGAAAATACACCGATAAACCTTGTAAAACTTTTAATGGTTATATTTGTTTTAATGTGTATTTGAAATAAAATTTAATTATCACGTAAAAGCTAGATTTCATGGATGTTTGCTCAGAACGAAGCTGTTAAAAATTTAAAAGCCAATGTAAAGACAAATATTAAGGAATCCACAGTACTAGGATACGCAGATAAGGTACAAATGACGGTAGCACATAAATGACACAGTTTGGAGGATTCCTGCTCTATGTCATTTTACCTTCCAGAGAACACGGTGGCATCTTGAATCTTTTGTATTCCTAGTGTACTTATCTCTGTACTTACAGAACGCAAAATAGGAACAAGAGTAAGAAGGAAGTAGGAATGAGACATTTAAGGTACCTACTGCCTAACTAGAAACCTCTTGCCTAGTCTAATGTCAGGGCTTTTTAAGGGAGTGTGGGCATTTGTGAAGCTAAAGAATATGTAGTGGGTGACCACCTTGATGATTTTTACCGCTAACCCCTCCACCAGTCCTGCCTTTCACTCTAAAGCAGGAATTTTTATAAAATGTTACCAAATATCAGGCTGCAAAAGCCCTGTACAGAGGAGAAACATTCCTGAGTCCCAGCTCTGTCATTTGCTGAGTGTCTTCAAAAATAAGGACATACAACAGAGATTCAAACACATTAAGAAAACTATCCAAGGCGACACAACCAGCTGAAACAGCAGGGTTAGTGGTTAGTGTTCCAGTTGAGATCAAATGGCTGGCTGGGCAAGGCTGGTTTTCAACTGCTTTCTAAACTGTTTCCCAATTAACCTTTCTGAGCTCATTTCTGTGATAACAGTTTTACCTCGAAATCATTTAACCAATACTTGTAATTCTTCATTTATCTTCTATGTCAAGAAGCAGAGAACACTGCTTTGCAGCTAGCTGCATGAGTGTTCTGGAGAACCAGTACAAATGACGTCTCAACTGTTAGCTGCTGTTGTTATTATTCTACAAAGACTGAGGTACAACTTAGAAAAAGTCTCTTATTAAAGTATGCCTGACTTACAACCTCTGAAATTGGATGCATTTGGGGGTTAGAATGAAAACAGACTGATCAGTATCTACTCTGTGCCAAACATCATGCCAGTCCTTTTACAACTACTTAGGATAAATAATTGACTTTTCTAGATGCTCAATAAAAAGGCAGAAGGTCTGTTAAAATTATGTCTTAAAAAATACTCAATGTGGCAGGGATAGTTAGTTCCTCTCCTGTGTCTATTTTTCCCCTTTTCTCTTATAGCACTTCTGTTTTTAACTGGGTATACAGTCATCTAGAAAAAAATATTTCATTTCCTATCTTCTGTTGCTGCTAAATAGGGTCATGTGACTACTTTTTGGCCAGTGGAATATAAGCAGAGTTCTATGCATTATTTCCAGAAAGTGTCTTTAAGAGAAAAAACTTAGCATTCTTTCCCTCAACCCCTCCTTCCTTCCTGCTAGAGGACAAATGCAATAGCTGGAGTTCTAGCAGCCGTCTTGGCCCATAAAGTGTCCTTAGGAACAGAAATCAAGCCTAGAACAGCACAGCAATAAGACTGAAGGAAACGGAGTTTCTGTCATCTGTTATGGTAAACCATACTGGCCCTGGGCTAACTACCTCCTCATTGCGTGAATGTAAGAAGTAAATTGCTATCTTGTTTACACTGAGATATTTTTGGTGTTAGCTAGTGGCAGCTAAATAGTCATAGCGAAATCCTTTGTTCACATAAGACCTACTATATCACAGTAGTTTGACTTTTCATTTTGATTTTCATTTTTACAAGTCTCTGTGTATTGACTGAGTATTAAATGAATTTCCATATAAATTGGCTTTTAAAATATTAGAAACAGATGTTATTCTGGATCCATTAAATTAAAACACCCTGCTACGACATTCATCAAACCCAGAAGTAATTGCTTTAACTCGATGGGTTATAATTAAAATTTAAAAGAAATATGAAAAACTGCCAAACAGTGTTGTCAAAGAGCTGATTTCAAGAAATTCAGAATGAAAACTCAACTTGCCTCCACTAAACATTAATCTAGGTATTGATGTGAATTTCTCTAATATCAATGCAGAATCACTCATACTATCCAAGTCAGGGCAGTGAAAAGCTCAATAGCAAAGCATTATGGGACAAGGCTTTCTAGTGCAGTGAGAAAAGCTAGAAAGCAAACTGTAAGACAATTCTTCACTCCTTCAGTGGCAGATACATATAAGATGGTGAACCACATTCCCCAAACCAGGTTTTCTACATTACTCAGGTTTTCTACATTACCCAGAGTTTTCTTCCTTACCCAGGGTTCATCACCATAACTAACTCTGTAAAGAACTTTGGAGAAAAAATAAAACCCAAACTTTTAAAAATCTGTTCAAATCTGCCAGAATTTCTTATATTTGTAGCACTACATCTAGTAATGTGAAGCCGCTAACAAGATATACTACACATCTAAAAAATATATAAAATTAACAAATCTCATAAGTTCACTGTGGGAAAAAACTTTGATGAGGCACAGCCTTAAATATTTGCTGCAGAAAAAGAAAATTAAAGGACAAACAGTGTTAACAAAAGTGGAAGAGCGAGAGAACACCTCACCCATGTGCAACACATACTTCACGAAGGGAGAGTTTACTGTGATAAAATCCTCTGATGGCTGTTATCTGCTTAGGTAGGTTTTTATTTAAGCAATGAACATATGGCAAAAGAACATGAAATAAGACTAAACTGTACTGGGCTTTAGAACATAAGTCATGTCACACATGTAAGTCAGTGATTAGAGATGCGTTACGCATCCCTGACATCATTTTAAGAAAGATACAGACCAAAATGGCTTTAATAGAATCTGAATAATCTGCCAGCAAAGGTAAGGGTAGTCATTCAACACTGAGCATAATCGATTTTCATCCATTTGCGTATTCTCACATGAGTCCAAAATGGAAATAGTAAAACCTCTTCTGCTATTTCTCAGCTAATGAAAAAACTTAATTCAAAACAAAATTTCATGCAGATATAATTTCTGAGGTTACTTCTGTGAATTGGTATTGAAATTCAGAAAGGCACTAAGGAATTAGGAAATTTTCCACTCCGAGAAAGGTGAAGAAAATCAGAGTGGCAGATGTGAAGAAAAAACAATTGTGAGCAAGATTCTCCAGAGAATACATGACTGAGAGACCGTCTTTTGAAGCAAAAAGATCCAGTCTCTCAGGTCTTCAAGGAGGTCTTAAAACTGTTTCCCATTTTGTTCATTTGCGGCCCTTTGTTTTTGCTGCCTTATGCTTTTTCCTTTAGGAAATGTTGACAAAGGCCAATGCTATTGTAAAATTGATGAATGACGGGACACTGCCATCCAAACTGTCCTTGTGTGTTTCTTCTCTCACTGCTGCTTTTTCTGTCCATTGACCTTTTCGGTCACAAGCACCCACATAAATGATGACCATTAGTCATCTGAGCAGGAATGATGCTTAGATTCTTCAAACAAATCAAATGACACACTATTCCAAAGTGCTTTCAATTGTTCTACTGAAAGGTAAGTAAAGGCAAAACTTTAAAAATGGCAAAGAAAAAAATGTTGTAGCAATGGGTTGAAATTTGCTCTCCAAGAGAAAGAAGGAAGAGAATGGCCTTTATTAACCTACCTGCTTCTGTGCTACCCAAGCATGCCCATCTACACCTAGGAAGGGCAGTGGAATGCAGTGGTTAAGAACACTGATTCTGGAGCCAAATAGACCAAATAAAGTTCAGGCTATGAGACAGTGGACAGAGTTACTTCACCGATTCGTATCTCACATTTCTTATGTGTAAAAGAAAGACAATAACTGTACTTGCTTTATAGAATCAATGCTAGGAGTGAATGAGTCAGAAAGCAAAAAGCATACTGTTATATGTAATATAATGTGTATACGTAATGTATGTAACACATGTTAGCTGTTATTATTATCACCAGCAACACTGAACAACTGATGCTAGCCATCAATGCAAATGTAGCACTCTTTTATCATATTTATAGCCTTCAAAATCTACAGATCATGGTCATGAGTATTTCACTTGAGATGTATTTCACTTGAAATTCCTTTAAGCTTTAAAGGCCCTCTCAGAACAAGATAATAAATATGTATGAAGTCTTACCTTGGTCTTTAACACATTACTTTTCTCATTCTCTTATTTTCTGATACCTCTAACTCTCCTTGGCTAGCATCTCTTCACATTTTCCCCCCAAATGTGGATGTTTCTCTTCCGGTTCTGTCCCCTAACTTTCTTTCTCTCTACACTTTCCACCTCTGGTCATCTCCAACACCTGCAACTCAAGAGATGCCTTCTTCATCTACACCTCAAGCCTGAGTGTCGCTCATGAGCCTACACTTCTAATAGCCCAGGTAATATTCACACTTGAGTGGAAAAAAAGAGTAACGAAATCCTGGTTCCCCTACTAACACCACATGTGTTACCTTTGGCTAGTTAGCCTCTCTAAAGCTCAACTTCCTTACCCAGGGTTCATAGATAATAATGCTTCTCAAAACTGTTGTGTTGAAGATCGAATAAGGAAATATTAACTTAAAATGTTTGAAAAATAAATAACTTTGTGTAATGGATACTTGCTATTTTCTTGGACCTCTTCTAGTTAACAGTCTCCTGTTTTTCCTTTTGAGGACAACATCCACTCTCAGTCCATGTGGATAGGGTAAGGTGCCCTCACCTCCTGATGAAGATCATCAAATGACTTGGCAGAATCCTCATTCTTGGCCACAACAACTGATTTAGTGGCCAGCCTGACAAACCAGAGTCAATACAGCCCCAACAATGTAATTAGAAATGGCATCTTCATTTGAGAATGAGATGAAATCCTAGGGCTACTCGAGGATTCCCTGAAGACAGAGGCTACCTAAGAATGAAGGCAACTCAAAAGAACCCAGATCAGGGAGACAAAGAGGTAATTCCTGTGCAGCTGGATCCCATCATGCCTGAAGCTAACACTGTTAAATAAGCCAATGAATGCCCCACCCATAAGCTAGTTTAAAGTGTTATTCTGACATCTAGAATCAAAAGAGCACCAAATAATAAACACTATAATTATCTACTAATGTCATTAGTAGATAATGCCCTTACAATATCTTAAGCTTAGTAAGTCTGAATACAAATAATTTTCTTCACAAAACATCTCCTTTTTCATACAAGCCCTTCACTCCTCCATCACTGACAATGAGCTTGCTCATGAAAAAGCCTTCTTTCTTTGCTTCTACAGTTATGTTTAAATTGGTTAAAATATTTTAAAGCTGTTCAGGACCTCAGAGAAATCCAGCTCACAAGTTTCCCTTGAATCTGTGTCTAACTTTGCTTTTCTACTACCTTCATCAGGCTTTCATTATTCCTACCTGTACTGTTTTGCATGCTTACCTAAATTGCCCGTTCATTTTTCTCTTTCCCTCATTAGGCTCTAAGTCCCCTCAGGGAAGGAATTATGCCTTACATTTTCTCCCAGTGCCCAACACATATTAGGCACATAATAAATATTTGGTAAACTGAACTAAACAGCTGTCCCTGCCTGCTTTCATTCCCCCTTTGATCCATTACACATGCTGTGGATAGAGAAACTTCCTGAAATAAAACACTAACACCAACACTGTTCCACGAAAATCCCTCATCATGCCCTATTTCTTACCATAATAAACACCTTTCACAGCCCAGCATTCATTGCATCCCTATTATGACTTCTAGGCCAATTTCCCATTACTTCTCCACATGTATCCTGAGTCGGACAAACTTCACAGCCTATAGGTCTTTGCTCAAACCATTTCTTCCCTTCCTCTGCCTGAACTGCTGTTCTTCAACCAGTTACATCTGTCCAAATATGCTTCAATCCCCGATGATCATTTGTGAAGCCATGGCCTCCGCAAAGGCCTCCCTAGTTACTGTGAGTATGACTGACTTTGACTTTGAACACTGACTTCTTACAAAAACTATCAGGTATCTCAAATGGGACAACATATGGAATACATTTTAGAATGAGCAGGAAGAGATGTATGCTTTGAAAAGGGGCACGAGTGATTTTAATATTCTCTCTTCCATCCCTTACTAAAAATCATTGTCCAATAAAATGGACTGATTCTGTTGTAAGAAAATTATTCACTCACTCATTTATTCACTCAGTATTGGGCTAGGCACTGTGAAGAGCACTGCAGATAGAATGGCAAGCAAAATAGATTCCCTGACTTTGAGAAATGTTCAGCCTAGTAAAGGAGGCAAGTAAGTGTCCAGGCAATCTCCTTGGGATATGATAAATACTATTCTAACCTGAATCCTGACTGTGATTGGAGAACACAGAACAGACTCCTAGGAAGCAGTCTTAGAGGGTCAAAAGTTTCTTGGAGAAAAGCATATCTACCTAAGTGGAAAGAGTAAGGGAGCTGTGAAGATGTCACCAGACTGGAAGTCAATATTTTTAAAGGCTGTATGACACAAGAGAAGGTGGTAAGCTTGGGATCCGAAAAAATATGATAGGTTAGTTTGGCTAGAGTGAAGTTTGAGGGATGGAGCAGCAGGAATTCTTGGCATTACTCTGTCCTGCACTATTGTCCTAGATGGGACGGAGAGGAATGTGGCTGCACATCAGTCTTCTTCACGGCCTTCAGGTTTGATTTGGCTATTGTCTTGTTAGAACTTGCTTTACCTCCCCAATGCATAGTTAACTCCTAAATAGTAGAAAAACATCCTATTTATTTTCTGCAGCCTAGCACACAGTAGGCACTCAATATAAATTTGAAGAACCAAATCTGAATTAGAAATGATTGGCACTGATAGGCTGCGCTCATCTTTTAGAAAAATTCTACATTGTTTTAAGTATATAGGGGATTATCGCTTTCATTTAAAAGTAGTTCACTCACCCTGGGCACTAAACTTTGCTAACCCAATGATAATTATCTATGGAAACCATCAGGTTAACTGGCTTACTCAAATATCTTTGGCACTCATTTGCCACTTAACCCATAATTCCTTCATTAGAGTCCCTCTTTAGGGACAAATCATTATATTTTGAAAGTTCCACTTGGCTAACATGAAAGGGATATGAGAGAAATACTATAACATCTAGAGCTTGCCTTAGTTTTGAAATAAGCCACATACTTCAGATTCCTAGATTAACGTAAGATAGAAGAAGTAAATTTCAGTGTATGGTGCTGAACTGTTGGGGACAGTGTTAGCTTTCTACTTCCCAGTGGAAACGGAAGGTACTATGCTCTAGGCATGAATTTATCATTACACCTGTAACACTTTACTTATTTCTATCTCGATCTCCCCTATTAGATTCTAAGTTCTTCAATGGCAGAGATGATGACTTCCTAAGCGAACGACACTTTAATTTTTTTTAATTGTCGCCATATAGATGTTGAATAAAAAGAGGCCACAGAAAGTAACCAAGACCCTGTTGTCAGACATCCAAGGGACAGGGCCCCCAAGTAACCATAACTAAGAGAATATTCTCAGTGGACTCCTCTTCCATCCCTTTAGGAGTTTTTCCTATAAGATTCTGTTTAAATGTGGCCCCTGCTGCAGCTGAACTAAACTCCAGAGCTGTGAGAAATATATACCTCTCATAAAGCTTCTTTGCATAAGGCAGCTCCTTGTTCATCCCAAATCTAGAGTTGGCCCAGACCCTCTCTTCTCTCAGTGGAAGAAATGAGGAGGAGGAATCTTGGCTAAATATTTTGAAAGTACCTTTAGTTCCTCAGATGCTGCCATTTTCAGAATTTCCATGGGAAATACTCAAGAAAAAACTCTGACCCTAAAACTAATTAATAATCAATTTAAAAGAAAGCTGATTATTTAAAATTCAAACTTCAGTTACCTAAAGATGTTTCAAAAGTATTTATATGAAAAACATTTTGCAAGATTAAAGCAAAAATTAATAGCATGAGATTATGAGAAAAACCATGCTCCAAGCATTTAATTTCACTGATTAAAAGAATCCTCTACCTTAATATTAGCTTCTTAACAACTCAAAATAATTTTCATTGCCTTGCAATTTGCTTGATGAAATACATTAATATTTCCTACATAATTATTTGCTCACTATATCCGTATCATGTCATCTTAACATTAATAAAAGATTACTGAATACCTCACCTCCTTCTCACTGTACTAAATTGAATCAGTCTCAATTTAAACACTGAATGAAAATATCTTTATTCCTAATTTTTCAGACTTAAAATTAGTAACCACTAGAAGAGGTACTATAAAGTTTTTTGTTCCTATAAGTTCATTCAAGTATATGAACCACTTTAGTACACTACTCTATATAATTTATGAATTTAAGTCAATTTCATGGGTTTTCATAAATTCATAGATCTATAAAAAGGTAATTAAAAACTTTTTTTACATATCATACCATATCCCTTACAATGGGTTTTGAGTATTAGTGATATTTGTAAAGTAAGACTAGTTCCTTATTATTTTTCTATTTTAAAATAATTACAAATATTTGATTATTTTTATTATTATCAGATTTTTTTTATTAAGTTCAAAGCTTTCAAAAATAAATGGTTTCTATCAGCCACCCAGTTCCAAGAGAGAAATACAAGTATAACCATGAAGATTCCAATAACACCTATTTTTTGCATGATCTTGTTCTACGTGCTTTTTACACATCTTTGTGCTTAAGGATTTGATTATCCAAATGTACTCTAAAAAGGTGTTGTGGCAAGCTAATACATCTCTTCAGTTAAAATACTGGCCTTAGTGCATGAATGTGCTGTACAACTTTCAGAACAGATACACTACAATACATGGTAGTTTTCCCAACTACACAAGTATTACCTCATTTTAAAAAATCACGTCCTTGAAGAGGGGTCATAATCTTCACTTAAGGGAAATAGGAAAAGTATCTTCTGGCTATTACTACTGCTCGTGAACCCACTAAGGTTCCTCCACGTGAGCACAGCCAGACCATGAAGTTAGGGGGAAAAAATTTTAAACGAGACACTAATATGCTCTAAGAAAACAGGTACTGGGGGTAGGAAGACATTCACATTGCATTATCCAGATGTCTGGCCTATCGTTGGCCTCATTCCTGTCTTCTCTGAATTAAGTCTTAACCAAGTCACCTTTCTTTATCCACACCTCTCCTTCAGCCAAAGAGAAGAGCCAAGATGCTTCTTCTAGCCAAATGTTTGCAATGATCCTTCGTCTTCTCTACTTAAAAATTTCCACATGTCGCCAATGTATCCCTCACAGGTATCCATGTTATAATGCCATCTCGCATTTATGTCATGCTTTTATATATTACAAAATGTGCTCATGGTCATGATGATCTTGAGCCTTTGTCACCACCCTGTGAGTAAGCAGATGTGAATGGATGTGGACGTGAGAAGCTAAGAATCCTGCCTCAGATAATCTCATGAGTGAAGATCAGAGCAGCTCACACTGAAATTCAAATCTCAGTTCCTCGTCTACTACTCTGTGTCATGGCCGAATTATACCCCTCCATTCAAATGGTGAATCCCTAATCTCAGTACCTCAGAGTGTAACTCTATTTGGAAATTGGATCTTCAAAGAGGTAACAAAATTAAAATGAGGCCATTAGGGTGGACCTTAACACAATCTAACTGTGTCCTTATGGGAAGAGAAAATTTAGACTCACAGAGAGACACTAGGGGCACATGCACAGGTGAAAAACCACGTAAGCACACAGTGAGAAGGTGGCTATCTGCAAGCCAAGAAAAGGCTTCAGGGGAAACCAAACCTGCCTACACTTCGATCTCGAACTTTTATCCTCCAGGACTGTGAAACAATAAATTGCCTAGTCTGTGGTATTTTGTCGTGGAAGCCCAAACAAACAAATACACCCTACATCATACCATTGTATATAATTACATTCACTACCCTGTTTATCCCCTCAGAGTTTCGGGGAAACTAGATTTCACACAATAGCCATATTTTGCAATAGTATGTCTGGTGCTCTGTTTTTGATGACAGTTTGGGGAGTATAAAAAGTTTTAAGAGGTTGCTTATTCTCACTGCTTCAGGATATGTCTACGTTCTCTACCAGAAAAAAAAAAAAAAAATTCCTGATCATGTCAATGGGGTATTAATGCTAACTAAACACACTTAATAAAGTACCAGGGCTACTTCATATCCACACTGAGATTGACAAAGCTTACATACATGTTATCTCATTTTATCCTCACAATACACTATAAAATATAAAGCTAAAGCTGGAGGGGTTAAGTTAGTTAAAGAAGAGCATAGACTTAACAAGAGGCAGAGAAAGACCCTAAACACTGTTCTCCAAACTACTCTATTTAACCTTCAAAGCAGCTCTGTTCCTCCACATGTACAATAAATCTCCAATGAGAAGTGTTTGTAAGACGATTTGAAAGTAAAACCCTAGTCTATTATTGCATTTTGTCTGGAATCCATATATCTGCCCTCAAGACTCAATAAAGTTACCAAAAAAAATGCTTTTGTACCATATTCTTTTAATTTCTGCATTTCAAAAAGAAAGTCTTCTTTTTACACTAAGGAGTCTTGGAAAACGTGAGTCAAAGGAAGGTGTTAGTTGTCTTCTAGTGACGGGTGAAAAAGCCAGCTTTATGAAAGCCAAAAACTAACCTATAATTTCATATTACAAAATATAATAGAAAACATATTCTGGCAGAAATTTTGCTGCCTGCATCCCTTTTCAACTATAAAATCGTTACACACACACACATACATCTGAGAAAGATCAGACTTTGAACATATTGCAGCAACATACACGCACAACATGGGAAGTTTCAGCAGGGCTGCCTGTGATGACAGGATACACAGACATCCCTACCATAAAATCAGCCTCACAGCTAAATCAGAGAGTCTTTTTGGACGCAAGAATATATGAGCCCTGATGAAAAACAGGCAAGGAGGAAAAGACTCTAATTTAAAACTAACACAGATGAGCCTACACAAAGTACCCAAACATTTGGTCCACAAACCACCAGCAATGCTCTAATTTGTTGTGGAAGGCAAGAGATATTTCATCCAAGAATAAGGAGAGAGAAAGATTTGCTCCACCATGAAAATTTATTGGCATTCCAATATATAATACTTTCTAATATAGATGTTATTCATTGACCAAACTTTAATATTCAAGAAATAAATTAAACTTCAGGAAGCCCTACCACTTTTGCTCTGTAGCTCTTTAAATAAATCACATGGTAGGCACTCAAAATACACATGCTGAATGTTAAATGAAAACTATCAGTTTGTTCAGATCTTGGGTTATGAACAAATTATGAAGCACTGACATGCTCCTTTAAGGATCTTAAGCATGGAATATTTTACTGTTTTGCTGACCCCCAAATTTTCCACCCTGGAACAATTGGATATGAAGAGTGTCTTCTTTAGCACTATGACTGCTAAATCAGCTAACCTCTCTAAGACTGGAAATCCTCAAACCAGACCACAAAATCATCTTTGTTCAATCTTGACCATCGCTACCGTCACTGCACATAATTTGTCACCCTAGTCATTGCAAATAAAAGAAATGTTTTTCAACATACAAGTAACTGTGCCAATTTAATAAATTCACAAAGCATGAAATGAACAAGCAGAACCTAAGTTTAAGAATGGAAGATAGCATTCATTCAGCCAAAGGAATGTCAGTATAACATCTAATTTTTTACTCCTATCTGTAAAAATATATATATATATATATCATCTTTATCTCAAGTTACTCCTAATAGCCATGTTAAGTGTTAAACACATACACTCACACTTTAGAGTAAGCCAAATCTTGATTCAAATTCTTCCTCCTCAACTTATTAGCTATATGATTTAGTTCTCTCTATAAACTGCTGTTCCTGGTATAAAATAATGTATCTAAGATAAGCACACATAGTTGGTGATTAACAAATGACTGTCACTACAACAAATCTCCTCCCTTGTTTTCCTAGGATCCATAAAAGAGCACATTTTTCTGAAATGTTGGTCAATATCACCACATCTCGCACATTCAGTTACTGGTGTCATTTACTTTTTCTCTTAGCATGTTCTTCAGGATCTTTGACCCTGTCTTCCCCTCTGCACCTATGTGAAATTGTACCTGTATTACTCCTAAGTTATGCCCATTAGCCAATCTAAGAGCACAAGAATGATGTTCACAACATCTAACTCATCTGGGAGGATCAATGACAGCAAGGTTAAGCGAAGGGATCAAAAAGCACAAGAGAAAGAGGAGTCACAGGACTTATGGCATAGTGCACAGCTAATTAGAATATTCTGAGAAGCAGCATCTTTGGAAGGATAACAGTTGATTATTACCAAAGAACCTGTGCTTGGTATTTCTCTTTGACTTAAGATCATCAATTCTAAGAAAACAACTATAACGTGATCTTCAAACTGATATTTTTAGCTACCCAAAGTCAATTTTTTTCTTGCACAAAGTAGAAAAAGAATTACTCCAGTCATTTGCAATCACACACATACACATCATTATGTTTTCAAAGATGGCAACTTCTAAAAAGGACACTAAATATTAAACTTCTTCTATCTTTGCTAATAAAAAAATAAAAGTCAACATAACATTTGAAAATGTCCTCTTTACCAAAGGCAACCTTATGCATGTGGGCAGTAAATAGGCTACAATTTGTGATGGCTTGGAACACAATCTAGAAGAGTTTAAGATGAGAAATATGATCACCTTATGAAGAAAGGCAGTCACACAATCTGTCATGGTCACTCCATTCAGAGTAGATGGGTTTTCACACTGAAAAATTAACATTAAATGTTGCCTTGGGGAGGATAAAGAAATAGGCATTCCCAAATACTATATTGGTCCTGTCTTCCAACGGTTTCTTTTCTGAGGGCATTCTGGAGAGAAGTTCAATCTTTCTAATGAGAATATAACTGTACAACAACTCTCCAAGGGCATTTACCTCTTTAAAAAGGAACTCTAAACTCTGCTGTCTTTAAAAGGCAGTAGGTCACTGGGAAAAATCATTTTTCAAAGCTCCAGTGAATCGGCACTCTGCTTTTAGCCAGCCATGGGGATAAGGCGTGCAGTCCCAGTAACAGATTCGTCTTTAATTTTTAATGCCTGTCCATTCCAGGGCTCCCAAGAGGAATCAGTGACTTACTCATGGCATCAAAAGTGGCTTGGACTGTGTGTATGTATGTGTTTCAACAAAGCGGGAAGGAAAAATCATCCATCAACTATTTATTTTAGATGAACATTTAATAAAGTTTACAAGAGTATACATAAAGGCATCTTCCTATCCATCCCAAAAGGAAAGAAAAAAATAATAATCTCATCATTGTCACTCCTCAGAATTTAAGTGAAAAGAAAGCCCCTAGAAGGGAAGGCACATGTTTTTTATTTCCCATTCTGAAAGTGCACACAGGTATGAGCATGTTCAAATGGCAGTGAATTCATCTGGAATGTGGAAGACCATGGGGTTCACACATATAAAGATCAACAGTTGTTTTAGAAATTAACTACGCCGCATCTTAAACTTCTACATAAGTTCTAAACTGATCCAGGTGTTATTATCAGGGTAGAAACAGATGCAGTCTTAGCACATTAAACTGTGAATCCAGCTCCAACACTGCTTAATGGGCTCCACATGCTGAAAATGATCATCATGGTGAGAAGTGCACTCAACCAAAAGCCAAACTTTCAAACAAAATGAGAGTTTCATTAACTACATTATGATCACACACAACTAATCTGGGACTAACACTGTTTTTACACTGATTATGGTGCATTAGTAGTTTCAAGGGCAGGAAAAGATATTAGGAGATCAATGCAACATCAAAACAACAAAACCACTGTTGTCACAGGGGTGTTGACATCATGACATCAATGCTGTCCCTACAATAAAGTCAGCACTGGTTGGACCAGCCTGTCTTACCTTGTGATTCTATCTGATTCCCCAAAGTGGCTAGAGGAAGTGAGATGAATGATGGGGAAATTTATGTAATAACCACTATCATAATCTATGTATAGAACTTTCTAGTTTTCAAAGCATTTTTATTTGCATCATGTTATGTCACAAATGCTCTTCCCATCTTTTTAGTGGAGAAAATAAAGACTCATCCAAGATCACATAGTCAGTAACAAGCAGAATTCAGAAAATATCAGACCAGTGGACTGGTGTTTTAGTGCTACTTTTGCTACTTCACAGTGTCTCCAGTCATGAAATATTGCACTGGGGAGGTCTCTGCCCACATTCCATTTGCAATTCACCAACCAACAGACAAACAAACTTGGGTTATTCTAGAAAAATAAGACACAATAAAAGAGTACAACTGTGTTTTAGTCAATTCCCTTTAGCCCTCCCCATTTCTTTTGCAACTAACAGGTCTAAATGACGCTAAATTAGTGTAACATACTAGAAAGCTATCTGGAATGGAAAGGATTTCACCATGGAGCATTCTGTATTTATTGACTTTTCTATTGACCAAAAAGCCTTATGGTCTTTAAACAACTCCAAAAACAGACAATTAAAATAATACCAGACTATTATTTATAGTTTTTTCTACTTCTAGAATTCAACTCTGATGAAACTTAAACTTTTAAACTCTACTGAGAAGTCACCACTGTATATTTCTTAAATTATTTAATTTTTAAATCCATCCTTATTTCCTGAACTTCAGCCTTAGTACTTATTTCACATCAAGCAAACCTCAGTAGATGGTTAACCCCAAGGCAAGTGAGCTTTCAGTAGAATTCAATTTAGAATAAAAGCTGCTACGACAAGTAGGCAACATATGTCCAAATCACATCTCCAGGGGGTTTCAAAAATAGGTATTAGAGTTTTCATCAAAAGATCCATCTGAAAACTGGACTTCTATTTTTATTCTAACATGGTCTATTTTTTTCTTTTTGACTAATGTATATATTACACAGACTCAAAACCAAGTGAAAAAAAGGATAAAAAGGAAAAGAAATGATGGCAGAGTAGCAGTAGGAAATTGTGAGTAGCCTTGTGGAGAGAATACCAACCACACAAAATCTCAAGCCTTCCTGTCTCAGTGATGGAGGAATAGATGCAGGTTTTGTTTCTCTGTCCTCTGCCTTATACTTATCATGGCAAGAACTAAATCTTGATAATCTTGATTACTGGCAAAAGGGGCAAATTACAGCCCCAAACATAGATATTACTGTCTGTATTAGTTTCCTATTGTTACTCTGATGAATTAGCACATACTTAGTGGCAAAAAAAAAAAGCACAAATTTATTATCTTACAGTTCTGGAAGCATTAGGTCCAAAGTGGCTTTCACGGGGCTAAGATCAAGATATTAGCAAGATTGTGCTCCTTCTGCAGGCTGTAGAGGAGAATCTAGTTCCTTGCTTTTCCAGGTCATAGAGGTCATTCCTTGACTGATGGGCCTTTTCTCCATCTTTAGAGCCAGCAATTTATTACATCATTCAACCTCTTCTTCCAACATCTCTTCTTCTCTGACTCTAACTCTCCTGCCTCCTTCTTTCCATTTTAAGAACTTTTGTAATTGCACGAGGCCTACCCAGATGATACAGGATAATCTTCCATTTTAAAATTCTTAGTTTTTCACATCCGTAAAGTTCTTTTGCCATGTGAAATAGCACATTCACAGGTTCTGAGGATTAGGATGTAGAGATCTTCGGGAGGCCATTATTCTGCCTACCACAATATCTCATTTTGCTAGGCTTAACCAAATATAGTAATAAGATTCTCAAAATAATTCCTTGACTAAAAGATACAAGGTACTCCACCTCGATAGGCATGCAGAAGCAAGAATCAACAGTGTATATGTGCATATAAATGAATAAAAACTACCACCATTTATTTTCTGCTTTATAACCAAAAGAAAATATGACACAAGGTCTAGAGCAGCACACAGATAAGACAAAGTAATAAGAAGAATAATGATATGTAAAACAAAGAAACCCCAAAGCTTTTCCTGATTTAAGGTAGAGGAACAATTTCCATAGCAGAGCTCCACGCAGATTTCATCACTCAAAATTCCCTCTAAAATCCTTTATGCACCTCAAATACAATCTAGAGAATTAGAACTTGTAATTATGTAAGTGGCCAATTCATGGATACGGGTTTCACACATATTATATTATACCTAGGGGTGATACTCAAAATACTAATAAAGAATACAGAATGAGTGCTGGCCACAGTACTGGAGTCGGATTTTATAAGACCTCTGCTATGTTTAGCATTAAACTTTAAGTAGCTGGATGGTGGGGAGGTCCCAGGTGACCTCAAGTAAGGGCACGGGATGGTCAAGGAAGACAAGAGCCTCAAGGGGGCAGGAGGCAATAGCTATTTATCCAATTGCAATTGCTATGCCACAGAGAATGGCTAACCAAGTACCCCAACAAAACTGATATAGTTGGTCAATGATGGCCATAGAGAGTATGCATCACATTCCTAATTAGGGAAATAAAGTTAGATGGAAAGGAATGACCACTTGAAAAAAAAAAAAAATGCGTTGATACAATTTTAAGCAGGAAAGAATGACCAGATTAACAGTGCTGTATCCAAACAGATCCTGACAGCATGGAATGACCAACTGAAGTAAACAAAGTTTAATAGGAATAAGGATTAGATCCTAAGATCTAAAATTGGGCCCAAAAACAGCAGCTATAGGATAGGAATATGTGAGTCAGCAACATATGCATGGAAAAATACTTGGAGAGTTTACAGAAAAGGAAGCCTCAATGAGTCAGTATGATGTGGCCACCAAAAAAAAAAAAAAAAAAATCGAATGCAAACATAGCCTTGAGTAAAAACCAATACATTACATAATCAAAATGCTATAGTTATCTACAGTAACGTTATAATAACCTCAAAACATCTTCTCAGTATTATTATGTATTATAGTTAGCTATTTTCACTATTACTACTATCATACATACTAACAATAAAAATGATGACAAATATTTAATTACAATTTTTGTGAGAGATTCTGTAACAGAAGAATTCAAATTTACCATCTACCTCATAGGATTTTGTGAGAATTTAATTAATATCCTCAGTTTTAGAATGATCAAGTAAAACTTTCAAGGTTACCCAATTTCCAGGAACCATTTGGACAGATACCTTAAAACCAGAAAGCATTCAAAGAAGCAAACAAAATGACATGAGAATCTTGGAACCATGTCATTTTGAGAATTTTTAAAGAAAATACAGTAATTCCCCTTATATGCAGCTTCACTTTCCGTGGTTTCAGTTAGCCTCGGTCAGCCACAGTCCGAAAATATTAAATAGAAAATTCCAGAAATAAATAATTCTTAAGTTTTAAACTGCACTCCATTCTGAGTAGTATGATGAAATTTCATGCCGTCTGGCTCCATCTTGCCTGGAATGTGAATCCTCTCTTTGTCCAGCGTATCCACCTGAATACTCTCTCCACTCATTAGTCACTCGGTAACCTTCTCGATTATCAGATCAACTGTCATGGCGTCGCAGTGCTTCTGTTCAAGTAACTCTTGTAATTGTCTAAAGCTATGTCATGATGCCTACATCATTCACCTCACTTCATCTCATCATGTAAGTAAGCATTTTATCATCTCACATCATCACAAGAAGAAGGAGTACAGTACAATTAGATATTTTGAGAACCATATTCACATAACTTTTACTACTGTTTATTATTACAATTTTTAAAATTATTTGTTATAGTTAATATTTTATTGTGTCTAATTTATAAGTTAAACTTTATCATAGGTATGCATAGATAGGGAAAAAATGGTATATATAGGGTTAGGTACTATCCAAGGTTTCAGGCATTCACTGGGGGAACGACTGTAGATTTATTTACCCAGTGAAAAGTAACTTAGAAGAGAGAGATGATAAATTTCTTCAAATTACTGAAATTGCATCACACCAAAGAAGGATTAGACTTTACCTATACTTATCATGAAGACAGACTGAGATGATGAAGTTACCAACAGCTATATGTTAAACTATATGGAAGACTTTAACTGTTAGATGTATCTAGTGATAGAACACATCACCTGAGTGGTTAGCGATTCTCCATCGCTGGAAGTCTAAAAAGAGAGGCAGAATGATCATCATAGAATAATAGATGAAGTCTAGATTAGGCACTCCACATCTTGAGATTCAATGATTCTACATTTCGATAAGATATAACTTCTAAAAGAGATGTTGATAACCAATGTTTCCCACTTATTAGTCATTTATATAGAACCTCCATGATTTCTGCCATACTTATGTACTAATTATACTACTAATTAACTTAATATCTTCCTTTAAATTGCCTCACTTTTATTTTCCCTATTATATTTTGCCTTGTTCTTAACAATATCTACGGACTGCTATGCTACTCATATTTTAATGAGAACTCTTAAAGTAAATATTAAAGTAAAATGCTTATGTGAATGCCTCCTAAAATCAGTAGCACACAGGCCACACTTTATACACACTGTTCTAATTTCTCAGTTACAAAAGTGCATACATATATTTTTAATTAGATATTTCGCCCCCCGAGATCTGAGCTTTGAAAATCACCTTTAAGAGACCTAATAGGTAATCATCATATTTTGATACAGTTCTGGTATTGCTCCTGTGTTTGTTTGTTTTGTTTAAGAGAGGACAGTGGGAAAACATTCCCAGGCCTCCTATTTACTTGGCTGCATTTGCTTCACGTTTTGGAAACCAATTATTCACATAATGGATAACAGTCTTAAGTGTCAAGATCGAGATCTGCTCATCATTAATGTTTCTTAAAGTTGAGCTCAAAAGTCTTGACTACGTTATTGAATTTGTCAATATTCCAATTAGCTAACAGATTAACATCTGTCTATTTGGAGTATTTGTTTGAGATTTCCATTTTCCTTACACATTTTTTGGCAAGATACCATACATTTTGTGAGAATGAAACAACTAAGTGAATAAAGAAGCATTCTGAGGAAACGCTTTTCTTCCACAAGCTTTTCAAGAAAGAATTTCAACAAAGAGCAGAGCCCGAACTACCGAAATCTTAGTTGACACAGAAGCTTTTAGTTGATTTACTTTTAATTGAGACTGCTTTGTAGCCTCACTAGTAATTTTGAAAAAATCTGCCATAAACTGAAACAAGGCTCTTAACACATGATTGAGCTTCAGACAGAGTTTCTTGCCTGGCTTTAGCACCTATTTAAGTTAATAAATAATTGTTCAGATGGTTTTATTGATTATGTTGTGGTGAAACAAAACATTTCCCATCTTGCTACCTGAAAAAATAAGCGACTTTGTCATAAAAAACATTCTAGAAAATCTGGCCACATTATATATTCTACTGAATAAAGTTTATTGACATTCTGGAAAAGAAGACAAAAAAGCATAGGGAGGAGGAAAATCCCCACTGAAAGAAAGCAGCCAGGTCTAACTACAATTAGACTGAATTTTGTGCTAGACTGAAGCCGTGCTGGATAGTCCTTGAATAATACTAAATCTCTTAGATAGTTCCTTCACCGTTACCCAAACTTTATATTCAGTTTCCACGGGGCATGGGGTCAGTAGGGACCTGGGACCGAAAATCTGGACTAAAACATTAGCTTCTCAAGACCAATTGGTCTATTACATCTCTTCTGTCTTTCATCCCTCTTTCCTCCTTTTAAAGAAGCTGTTTCATTTCTCTGAATGACAAATTAAGTTAAAGCTATAATTCAGAAAATAGAAAAACTTTCTGCTCCAATTCAGAAGCTGCTTTAAATTAGTAGCTGCCATTGGCATGCAATTTATTTGTAGTGAAGACTTGTGTCTTTCAGTAGATGATTATTTTCTTGGCTAAGCCTTATAAATTAATGAGTTAATAAAACTTCACCACTGTTTTGCAAAAGAAACTTTGTTGGGATTATAGAAGATATACTCTAGGCAATAATGTAGGACAAATTATCACTCAGGACGAAACATAGAGGTACTTTTAAGTCCCTTACTAAGGTAACATTTGCGATATATATAATTGATAAAACAGTCCATGGTAGTACATTATTTATTCAGCCTGAAAAATTGCAGTACAAGTTCCACTTATAAAAGAACTGCGGACATAATTATAAATGGCATTTGGATCTCAAATAAAATGTACATAAAATATGGCCAGGGTAAGAAAGCGGGAATAATGACACAAATTTAGTAAGAAATTTTACTACACAACACTTTGGCTTGCAAAGTTATATTTTAGAATTTTCTTCTTAACTTCATAGCCAAATGAATTCAGCTACATGGCTAGTACAAGAAAATAATCAAAGACACCAAGCATGTTTGATTCCATGAAAAGAAATGATTAATAATCTGGCTGCTCAGCCTGAGAAGCTCATCTAGATTTTCAGGTAACTTCAAACTAATAATAGTTGGGTATTACACAAAGAAATATTCCATATAACTCATTTCCTATCAATTATCAAGGCAATCCTGAGCTATGAATCCAATTTTAGTCAAGTGATGACATCCTACTACTAAAGAATGCAAAGAGGACTTTAATATGTCTCAAAACTTTTCTTAACACGACTTGCAGCCTTACCAAAAGTTGATAGTGCAATCCTTTAGGAGATTCTTGAGATTCAATGTTATCATTGTACTGATGACATTTCAGAGTCTCTGACCGTACATACATAAATCAAGGACTCGGGGATCCAGTGTCGGCACTGCCACACCTATTTGAACATCTACTTCCCCATCTGGGAAAAATTAAGAGACTGAGATCATAAAGAGTTTGGCCTAAAGATAAAGAGCACAGACAAATCCAAACCTAACAAAATAAGTGACGATCCCATTGCTTTTGCTAAAGATACAGCCCTTCGACAAATATTTACTAAGCACCAACAGCATGCCAGGCCCTGTACTACTCGTGGGTTTAGCCCAGGGTCCAGTCAATGACGTGCCCCTCATCCCTTACTTTTCCCATTTTGGTGACTTCCTGGGACAGTGTGATGTATGGAGCTGCAGCCACCTCACAAATACGAAAGAAACAGCCAACATCCGAGAATGGACAGACCACAAGAACCCTGTTATCATGATTAAGTCTCCAAACCAACCCTGAGACCACCTTCCTCGAAATATCTTATTAAATAAATAACCTTATAATAGTTTATGCCACTTTTAATCAGCTGTTATTTGCCACCAAATTCAAAGCAACTGACAATATCCTTATTTTATCTATTTGATATTTCACATATATTACTCATCATCCAGAACAAATATTTGATTTTTGTAGTATTATTTCAACTATGCTTTTCTTTTAGAAATCAGAGATGTAATTAAAGTTTATTTTTTTAACCTATCTCTATGCCATTCCTCACCTTCCCTTTCAGAATTACCACTATCTTGAAGTTGGTATGATTCTGTACTGTTTGTACATTTTTACTATTTAAATATTTCCCATGTAAAATATATGGTATTGTTTTGTGTATATTTAAAGCTTACTGAAATATATTATAAGCTAAGCCTTATTCTGCAGCTTATGTTTTACCCATCAGATTTCTAAGATTTATCCATATTTATACACCTTCTTCATTTTAACTGCAATAGAGTATTCTAAGAAATAAAGATTCTACATCTAGAGATACTGATAGGCATTTAGATTGTTTCCAATTTTTTGCCTGACATGTATTTTTTAGCACAGAAAACTAAAAGCTACTGCTCAGTTTTCCAATTATGCACTAAATAGGAAAAAATTAAAACTGAAGATACATAGTACATCTCCTGGGAGACTACTGGGCATGGTAAGATGCCATAGTAAAAACAAAGGGGGCTACCAGGGCATACTGTTTGTTAGGCACCACTGTTATTTGATGTTCTACTAACATCATCTCTAGCTATCTGTATGTCAGTATCATCCATAAACTATTCTCAAAGCTAAAGGGAATGGTATCATGTGCATCAGTGGGGTCCCACACAGCTAGCTTACTTACGTTGCAGAGACATTTATATTGGCCAAGAGAAGACCAGATCAAGAAGCACTTTAAGGCCACTCTGCTAGGCAGAGACACAAAGGTACAATTATAAAAACACAACAGAATTCAATTTGAGACAATGTTGTTTAGTTTGTGAAAACGTTATTTCAAACTTTCCAATCCTGCACTCAACATTTAAAAACCAAACAGATTCCCCCTAGAGAAAAAAAAGGGAAAGGCAGTCAGGTAGCTTTTGGAGCAAATCTGCACGCTTCATCTGTAACTCTGTTCCTTAAAATGTTCTTAAATACATCCCATTGCTCTTAGGACAAAAAAGAAAACCTTTAACAATGTCTACATAGTTCAGGACTCTATGGCCTCTGCTCACCTTCTGGGCTACTTCTGAGGCCAGTCCTCCCTTGTTATCAAATCTTCAGCCACATCAGACTTATCCTTTCTCTTATGGAGCTCCCAATCAATGCCCTTGGTATCTCTGTAAAGGCCTTCTAAAGCGTCAATTCCCATCTTAATCCTATCCACCTTTACCTGTCTAACTCCCTCTTATCCTTCAAAGTTCAGTTTCAAAGCTGATTTCAGAAACCCTCAGAACATTTCTCAGTAAATGAGGTCAACTTGTTTTGCCTTTATAATATCCATCACAATGATAATTATTTACTTAATGATCACTAGACTATAAGGACTAAAAAGACTGTAAGGACTATAAGGCCAGAAGTCACACTTTGTTTTTCTGCCACTATATTCCTAGATCCTAGAAGAGTGCCTAAACATATTAGTTGCTCAAATAATTTCTCAAATCCAATAAAAATACTACAAGCATACTGTCATAGGTTTTGAAACAGAGTAGACATTCCATAAATGCTGGCTGAATGCTCTACAATTACTCTGTCCTGACATGTGCACAGTCCATAGTTCCTCTGACATTTACTTTTATTCTATTTTCAAATGACATCAAGATGAATTAAAATAAATTAGGGCAGAATATACACTAAGGGTAACTACATTATAAAAGATCAACCATTTAATATTTATAAATTACAATTTTCAATTTGGCAATTCCAGAATATTGAAATTTAATTTTTTTCCTCATATTTCCTCTCCCTAAAGAACTAGAAAGAGTGGATCATGTATCACCACCTATGTAGTATATATTTAATATTTATTTATTTATTTAGAGGTATAATTGACATATAACATTATATTAGTTTCAGGTGTACAACATAGTGATTCAGTATTGGTATATATTGTGATATGATCACCACAATGAATCTAGTTGACAAAAGATTTACTTAGTTACTTAACAAACACATTTATGGCTTTGTTATGAGCCAGGTACTAAGAACTTTACAAATATGAACTCGTGTAATCTTAAAGATGTTGAACAACAAAAGCAAAAATAATTATATATAAACAGTACTAAGTTGTCTATGTATAACTTATTTTTTAAAGAAATATGAATCTATTAGGGGTGACATTTGCCAAAATTAGCCGATGGCGTGTTTATCAGCACAAATTTCTATCAACAAGCTAGGACCGCTTTCGTGCCTCTTTTCTTAAAGTCAATGATCTTTTCACTTGTAAAATATTTTTTAAATACTCACAAAAACCAAAAACTTGGATGGCATAAATTCTCTTTTAAACGAAAACAAACAAACAAAACATTCTGAAAACAAAAGTCAAACAAACAAAACCTTAGCAGATAACCCCTGATTTGCTACTCATAAGCCGTGTAGGAAAAGGCCTTTTCTTATCTACAAATGAGGGATCAGGACAATTGATTATGAGTCTCCCTCAAATTCTAGCGCTCTATATTTCTACAGTATTACCACAAAAATAACTCAAATACTAGGAAATAAGTTTGGTCCTAGTTGTGGATTTACATGAGGACTCTGAAAAGCTTTCTGAATCAATTATGTTTCTGGTTCCTGAACTGTAAGCAAAACAATAAAAATTAAAGAAGGTAGATAAAATTATAGTATAGTCAGGAAATTAAAAGTGTTCAAGACTTACTGCCTAGCATGGACTACCTGGATACCACCTAGAAAAACGGTGTCAAAATAACACAACTCTTGGTCTGCATACTAAACACTTTATTCGTCCAAGTCCTCACATTGCCATAACTTAGTTCTATAATCGTGACTAAATATTTTCTCATTTTTATTTTTCTTAAGATTACTAAGAACACTATGCTTTTCAATAAAACATAATACTTCTACATGTATTTTAATCACCATATTACACAGTACATAACTTTCTAAATTATTCCCCCTGAAAATAAGAACTTTCTGAATTTCGGTCTTGACAGTTTTATCTTAACCTCTAGATTTTTTTCCTTAAACTGAAACACCTATCATCATCCTCTGTGTTAGCCAACTTTGCAATTATCTAGATACTATGCAAATGGTCCAAGGATTTTAGGGGTGCTTATATTAGACCTCAAATAAACTGCAAACATTAGGAGGACAGGAATATTTTATGATGTTTCTTTTTTTCCTCTAAACAACTTAACAAAGCCTATCATTCATTGCAAATGCTTAAATATTTGCCTATTTTAAAATATTTCTCCTTAGAGTATATCAAGACCCTACAAAATTAAAAGCATTTGACATATTTATCCCTCTACTATATCAAGCAGACATGGTTACTAGTTGACCCTGTCCCATAAGAAGCTTCTTTACATTCTCATAAAACTCCAGCTCCCTGATCTATTCTTCCATGATACAACAGGATAAAATTTCACCTGCATTATTTAAAGTAAATCATATCTTCAAACTTCACAGAAGTTGCATAGATGTGTCCCTCTTATATTTAAAGGTAGTATCATTTGATGCAAAGAATAAAAAAAGGTTTAAATACCAGCAAGCATGAGATCTATCCTAGCTTGGTCCCTTACTAATAAAGTTAACTTGGGCTATTTCCTTAAGTTTTTGAGTCCCATTTTCCTTAAGTACTTGAAAACAGGGCAGATATTTTAGTTCATGCGACTTTCCTCTTTCTTGCTCTCAACTTACATGAGAGAGGAATGAAGTAGGTATTATACCTTTACAGTTATTAACTCTACACTAAACAAAACTAGCTTACTACGAATACTTAGTTAAGATATCATGGCTAGCTAAATTTCAATGTCTCTGATATTTTATCCTAATATTCCTTTTGGTCACTTATTTACATTAATAGGCCTAGCTACATTATAATTTCACCACATGATAAAATTATAGAGGGCTGGATTCAAGTCATAATGTCAGCAATTTTAAGAATTACTTTATGCAAATCATTTAACATCATCACACTCCAATCTTTGCATCAGTAAAATAAGGGAATCAGAGCTCCTAAAACCTCTGACTCTAAAATGGATATATAAAAGTTAAGATGAAATATATTGATCATATAAGCCAATTTTCAAAGAAAAGAAAGCCAAACTGCAGATATGAATACTTCACAAATATGGACAGGGCTCCTGGTATTAGGCTTGAAAGCTTCTCACGGGTTTGGTTACCAAAGAGATGTTACAATCTCCAGTAAAGAAGAGTGCATGTCATATAGCCATATCAGAGAGAATTTCAAATAGCTCATTAGGAAGGCCACATACATTCAACCAGAGAAAAAAAAAATCAGTCCATCCAGTAATTAAGAAATGCTTTCTACTACCACCAAAGATGTGCAATGATTTGAAGCAAATGTTGCTGCATAATTACATATGAACATAATTGAGGCTCTCCATCTCTGCAAATCCTTTTATGTGAGTAAATGATTCGAAATGGAATGCAAAATTAAAAATATCTTTTTTAAGCACACCATTAAAATTATACTTTGGACCCTAAAACTTACCAAGGAACAAGAAAAATCTGCAAAGACGTAAAGTAAAAAGATGCAAAAGTAGCACAAAGTTTAAAACCTTGAAGCTTAAATGTTTAGTATAGCCATTATTGGAGTCACATTAGCATGGGTCTAATGTATAAAAAAAGAAAGCATGTTAGTGCGTTCCCACATATGCTTCTATCATAACTACCCTTTTAATCTAAAATCTTCTTAAGAAGTAAGGATACGCAGGATAAGTATGGGATATACAGCACCATAACAAAGCTCAAACTACTATGAAATATGTGCTCATTTACCAAGTTTCTTCACTGGATAAAAAGATATTTAAATTAATTTCCAGTTAGAGTAATGAATTTACTTAAACATTCTTCTTTTAAAAAAGTAAAGTTTGTAAATCAACTTGATATGTATAAATTTATCCAAATCTAGGATCATCTGTTGTTTCCCTTCAATTTACTATAATCATCACTTTGATAAGTTTTTTGAAGTTGTGGTAAAATTTTTAGTTGGTTATTATCTATGTGTACTCTCACTGATACTGAAGAAACTTAAATTGCTGGTTAATTTCCAGCAATCTGGTGGTTTTTATTTACTTTTTCTATTATGGAGTGGACAAATTGTAAGGACATATTAAGGAAAGGCAACAAAACTATAAAACTGCACATAAACAGCATAAACAGAATTTCCTGTTATAGGGAAATTTCATATCTTAAAATTGTCTTCCATAGAGTAGCCCATCTGATTATTTGAATGATTATGATTACATATCAAATGTAAACACACATACCTATTTGAGAGAGTTCTTTGTTGTTGTTGCTGTTGTTTAAATATATAATAGATTTTGTTTTTTTATTTCATTCTACCATGTGGAGGAGATAGTACACAGACTGTTTAGAAGAGAAGGAATTACAAAAGAAAGCAATTATCTGTAAAATGCATGAAAAGCAGAAAAAGAAGCACTAGTGACAGGAGAAACTACCAGTGATGAACTGAAAACACTGTTCAGTTGAGAAACAAGTTATTTAAAAATGGCAGCATTTTTCCCCACATGCCTGGTTCTATTCTGAATCGCTGTCTTCTCGCATGTCTGACAGAATCTGGGGTCCCGCCTGCCCTTCCCATTCAGGCCCAGCAGGAAGATAAGAAAAGAGGATACCCCACCTCACATTTCTCATTGATTCAACCCATTTCCAGTGTTATTAATAGTGTTAAAGTTCAAAAATATTTCATTAATTTACTTCAGATATCAACTCTGAATAAATTTGTCATCTTAGTTTCCTACCTCTTCTGTCAAAGGAAGAGCTAAATCATAATGAAACATAGAGTGGTTTCTAATCTACTTATATATTAATTTTAATAGATATTTCCTAATTATACATTATTTCCTAATTATACATTAATTTTTAATAGATATTTCCTGAGCATTATCTCACTGATAATAGGTTTCCCCCTTATTTAAAATACAAATACAAATGTCAATGATCACAATCAAAGAATCTATGACATTCATTGCTAACATCACAGTAAATAGCAATTTCGCAGGCCACTGAATTTTACTAAATTTTTACAGGCATAAAATTCCTATTAATTTTGTTGTAATCTATTCTATATCTTTTCCTTATATAAAACATTATTCCTTTTCTGCAAACATTGATATATGTAATATAAGTTAATTTTCATCCAAACACCTAACAAATATTTTATTCATCCAACACATTTTTATTCAGTGCTTACTATGTGATAGACACTTTGATTTGATAGGTGAGTTACATACAATCCTGATCCAAATTATTATAATTAATAATGTTCACTTTTATTAGTATATCAAAGTCACACTCTGAACTAGTCTTGCCATTAAGCCTCATCAGTCACAGAGGGCTCTGGACTCTGCTAATGGACTCAGCCTGTTGCATAAACTATTACATATTCTCTCTTCAAAGATCAAGTCTCTGCAATATAAATTATAAGATCTGGACAGAATATCTGTTGTTTAAGAGCTGGAAGAACAACTAGAACCTGGACCAGGACTTAATATTTACACATTGCAGTTGACCCTTGAATAACACGAGTTCGAACTGTGCCAGTCCACTTACACTTGGATTTTTTTCAAAACATACTACCCTTCCTCCCTTTTTTTTTTTTTCTTGTTATCATTGGGGGATACAGGGAAAACGAGAGAAACAGAGGGGAAGGATAAGGGAAGTACACAAAGAGATTCAAAACTAGAACACAGATCAAGATGAGAAACATCTACTCATCTCCTGGACTAGAAGATACTCAGAACTAGAACAGAAGAGCAAAAGAAATAATAATTACCCAACTCCCTTCCCAGGAGTAGGGCTGCCTGGGGTTTCCCTGTGGAAACAGAGCAACAATTAGACACATTAGAACTACCAAAAGGTCCAAATTCTAAAATAATTGCATATTCTCCAGTTGTAGATTTTTACCTATCTGGATCTCTTTGAACCAAGGAAAATGTCTATGCTAATTATGAATACTAACAAGCTAAATACTTTTGTTTTTCATCCACATCAAATTAGATGTAACAAACCAAGAAATGTGGAAAGCCTGGTATAGTACTCATATAAACAGTAAGAAGTAACACCTGGAAGTATAATTATGAAGGAAAAAATATTAAACATATTTTTTTAAATAATGAAATAAAATGGTCTAGGACCATTTGTATGGGGGGAAAAGTTTCCTGTACATGTAACAAGCTCCTGAATGTGTCTACATATTATAGCAACAAACAATATTCAATGATCAAAATGATGGTACTGAGTATTGTGAAAAGGTAAACCCAACAGACTTCAATTATGAACGTAAGTATGGAATACATCTTAGAAAGATTTCTCGTCAACTTATTAAATGAAATGTTTCAGAATAAAAAATGCTAATGTTAATTTAATAAGAGAATTAATTTAAGGAATATGTCATTTCTCTCAGGAGCAGCAACAGAAGAAAAACTACCATAAATTAACTTTGGTTCCGTAAAAGAACACTGAAATAAAAGTTAAAAGTGCTCAGAATACTCTAGACTTTCTTTTAACATTGTTTCAAAGAAGCCTTTTTAGATACCCCTCTATTTTTCTCTTTCGTCTGTTCCTAGCATTTTCTTCCTGCCTCCAGACTATGGATTGGTCCCAGGCTGAGTAAGGATTACAAGAATAATTTGTTTGTTCATGAGACCATCACATGGAATATGGAGAATACCACATACTATGACGTGTTCAGCTGCATTCAGGACAGAATAAGTATACCACTCTAGGATAGTCACATAAAATGATTTTAGAAAAAAATGACCTATTTTTAGTAACATTGTCAAATTCTCCCATTGCTGCTAGGAGATTGAAGATGTTCACTGGAAATCAAGTTTGCCACAAAATCACCCAGAAACATTTTACTTGCTATTACAGGCTGATGATGTTAGACTCGTACACCTAGGGAATACCTTCTTAGAGTGCCTTTGAGCTTTAGTTTGGTATTTCAGAAAGACCTCATAATCTTTGCAGACTCTCTCCTCAAAAAGGGTGAAACATACACTATATAAGTATACTTTCAAAAACACAACTCATTTTTTTAGAGCAGTTTCAAGTTCAAAGTAAAATTAAGCAGAAAGTACAGAGATCCTATACATCCACTGTACACACACACACACACACACACACACACACACACACACTCAATCCCCCCCACTGTGAATATCCTGAACTAGAGTGGTGCATTTATTATAATCAATGAACCTACACTGACATCATTATCACGCAAAACTCATAATTTTACATTAGAGTTCACTCTCGGTATTATACATTCTATGGGTTTTGACGAATATAAAATGACATATGTCAATGATCACAATCAAAGAGATTAGTTTCACTGCACTAAAACTTTTTTGTCTTCTGCCTATTCATCCCCCACCCCCTTCACCCTAACTCCTAAAAACCACTAGTATTTTTACTGCCTCCAGTTTTGCGTCTTCTAGAATGCCATATCATGGGAATCATACAGTATGTAGCCTTTTCGGATTGGCTTCTTTCATTAGTAACATGCATTTAAGGTTCCTCCATGTCTTTTCATAGCACAATGCTTATTTCTTTTTAGCACTGAATAATATTCCATTGTATCAGTACTTTTGATGAAATTTTTGAAGAGATACAAGGCAAACGCCACATCTATCTTTTCTATCACTTCCCTGTTACCATCATATTGCAGGTATCCAATAAATTTTTGGCACCAGGGACCAGTTCTCTTACGAGAATCTAATGCCTGATGATCTGAGGTGGAGCTGACACTGTGATGCGAGCACTGGGGAGCGGCTACAAATACAGATGAAGCTTCACTCACTCACCTCCTACTGTGTGGTCCAGTTCCTAACAGGCCACGGACCAGTACCTACCCACCGTCTGGGGGCTGGAGACTCTTGCAATAAATGACTTGTTGAATGAATATATTATTGAATAAATGAACATACAAATGATGTTACTTAGTCATTCTAAGCCTCATTTTTTTCACCTGTAAACAAGGCCAATACTTTTCTTATAATAGATGAGAATTAGAATAATATATTTAAAAGAGAGCTATTATCAATAATCTTAACTTTGTGCCTACAATGAATTTAGTCCCATAATTTTATTTTTACATAGCACAATTGAAAATAATAAAAACGCATGATAGTATTAAGAACTCTTATCTACTACAATGATTTCAGATTTGAGATGAAGTCTATGTCTGCACATTTATCTGTCAAAAGATCCACTTTTTATTTTCATATTAAATTAAATTAGCTTGCAGTTCATGAGGTTCAAAATAGATCTCTTTTTAGGAAAAGCTCTGTATCATAATTACTAATAGGTGAATATGAAAGGATAAATAAAAGATGGTTGAAAATTATAGAACACTGTTTAACATCACTGCTATACTAAGTATTATAGAAATTCACAGAGCCCTAAAAATATTGACAATCAAACTAGGGCATGTCTTTCTCTTGACACATTTACACATAAACACAATACTTCACCTACATCTATGTTCATCATTACCAATGACCTAGAGAACCTTGTCTTTAACCTTTCTATTAGATCATTGTCTATGGCATGTGGCTAAACACATTGGAAGAGTTTAGGCAAAATTTTGTTATATGTTTGAGAATAATGGAAGCATTAAAGTGAAGACATCCATCATGCTTTTAGACCTCAATAAGAAAGAAACAGTTTTAATTTTGCAAAGACTATGGAAAACTTACATTGAGAAGAAAAGACCACAGCAGAAGCGAGGACAAAAGAAATTCATTTTTATGATATATATAGTCTGTAAGTATTTGAAATTCTATTTTTTTACTGATTAACTTAAAATATAAAAAAAATGCCACTCAACAGTTCTATGACAATTAATAGAATAAAGTAAAAAATAAAATAGAGCTCTTAGAGTCCAAAAGTTAAGACTCTAGGTCTATGAAATGCTAAACTATTTTTATGAGGAAAAGGTAAGACTGAAGTACTGAATGATGAGATACAGCAGAGGAAAACATGTGATATTAGTCCTATCTTAAAATGACAGCTCCAGCTCATTTCTCCTTCTAAGGTGTAAATGTAACTAAAATGTGCTGTCTGACACAATGCAGAAAGTGCTACAAAAGATAAAGAAGACAGAAATTAGAGTCCTAAAATTTTCCATTATCACAAAGGTCAACCTATACATCCAGGAATGATTGTCATGTGCTGCGAAGCTTGAGCCTGCCAATGAGGAAAAGAAGAAACTAGCATTTGAGTTACTCCATAACGTACACTTTCCTACTTCCAAATGAACCCAAGTTGATTAGATGACCCTGGTAACTGTTAGCTTTTTAAACTCCAGATCAGTTGCCTTTTGCCTCTTGGCATTTTCTCGCTGGCAGGCTCACGTTTGGTGGCACACACCAGTAGTTCTTAGATGTGTAGGTTGACCTTTGTGATATTGGAAAATTTTAGACTGTAATTTCTATCTTCCCCTATTGCAGAGCAAAAGGCAACTAATCTAGAGTTTTAAAAGTTAATCATTACCAAGATTATATAATCAACTTGGGTTCATTTGGAAGTAGGGAAGTCAATATCATGGAGTAACTGAAGGGCCAAGTTATTCTTTTACTGACTCACTGTGCATATTCTTGTTGAGGAATGAGACAAAGTTTAATGACTAAACATACAAATGACATAATGAATAACAGTGAAGAATTTGATTCAAGCAAGTCACTGGTAATAACTGGTATCACACACACACACACACACACACACACACACATATGCACACACCACACGCACACAAACAGTTTTTTTTTTCCTTCAAGGGCAATAGATTTTAACAGCACAAATGACCTTTTGTCATTCCATTTACAGAGACTCACATTCAAGAATTATTACATGATATAGCCCAAATGTTATACAGAACCACTGAACTACAGGCTCAATTTATGAAAGAATATTATAACAGTAAAATAAACACAAAGATTTTAGGGAAAGTAGACAACTTCTCATATATTAGGTAAAATGTACAAAACAGACTTCTATAAGAGAAAGAAAAATTCTTGGTTCTTATGACTTTTGTTCGTATGTATGTTCATTGTGTGCTATATCTATTTTTCAACAGTTCAACCAAAACTATTTCTAAAGGGTGGACTGGAATAGGTAGAATAAAAGTTTTATTTGCTTAGACAAATCTTATCCAATCTTTCTTCCAAGAGAAAATTCCAATTAGGATCTTCTCCAATTTTTCCAATCTCTAATAAATGTTTCCAGTAATTGGAAATTTACTAACAAGCTTGCCTTTTCTAGTTTTAGAGACAAGTACAAGTCAAAAAGTCTTTTCATCTGTTGAAATAAGTTTCTAAGCCCAAGATGGAGATGCCCAGGGTACTATGTCGGCAAACTAAAAGACATCTAACTTTGGTGTTCCTGTAAATGCTCCACTTGACCAGAAACACAATGTATCCAGTCAGCCAATCCCCAAACGCAGAGCCAGCTCTGGGCCTTATAATCCCAAAAAAGGTTGACTGTGGCTCCAGCAATTAAGGTATTTTATATATTTCTCTTCCTTTTTCTTTATCTCTATCCTATAAAAGCTACCTGCCTTACTAACCACTGCATGGAGTGCTAAATAGTTTGTCTGTATCATCTAAATTGTCTTCTTTAATCATTTTTAAACACATCTCAACTTCAGCCTGATGTTATTAGAAGTAAAAACAGCAGATTTTTGGTGGTCCTGAGGTAATAGAGCCACTCTCCACACACACATACACACACACACATATAGAATGGAAGTCTATTGTACTGGACACACATTCTATCTTATTACAAATTCATATTAGGTCTCAGAGGACACAACATTTTAGAACTATCATCAGGGCACCATCCAATCATGAGGTTTTTTTGCAGATTTCAGGCAGTCTCTTAAAAACTCTATGGCCCTCAAGGAATTAATGAGTATTAATTAACTGATTTTAGGATAATGTGAATAGAGTACGTGGCACTGCATATGTGCATCAAATAAATGTCTTTCATTTTAAATTAAACTTTCACATGGGAAGCTCAATTTCACTATAAGAATTTTAGCTACTGCTATGTTGGTCATTTTGAAATGATTTAGGTTCCCTAATATTCTAAGGTTCACATATTTTATAACAAGTAAAATGTTCTCTAAATGGAAAATTTCCGTGTTCATTTCTAAAATGAAGAACTAGAAAAAGAATAGTTAGTACATTCAAAAAATTTTTAATGGACAAACTTCCTATTAAATGAAATTTGCTCATTCATGTAATTGTATACAATTATTTAATACATATCTACTATACCAAGTATTATGTTCAGCTATGGAGCACAATCTGCTTATAGAGAGGAGAGGTGTGAAGCTAATGTAGGTCAATTAAAATCCTTAGCAGAAGGAGGAAAAGACTTTTTCAAACTAAACCACTCCCACTCCAATCTCAATCTATGCACCCATGAAGAATCATCTCGTATAATGGAAGTTAATAAAGCCCATTATTCCCCCCTGGAATGGGCAGTATTACCTTTCACACTGATTCAGCATGCCAACCTGAAGCATATTCCACTCTTTAAATTTACTGGGGCACACCTTTAGTGTGCAGTTAATTAAACGTTTTAGCCAACGAAGTTTCCCACTTGCTTCTTACTGGGAGACAGTAAGCAAAATTGTATTTATGTTTAGCAGAAAAGTTGCCAACATCAGTAAAACGTAAAGGAGAGATTTCCTACAATGGGATTGACAGTTCTGAATCCTTTAAAATGCAAGGACAATAAAGACTTCAATTCCTGACCCTAAAATCAGAAGAAGTACACTTTTACTTCCAATTTTAATATAAGGTTAGATCAAGCCCCAAGGGATTCCTTGCTTCTTTAAAATCTATAAAACTTAAGGCAAAGTATTTGCAAGTGGATGACATAAAATATTTTCAAATATGATACTCATCACTAATCAGTTCAAATTTGATTGGTTGCCCTAGAGACATGCGAGGCCATGGATTTCTAAGACTGTGAAGATCACACAGGAACTCTGAAAGAAATCATTACCAAATATATAAATCAAGAAACGTTCTGCAATATGGACAAACTAGAATGCTTTACAACAACCTTAATGAAATCAGTAGACTAAACCTGATGGTGATGCATACACATGATTGTGTGCGGGCCACAAGATGTTAACTAGATAGGAAGCATTAAGAATATGCAATCAGAAGAAACAGTAGAATTTACAGATTACTAAAGGAAAGAGTTCAGAGAAATGGCTATGAAGAATTTAAACCAAGTGATGAAAAAAATAAAAACAAAGCAAGGATCTGGTTGTTAAATTTAAAGAAAATTTGAAACTTTACAGAGATAACAGAATTAGCATCTGGTCTTAGTAATGAAGTGTTTGAAGCTGACCAGCCCATGGAATAAAGCATAAAAAAAAAAAAAATCAGGAAATGCATGAAGGGCTTAAATTGAAATTACATACAAAGTCCTTAAGAAGACAGCCAACCTGATACCTGTCACAAACCACTTTCCGAAAATCCCACTGGCCATCTCCAGTCTTAGAAGCAGCATCTGCAATGTTCCTTCATCCTTCATGCCCTCATGCACTGTTTTGTACCTAACTCTTTAAATCTACCACCTTTATCTTTTCCTCCATATCACTGATTCTCAAATTGCCTCTTAGATATTTTCATCTGGATTTCATAGCACTACTTCAAATTCAACATTTTTAAAAGGTCAACTACTCATTTTTCACTTCTTACCTACTTCAGTATTCATTTTGTTTCAAAGATACAAGTCAACCAATTCCCAGTCTTTTGTATCTGTTCTTTATGTTCTGTTCCCTCCACTAATAACTGGTCATTCTGGCTTGCATTACCTCTTAGTTTGAAATAGTCCCTAATTGGTTTCCCATGATTGTTATCTATAAACTTCCTTTCTAATCCTCCTCAAATATCAGGATTATATTTTTAAGGCATGAGATGACTATGGAACATCCCTACTCAAAAATCATTCATGAGTTTCTATTACCTACTAACAAAATACACTTATTTTGGCATGACTCATAGGATCTTCAATAATCTGTCTTTAGTATCTTTTTCTTATCTTATATTCCTCAGTGTGTGTATGTGTATGCCATAGTATAGTCAAACTACACAAATAGGATTCCCTCTTAAAGCTTTGCACTCTCCCACCTTAGTACCTCTATCTGGTGATAGTTTCCCTGCTAGAAACAACTCCCTCGAACACTCGTTTTCTCAAAGAAGGCTTTGTCATTCATGCTAGAGAGCAAAGGCCTTCTCTTACTTAAACATCTGTAAGACCTTGTTTCTCTCTTAGCAGAGGAGTTAAGACACTAGACTTTGCTTGCCAATCAGGGGGATTCTAATGCTACCCACTAGCTGACAATTACTTTATCTCTATAAGCCCTACTTTCTTCTTTTGTGAAATGGGAATAATAGTAGTACCTGTACCTTAAGGATTGTTGTGAGAGCTAAATGTACCAGCTCCTGGTAAGCATGCAATTGCTTCAAGTTATCATCATCATCACGTTAATCATCATTCTCCATTCCATCTAATGATATAATCAATGTCACATGACACCAGAAGAAATGCAGTTTGGTATAGTATCTTGTTCATCATAATCTCCCAGTATAGGAGCTCAATAAATATTTGTTGAAATTATACATAAAAATGAATTGACAGATGTGAAATCAATAAGGCAGACTTAAAATTATGGTAAAAACAAGAATACACAGAGTAAAAACAAAAGAAGGAAATATAGCTTAAGAGACTACTGAGGGTAGGAAAAATTACCAAGCCCAGTAGTGTAAACTGACTGCCAGAAAATCTTATGAAACTGCAGAGATATAGTTGATAAATCAAGGGAGATAGTAGTTTCATGGTAGAATTCAGTCTAGCGTCATGTATTTAATGTAGCATTGATTAAATGAAATAAGTGAAGAGAAGTGACCAAAATGGTTAAGGATTTAGAAATATAGCGAAATAAGAAACTTCTGAACAGAGGAAATGGAATATTCAAACTAAAAGAGAAAAGCAAAAGTGGAGATAAGACCATTTCCTTAAAATATTTGAAAAGATGTCACTTGGTAAAGAAAATAGCTGAATTCCATGTGGCTTCACAAGGTTTAAATAAGGGAAAATGTAATGGAAAGATTATTTTGACTCAATATAACAGAACTATTAAATATGTCCAGGAATATATGAGGCTGCTGTTACTTACGTATATGGAGCAGTGAGTCCTCCATATACATAAGCATTTAGGAAAAAAACAGATGGCTCTGCCAGAGATGCTAGGAAATTTTTACTATATACTATGTAGCTGAGTTTCCACACATTAAAAGAAAAAAGGTACTGGTAAATATTATTGCAGTCAGGCGAAGGAATACATAAAAGTACTGGTCTGATATGTTTGTTAAAATTTGAGTGTCCATAGAACAATAAAACTGGGTATACAGTATGACTGCATTCAAGTAAAATACATATATCAGTTAAAGCTAATAATCAAAAATGAAACTGAATTCTAGGGACAGAGGTTATAAGTGATTTCACTGTTTCTTAGAATTTGTCTTAATCATAAAAAAATCATGTTTTATATCAGTCACATTTCATGCATAAAAGAAATGTAGATCAATGGATAAATGGATAAAGAAGAGGTGGTACATATATACAATGGAATATAACTTAGCCAATAAATAAATAAATAATAAATAAAAATTTTGCATCTACAACAACATGGATAGACATAGAGGGTATTGTTCTGAGTGGAATAAGTCAGATAAAGACAAATGCCATATATTTCACTTACATGGGGATTCTAAAGAACACAATAAACAAATAAAACAGAAACTCATAGATACAGAAAACATTTTGAGGGTTACCAGATGGGAAGGGGGTTGGAGGGTGAGTGAAAAAGGGGAAAGGATTAAGAAGTACAAATGGGTAGTTAAAAAAATAGTCATGGAGATGTAAAGTATAGCATAAGGAATATAGTCAATAATGTATTGTAATATCTATGTACGGTGTCAGATGGGTACTAGATTTATCAGGGTGATCACTTTGTAAGCAATATAAATGTCTAATCGCTATATTATATAACTGAAAATAATATAATGTTGTATGTCAACTATAATTAAACAAATAAATTATTAAAGACTTGAAAATCTAAATTTAAAAAAATCAGGTGTATGTATGTATGTGTGTGTATGTGTGTTGGGAGACTTATTAATGCTTCTAAAAATCATACCACATGTGAAAGTAGCATCTACTGCCACCTGCTAATTATAACAACCATCCACAGCCACTCTGAAACTAATATAATATTGTATGCCAATTATAACTGAAAAATTAAAAATATTATTTAAAAAAAGAAACACCTAATCTCAGTAGTTTTCTACAGGTTTATAATAAATTTATTTTAAAAAAAAAGAATAAAGAAAATAAAGAAGAGAGCAAGACAGACCAAGACAATCAAAGATTTATAATCTAATGTATTCATTGATTTTAATAAGCCTAGAGACAACCTTTTATCACATATAACAGATGACCTCCAAAATTCTATCTTAACTGCCTTTGACATAGCTATTCCACATGATACAGAAAATATCTAATAGATTAAGTTAATAAAACTCCACTGATTTTAGTTCTATCCACATTTCAAATCAATTTGACGCCACTTTAAATACCCCATTCTATTCAAAAGAGTTAAGTATGTTGACATTTTCCATTAAATGGTCAAGTTGTACTACATGCGAATTTCCAGTTTGGCTATTACTTAAAGAACTTCCTTATCTCTTAAGGGATATATTTTTTAATTCTCAAGAAACTTAAGGACTTATGAATCAATTTTCTCCATACAATCACTGTTACAGAGAGATGCAGTTGAAATAACATCCAATGACAGTCTATGACAACTACAATAACTGATTTTAGTCAGTGAGATGTAGCAGCTATTGAGGAAGAAAAAATAAGGCACTAGCATCCTCCTAAAATTTCAGAAGTGTTAAAATATCTTAGGAAGCAGAGCATGCTATAGAAAACAACAAACAAACCTCAACAAAACGCACTTAGTAATTTTACCCATAGCAAGGGTTGAATATTAAATATTTTTCATGTTATAAATGGTTCCCTCATTCAGAAAAATGTACATAAACCCTTAAAATTGTAATTTAAGAATTATATTTTGAGTTTCTAAAATAATTTGCAAATAAATAAGACTTCAGATCTGCCCTTGATTTAAATGTAGTAATAATTTAAACAATTTTTTTAAGAATATTCATTATAACATACCCATTTACATGATTTTTCCTATATGTATTTTTTATAACACTGATTATAATTTATGCATATTATTAGCTTAAGAAATATGTCTGGAAATCAACTAAATTAATATCATTTTGTGAAATATAAATATAAAAGAAATTGACCAAAACCTTATTAATTAATTAGAATATAATCTCTATGAAGGAAGACTTTCTATACCACAATGTCTAGAAGAACCTGGTATACAGTAGGTGCTCAATAAATATTTCCTGCATAAAGTAAATGAAAAACAGTCCATTACTGTTTCATAAAAGTCTTCTCAGAAAATATAAAATTTCCTATGCTTTAAAGAGGAATTTATAGACCCAATTTTGGGATCAATATTTTGTGTGTGAAATGTTTGTTTTGTTTTCTAATAGTTCTGTTATTTGTGTAAATTGTAATTAATTTCTATGTCATTTAAAACTAAAACAGATTGTAATGTGGAACTCATATAAACTTGGTATCCTTGCTTTTTACATGAAAGACAAATTAAAACCTTATCCACTATACTTTAAAGAAAATAAAATTTTTTTAATATTAACGGTAATCAGCATAAGTTTACATTAACCACAGCAGAGGGAAAAAACATCCATTTTTACTGCTTCCAAAGAACGTGGTGTGTAAAAACAACTGATTACACATCAGTCTTCTCTCTCATTAGGCATGTATACGTTTTGATTATAAGTGACATTTTCTCCTTGTATCCAAAACAAAAGTAAATATTTTTGTATATGACCAAAACATTCCAAGTTTCTCCAGAAAAATTCTCAGAGTTTCAGCTCTTCCAAAAATAGAAAGAGATGAGGGTGAAATATGTGGAAAAGACTGGCCTAATTTAGATAATATTCAAATTATACAAACCTACACTACAAGTATTTCTATCCAATACAAAAAGACGGCTGAAAGAAATACTGTACAACCCAAACATGGCACTCCTATGTTTCTTCTCAAAGTCACCCGTCCAGGGAAAATCTGTAAGAAAGGATTGTTCCTTGTATGTTAGTTGCCCCTGACATGAATCCCCAACTCACCCTCACACTCCAGTCCCAAAACCACTGAAATCCAGGCCACTAGCAAGGACTAACTGCATACACAGAATCCATTCCTGCCTTCAACCCCTATCTACACCCAGAGACTAGAGGTTCAAAAAGTAAGAAAAAATGCAAATGAATAATTAAGTATTTGCAAGAATGTCTAAAAGCCATAAAACTCTTTAAAAAATCTATTTCCAATCATACTTATATACTGTATATTTATATTATTTCTGTGATTTGTCTTATTTCGTGACCCTATCTCGAGATGTCCATTTCCCCTACAGAAATCTCATCCTTCAAAATGAGTTCCAGTGCAACTTTCTCTGTAAATGCACCAAGAGGATTTAAACATTCCTTCTGTGCAGTCAAGGAAGTTTTTTGCACTTATTTCACTCCTCTTTGTAATTTTAGCTGTGTAATATACTATGAATCTCATCCCAATCAGGTTACAATGGCATTAAAAGCAAGATCTGAGGCTTTTTCTTTTCGTCTCTCTTTTAAAGTACTACCTACTATGACACTTGAATAGACATTCAAGAAAAATTCATTAAACTGGATTTGGAATTTTCTTCCTTATACCAATGTATAATACTTGTGACCAGTTGTAATATCCTTTATTTCTTACCATGGATGCTTTCGTTGACTATTTCTAAATACTAGCAAATTTATAAGTATGTAATTTCTGAGTCATTTTCTCTCAGGGTAGAAAGTCAATTGAGATATCTATATTTTTTCCTTAAAATAATTCAATGAGTAATAAATTAAAGAGAGGAAGAAATCTTGAAAGTTTTGGTTAGTAGCAAATAGAGAGAGAATATATGTATTCATATGTAATCTGATATAGAAATGGGCAAAACTTTTGTCTTATACAAATTTACATTTGAAAAAAATCGATTTTAGACAACTTATTTATTGAAAAGTTAACAGAAAGAAAAAATATATGTATTATAATAGATGTTAAAACTCTGGTTAGTAAAAAGGTCTTTTATAATATTTGAACAAAATAGACAAGAAGTGATTACTTACATTGTAATTTTAAACTGCATTTGAGATGCAGCAAATAACACTGGTCTAGAAATTAAAAAGACCTACTACAAGTTTTGTCTCCAGTACCTATAGAGGGCCTCCTGTCATACACAGGATGATCATTAAGTATCTGAATAATAAATAAATTAATAAATGAAAGGAGTGAGAGTGTATAACGATTGATGATTAATTCATTCTGATTTAATTCAAACTGATCTTTCAGTTCACTTTCCGTATCCACAAGCCAACAACAATAATTCCTTCCTTACGCAGTGATTTTAAAGATTAAATAAGATTATAACTATAAAAGAGCTTTTAAAACTACAAAGAAATATACAAGTAAAAGTCATTTTATTATAATTAATTTATTTTATTATATATAGAAGTAAACTTACATAGCCATGTATTTTTCAACCAAGTATAATAATTAAAATTTGGAGAATTCTTAAAAGGATACATGTATACTAATTATACCATCCGCTTCTTTTTCTGAAACATTTCTAAAAAATTCATGTTGTTTTTAGGTAATTTAATTAATAATTTCTGAGGTATATGGAAGTTTAATGAAAATTTAGTTCGATTTATATATTAATAGTTTCCGTAGCCAATTAAAATTTATCCAAGCTTTTATTAATCAGTCTCAAATAAGACTTGAAATTTCTTAGAGCCCATTGTAAGTTAAGAAAGGTCTAATAACTTTCAAATAACTACAAATATAAAATGGATAATTCTGTGCTTAATCATCTATCTATAAATAGTTTTACTTTAATTTTACTCACTTGTATATTCTCTTAAATATAGACAAATTCCTTCCAGCCAAAATCTCAATTTGACTATATTTATTAAAATGACTCTATCACCAGTTGTAACAATATTCTGTCACCGGTCTATTTGTGCTGTCTCACAATAAATTAGTCTGGATATTTTGTTTGTTATTTCAGTGAAAGTGGATTTTGCCTCATATGATGCTGCTCCATGTACCCTCATTTAATTTGCCCACACATTCAGAGTCCATATATAATTTACCTAAAGTCCAAGAACAAATTTGTGGAATAATATTTACATCAGTCACAAAAATATGCATTGCCTCACAGATTACTCTTCTAGTGTATCTAAGTCTACATTTGGTGCATTGTTACAGATGAAACTTACACTGCACTACCTACTTTACCTTACAGAAGTGGCACTCACACATGATTGAAAATGAAATGACATTTTCCCAACAAGTGACAATAAACCAAAGGGAACTAGTTATCCTTTTTTTTTTTTTTTTTTTTTTTTGCTTTATTATGAACAATACAATTTAGAGGATTATTCTTAACACTCTGGTTTAAGCTTCTCTGTCCCTCCAGTCTTCTGTCAAGGAATTAATGGCCTGGAAACAAACATTTAAATACACTGGGTAACCTACCTAATTAAAGGAACTCTGGGAGAATCCTTTCGTAAAAGAAAAATCATTTGGCAATAAACACAGTCATCTCCTTTTAGGACTAAAAATCATCTACTGAGTTGAGGCAGCACTTGAACCCTAGAATATTTCTGAATATTTCTGTTACTTATTTAGAATTTGAAGATCTACATTCTCATTCTTGTTTGCTTCGAACAACCTCTCAATTCGTCATACATATTAAGTGCCTGTTTTGAACTGAATGGATTCCATGTTAGGTATCATAAAGTCATGGGTAGATTTTCTAAGCGTGGATAAAACATGTACACAAGCCTCATATTTATAAAAGTAGTGTGTGTGTGTGTGTGTGTGTATTGTGTGTGTGTGCATTATATATGTATATATATATATATATATACATATATATATATTCACATATATATTCTTCTCCTCTTGAGAAATAAAATAAATAGAAATGTCAAACACTGTCATCTGAATGTTTATTTGACCCTTTTGAGCAAGTTGAAGAAAAATTTAACTGTAGTTGCCATGGAAAATCATAGTCATAACTCCTAACTACTTGACTTAAGTATTTTTAAGTGTTTCTGTACTTGTGTGACCAATTGAGTCATTTCTTCTACTCTTTAAAGAAAAAAAAAATGCTGTCAGAGTTCACAGAAATGTTAAAGGAAACAATTTTCCAAATCCTTTTTCATTTGTGAACCACTTAGGTTGCTGCTATTCAAAAGTGTTTAATTTGACTGCACAAAATAAAAGACTTCCCTCCAATTTCCCCAGTTCCCCCCCACCTCTAGATGCCACTACAGCATCATGTTTGTATCCTATGGTGGTTGAATAGTAATTCATCTGTTTAGCCCTCCATCTCCCTAACTACACTGCATATGCCTCAAGGACAGGAACTGCATTATTCACCTCTGTGTCCCCAAAGAGGGCGTGCATGCACGCACACACACCCATACACACCCCTCAACAAAGGGTTGGTGAGTGAGTTAACTTCAAAACAAATAAACAAACAAAAACCATGTAACATCACTGGTGACAACAATAAATGGAAAAAGCTTTAAAAAAAGGGGGGGAAAGCATCTACACAAAAGGGCAACCTGCTGTTTGTGCACAGGGCCCTGGTCAAGTCACAGATCAGTTTAACCTGTAGTATGTGAATGATTCTGAAGAATTCCAACTTCCAGTATCTTTAAAGGCAGGTTTTCTCATTAAAACTGAGTTCCACTTCAAGAAATTTCCGGGAAACAAAACCTCTGCATTATCCATTAGAATAAGTTATTCCTTCTCAAAATTAAAACCTCAATTTTAAATTGACATCATTTGATCAATGGGAATCTAATGAGCCCTTTTATATTCATGAAAAAATAAGGCAAGGCAAAAGAGGAATTTTTTTAAATGAATGTTTTTTAGTCACCTACTATGTCCCAGGCAAAACCTGTCCTTTGTTATTAAAACCAAAATTTAATCATCATTACTTTATAAAGTTCACAGGGGCAAAGACGTAACATTCTTTTATTATAAACCTCACAATTTGTCTTTTAGAATCTTAGGTTCCAAGTAACAAAAATATTCCATCAAGATTTTTTCAAACAAAGAAATTCTTTAAAAATTCAGGAGAAAAGTCAATATAAGCAGTTATCACTTTTTTAACATTTACAAACTCTTTAACTCCATATACTTTAATCCGAACCTCCTCCTCTTGGCCAAAATTGTTTTCTGAAAGGGGGCCGATCTTCCTAATCTCACAAAAACATTTAACGCTATGATTACTGCACTGCTTCTTAAAACTCCATTCTTTACTATTCTGTGACACTGCACGCCTCTTTCTTTTCTCAGAAGTTCATTTACTCTTCTCTTCTGTTTCCACCTCCTACTTAATGTCAGAAACTTTTTAACTCTATTTAGTTTTCTTCAAAATAGCATCCAGCCCACCACCACAAGGAACTCAACTGTCTTATCTTGCCAACGTGAATGAGTCCAATATTTGTTCTACCAACCAAATCTCTTTCATATTTCCAATTGTCTTGTTAGGTGTATCTATCTGCATGCCATCATGTCATACTGGCCACTCAAACTCAAGATATCCAAAATTTAACATTTTCTTCCCATATTCCTTACATTTATTAATGGTACTCAGTATTCCTAGAAACCCTGGGTCAAAACACTGGGGCCATCTTTTATTCTCTCTCATATTCTAACCTGAATCAAGTCCCATTGATAACACTTTTATATTATTTCACTCATCTCGTCATTCTCTCTACATTCCAGCTTCCATTAACAACATCCAAGCCCTCGGATCTGCAAAGCAAAAACACTACAGAAGCTTTATAGGCTATCCCCATCACCAGACCATCTTTTCTTAAGTATCCTACACTATTAGACTAGCTTCCCTACTGCAGAGCCTCCTCTAAGTGGCGGTTCCTTATTTGCATAGAGGTCTAAACACCTTAACTAGCCAATTCTAACCTTCTACAATCCATTCTCATTCTGTCTTTCCAACGCTATCTCTAAACCTTATTCATCAAACCAGGCAATTCACTTTTGTATATGCCATGCCTTTTACTTGAAATTCCCTTCTTTTCATCCCATTTTCTTTGTCAAAATCAGTTTTACACTTTAAGGAGAAAAACCAAAAAATGTTTCTTTTAGTTCCCCATTTGGGAGACAGTATTTTTCCTTCAAATGCCGTCAGCCTACTCTCTTATGCCCCTATTTCACTGGAAGCTTTCTTCAGCCCCATCTCATGCATACAGGCTTACACATAAAAGATTCCTAAAAATGATGGACATATATTTTGAAGTTGTCAAAATCCTTCCCTCTCCTTTGAAAGGTTTAAAAATAAATATAGTTGATAAAAATACATAAAAGTTACAAAAATATAGCCTGGTACCCTCAATTTCCATTAACATGCCTTCTAAGCATGCCAATGTGTGTTTCTGATTTAACCCCCTCTTTGTTGTTCAAAAATGATCTACAACCAACAGGGACAGCTCTAAGCCACACACAAACACATTCCATATTTCCAAGTAAATGCTAACAGGAAAAATGTGTTTGTATAGGATTCAACTCTACCCATTAAAAATCAACAAGGACAAACTCTGTTTTCCCTCACCCCTGCAAAAGTGTGGACACGACATTGTTATTATTTCATCAGTTAGAAAAATCATACATTTCCAAGTTCACAAGTGTGAGAACAATAAAACTACTAAAATTTGGGGTGGAGGGTGTTAACTAGAATTTATTATTTTAGGAGCTTCTGTAAATTCTGACATTTACACTTTTCTCTTTTCTTCGAATAATTATAAAAAAAAAAAAAAAAAGATGAGCCTGAGCCCTGTTCTGAAAATACAATAAATGAAACAACTTGAAAGAGAACAAAGAAGGCTGATGTCCAGCTAGGTGCCAAGTGTTGAAATCAAGTGTCCAGATACGAAAGTCGAAGAGAGCAGAAACCATGGCAGAGTCGGGGGCCGTGGGAGACACAGGTGAGCAGCACTGCAAGATAATGAGCCAGATGGCCAGATGTTTCCTTAGCTCTTAGGAAAATGCCTGCTTCCCAGTGTCAACAGAAGCAGCAGGCCTTTCTGGTTGCCTTCTGATCAACTATCCTTTAGTGTACTCATACTGCAAGCCAAGCATTGCACTTAGAGTTTTAAGAGTATTATCTCATTTAATCTACAAGTGATCATCTACAAGGAAGATACTATTATTGCCTTCCGTTTACAGATGAAGAAATTGAGGATAGAGAGGTTAAGCAACTTGCCTGAGGTCACACAGCTAGTAGTGTAAGGGTTTGAACCCAGTTAAATTCTTAACCTCTCTTCACTTCATACCTACGCTCATATATTATATTGATTTTTAATTGTTTACATTCATTTATTATTTATCATTATTATTTTGCTATTATTTCTATGTGTGTCTCACAAAAGGCCAGAGAACTTGACCTGCTCTGGGACTCTTGACAATAAAACAAGCCTAACTGCTGGCATGTTCTCTGGTTAAAGCTTCACCATGATGTTTGTACTTGCTCCTCGTTGACATAACTCCCCAGTAAGCAATTCTGAGGGGTTCTCCAGCAAGATCTCCGTTATGAGTTGAACTGTGTTTTCCCACAAGAGATCCACTGGAGTTCTGACTCCTAATACCTCAGAATGTGACCTTATCTGAAGATAAGGTCTTTACAGAGGTAATCAAGTTCAAATCAGGTCATTAGGGTGGGCCCTAATCTAATATGAACAGTATCCCCATAAAAAGAAGGGATTTGGACACAGAAACACATGGCTACAGGGAGTAGGGTATTGAGAGAGAATGCCATGTAAAGGTGAAAGCAGAGATCAGGGTGATGTTTCTACAAGCCAATGACCACCAAAGATTGCCAGCAAAGCACTAGAAGCTGGGCGAAAGTCGGGGAACAAATGCTTCCCTCACAACCCTTAAACCAACCTGGCTGACATCTTATTTCAAACTTCTAGCTCCAGAAGTGGGAGACAACAAATTTCTGTTTTTTAGATCATGCGGCTTGTGGTACTTTGTCATGGTAGCTCTAAGAAACTAATACACTCCTCTTCCAAAAACTTAAAAGACATATGGTCACAGTAGCAAGAGGCCATATTTCTATTCTACTTCTGTATGTAGTCCCTTAGAAATGCCTCTTAGTATATAAAGCTCGCTTCTCACCTCTGGGAAAAGCAGGGCACAACCTCTCGTCCTGCAATAAGCAAACAAAGTAAGATAGCCCTATTTCAAGGAAGACTTCTACATTTCTAACAACCTGATCTCTAGTTTGCAGGACTGAATACATTTTTCATCACTGACTTTTTTTCATCAGTGTTATCAAGAGTGTAATAATTCAAGGTAAATTTTAAAATTATGGATAGCTAATACAGATAATTTTCTGGTAGTAATTCTCCCACGGAAATGTTTTATAAGCTAGAATATCAGCTAGAATGATACATGGGCTGGCACAAGGAATATATGTTGTAAAGGGGAGGAAAACTATTTTTTGCTGGAGTTACAAATGCAGCATGGGCTTTTCTGCATGCATCAAGTAGAGATCCCTGCTCTTAAAAGTAAAATTTTTCCCTGCAAATATCATCATTACTTGGGCTTGTTTCAAATGTATATTCTCTTTACCTCTGGCTGTTCATTCGTCACAATTTTTCTAAGTAGCAAGGCTTTACATCTTTTATAATAAAAACTGGACCAGTTATATTGAAAAGAATTACTCTTTAAATAACTGCTCTACAAAAAAACTTTAGAGACATTTATAGTATCTAGGAATTATAAGCTTCGCAACATTTTACATAAATCACATGATGCAGTCTTCCCACATGAGCCTAAAACGACTTAATATCATCCTGGTTCTATCTATACAAAAACTCTTCAAAAACACATACCAAATATGTGAATAAGCCATCAACCATTGTCAGGTAATTCAAAGGCAGATGAATTATAGCCTATTATCTTAGGAACTGATTTACTGTACAATTCACAGAATGTAGAAAACAGAGGTAGTGAGGTATGTTTTTCACATATGCTTTTGACATGACTTTTTTTGTTTGCCTAGAACTTATTTCACACAGCAACAAATATATTATTATGACACTTGAAGAAAATAGCAATTCCTAAAAGACTACATAACAGTATAGCACACAGTCATTTCTATGAGATTCGGCCACTTTGCATTTTAAAATTAAAGTGTTAATTCACGTTAACAAAAGGAAGCTTCTTTCTCTGAAGTGTGTAAGAGTGACTGTCTGATTCATTGTATTATAGAATTATAAGAATTGCCTTCGTGAATAAAGCGATGAATAAGACAGCCTAGACACCTTATTAAAATTATAATTAGCAACACATAACCTCACAGTAGCACCTAGCCTATATGGGATAACATTTGTTCAAATTATTTTCCAGTGGTATAAATAAAAACTCCCAAATCACCTGCAGAACGTCCATAATGTTATGAAAATTGGCAATCAGTGCTATGGAAAACAAGGCACAGATGATGATGAACAATATAAAATATGCACAATATAGTGTAAATAGTTTGAGTTTGAAAAGCAACTAAAAACTATTACTTCAGATATTCTGTTGACATAAATCACAGTATGAACCAACACTTACACTTGCATTACATAGACATATCTTAATATCTTTTACTATTACAGCTAACTTTTACTTCAAGGTGATTATATCTGAGCATATGATGAAAAAACCCAATTTCACAAAAACGTGAGGTAGGAAATTTCATATCCCCATTTTACAGGAGAGGAAACTGAGGCTTAGAGGAGTTGTAATCTGCCCAAGGTCATAACTGGTAGCTGGCCAGTTGCAGAGCCTGCACAGACTCCCAAGATAACTTGCTCTCGATCTTTAGGCCACTCTGCTTCTTAACAGAACTGGCCTAGGGGGTTGGGTGGGCAGAAGATTCAATCAAAGTTTAGCTAAAGACGCTGCTGAGGAGGATACTTACAACCTCGGATAAAGCCTCTGAGAAAAATGCTGAAACTGATCCCGGGTGGCCCTTCTGGGCTTAGCAAGGCTTTGAGCAGCTGGGCACCCCCTGATGTAGACTCAATATCAAAGAGGAAGAAATCATCCTGAAGTCAGATAGAGAAACCCCACCTACTGGGCAGAAGACCACTAGGGCAGGATTCATGCTAGGACTTCAAAGTTGTTTCTCTGTTCTGGTAACAAAATCTTGACAATCAAGTGGAACACATAGTTTTGGTTAATATAGGTAGGTAATTAGCTATATATTAAGGGTTGGGGGGAGCTAATAACAGGAAAAGCTAGGAGACTAAAAAGATTGAACATACATGTATACATCTATATCTCTTGAGCTAGATGCTAAACATTGTGCAGAGTGCTTTCAAATACACTATCTAATACAGGAACTTCTACCCATCCCACCAGTGATTTCTTTGTGCCAGGTACTACAATGGACAGTTAACAAGTAAGAACATTGAGGTTAGTCATATTCGTCTGGGTCACAAGGCTACTAAGAAGCACAGGCTCTAACCTCAGACCTGTTTGATTTCATCTGTGCCATACCAAGGGAACATGACTTGAAATGGCCATTATTTTTCAAATAATACCGTATTATTCAAATATACTGCATTAACATGGTCCTATTAAAGAAAAGATAAAGAATGAAAGCTAATTCCTGTGGTTAATGTACACTTAAAATTAAACAAACACATTTATCACTTTTCCCTGCAAAACTAAGTTTGCCTTATCAACTAAATACATACTACTCTTCTAAAATTCTTTTCCACCTACTTTTTAAAAGTCTACTCTCCAGTGATTGCATTGATTACAAATATCACTACTTTTAGTCTATATGGGATTATTCCTAACTTCAGAAAGACATTAAATATAACACATCTCTCACTTAATACAACCTTATTACATATGCTATACAGAACACTTTTTTTCCCTAAACTATCCACACTAACAAAGTTATTCTTAGACCAATTACTTAAAAAGGCCGAAGTTATTTTTATCAATTCTTTTCACCAAAAGATAAAAGAAGCTGTTGAGTAAGTTAAAATATATGTAAAGGACCAAAAATAACTGGCCATTATATATGTTAGAGTAAATTCCACTAGCTTTCCCTGAAAATTTTTCACTAGTAAACCCAAAAGCCAAAGAGTGCAATTTATTACTGGAGCCTTCAGCTGGTATCAGTCTATTATAAAACTTATTTTTTTACAGCAAATAAAATCATTCTTCAGCCTTGTTTCACGATACCTTAGTAACCAGCTCTATTTTTTTCCCCTCCATAGTGCTTAGTGTTTTCACTTAAATACAGGGCTGCAGGGAATCTGGCCAAGCTACCTTAGCTACAAACACTCTCTCCTCCCAAGAAAACTTCGCCCCTACCCCATCCCATCTTATTAAAATCCAGCAACTCAAAAGTCCCACGGGAGGGAGGCCTCTCATATTCATCAAAGATACAGAGAATGTCTCTATGTGGCTGGCACTGTTTTAGGTCGGTGTTTAGAAGTCATTTGGTATTCCAATACATCTTATTACTTCCGAAAGGTGAAAATCATCGCTGATAACACATAACCTATATCTACAATATAAGAGGAGTGAAAGAGGGGAAATTATTTAATCATAATCAACTGTAAACTTTGGAGATTTGTTGTGGAAATGTTGTAGAAACCAACTTTACATGAAACCAAATTCACATAAGGCAACTCCTATCTCTACCCCTCAGATACATATACTAGGCTGAATATAGGACCAGGAAATCAAGACGTAGGTGAGAGTTTTCTATATTTGATAAAATTTATGGAATTAACAGGCTGCCTTACCATATAACTATCTCAACTTTTTCTAGTTCAAGAAATTCTTTAATGAACTATTCCATGTTGCTTTCCATGTCTCACGTTCCTGCTCCTTTTCTGTATTTTCTCAAAAGCTGTCTCTCAGTATCACTGCTACCTTTTCTGTTACCAGTAGCTTTATATGAATATTCACAAGGATGCCATGATTATTATCTCTTTTTTTGCAGATGGAGAAACAGAGTAAAGTAGCTAGCATGCCTGAAGCCAGTCAATAACTGGCCTCCTACTCTAATCTCCTAACAAATTTACTGTCAAGAGGTAAATTTACCTTCTCAAATTGGAATATCATATATTATCATATATTGGAATATCACATATTATAGTAATTGAAGTATCATTTTCATATGTTTATAATAGAAGTCTTTATAAAAAGTAGGAGTACAAATAACTCTTTTGACATTGCGTAATATAAAACCATAAGACTCCTTTACTTAAAACATGAAACAGCTAAAGTCACAAGAGGTACAGACCTCCACTTGTTTGTGGAATCAACATCCTCTAGGTAAGGCAGAGGTTGGCCTGTTCTCTGAAATGTCACTAACAATATACCTCAATTTATTTCCCCCAACAGAAACCCTTTTTGTGTGTGACTGGGTAGATGTAGTAGAAGAGGTGAAATGTGTATCATTTATACCTTTCAAGAACAAAAGAGGAATCAAAGCTTAATGACAAGCAATAAAAAGAGAGAAGACAAAGGCTAAAGGAAAGAGTTGGAAAGAAGGCGTGCGCCCCAGGAGTCGGCACTAGCTGAACAAATTGCAGGCCTGTGCCCTGTCCCACATGCCAGCCAAGGGCAACGAGTTGCCCCAGGACCAAGTCACATGTGCCCTCTTCTCACGCATCAACAGACCCTGTGCAAATAAGTGAATAGCTGCAAGTAAGTGACTACGGCACCCTGGAGCCATCAAATTGTAAAGAAGGTTTTCTATAAGAGAGCTGAAAATCAAATATGTGAAGTTTACATTGTGAGTACAAAAGCAGCTGATGCTGAAAAACTTCCCTAGAGATCAAGGAAGCATAAAAGTTAAGTCATTTTCCCAAGTCTCGTATACAGTAGATAAGCTTATTAAGAACATTGTAAGCTATGCTAATTGGTTCAAGGGTTATATATCTCTTTTGTTGGTTCCAACTGAGCCTTCACACACTGCAGTGAATTGGGGAGAAAGACAGTGTAATAAATCTATTTGAAACAAAACGGCATTAGGGTTTGAAAGATGCTAATGAGCTCCAGTGTTCCAACTTGAAAAACTCCCATTCCCATCCCCACACCATATTACTAACTCCTGAGTCATTCTGACTAGCACAGGAAGACGTGTGAAAATTCTTTAAATCCTCATGCTGCTAATTCCTTATTACGATTAATAGTTTTAATGTGAAATCAAGTGTCATTGAGATAGTAACACTAATTTAGTCACTTAGAATGAAAACCTGTTTCTCTGCATATAAAATATTAGGGATAAATTGGATTTGTATCATTTCATTGGAAAATTCAATCAACATTAAATAATGCTTTTTAGAAGTTATTATTTTCAAAGTAAATCTGTACCTAAATTTAGAACCAAAGATGTGTTTTAATTTAAAACTAAAGCTTAGTTAATTATTTTATTACCCCAGGAGAAAGATTAAATGAGACATGTAAATAAAAGAACTACACAAAATACAAAGTCCTTTATAAATGTTAAATATTATTTTGAGAGCTTAAGAACCTAAGACTCAGAAGATGAAAGAGAGGGTTTCCTAAAACAGAGAATAATGTTCTATCCTTTGCATCACCAATAGTCAGATTTGTGTAAATACCTATGTAGTAAGGATACAGTACAAACTATTCAGAATAATTAAGCTTTCTGCTGTTGTGTCATTAAACACTGAAATGGTTGTGTGTGTATGTGTGTACCCATTCTATCACAAGGTGTTCTGCTAAAGTAAAAAAAAATACAGCACACTTTAGGAAATCACAAAGTAATTACAGCAATGTACAACATATATTAATTTCATTTGGCAAAATTTGACCATGTTCTGTGGTCTGATTACATACTCACTGCATTTTAATTTACCATAATTAAAACATGAATTGTTCACATACAACACAACAAAACACTCTGTATCTTTAGAAAATCAAAGATGAACTCGTCTGTCATGTGAAAAGAACATGCAAAAGTAACAGTGCAGGAAGAGGGGAACAAGGGGGTTACTACTGCTCAGTGGGTGCGGGGTCTCCTTTGAGAATCTTGACATGTTTTGGAACTAGACAGAGTTGATGGTTGCTCAACACTATGAAATGTACTGAATGCTACCGAACTGTACACTTTCAAATGATTAATTTTGTTACGAGTATTTCTCAAGAAAAATTGTAATATTGAACATTTTTATAAAATATGATAAGTGATTTATACAGAGCATCTCGTTCAGTCTTTATTAAGATGCTAACAAATCATTATCATTATTTTTAGATAAGAAAAGTTATGCTAAAAGTGGACACATCAAGTACATGCCAGTAGACAGATTTTAAATCAAGCTTTTCATACTCTTTTCACTATATCTTGCATCTGTGGGAATTCATCAACCATGGCGAGGTAGGGGTGAGAAAGAACACTCTTGACCAAGTCAGAACAGCTTAGGAAAGCACAGTGCATGGAAATATATGTCACATTCTGAAAATGACAGAAAGTCTAGAACAGTGACAGTTGGAGCAGGTAAGCTTAGAGCATTGACTATTAAACTGAGGCAGAAGCCTGTCAAAGGCCCTACATACTTGGTAAGGAGCATGGACTTTTTGTCTCATTACATACAGCAGTAGTTCTCAAACTGTGGGGTGTATCAGAATCACTGGAAGGCTTCATAAAACATGGATTTCTGAATCACTTGGTTTAGGGTGAGGTCTGGGAATCTGTTTTCCTAACAAGTGCCAGAAAATATTGACACTGCTGGTCTAGTGACAATAATTTAAGAACTGCTGGCCTATAGCATAATCAGAGGCTTTTAAGCAGGTGAGCAATGTGATATAGATAAACAGACAGACAGATTTTTTTTTAATTTAAGACTGATAGCAGAGAACAAATGAGAGGTTATTGCAATGCCTAAAGTAAAACACAAAGAAAACTTGTACTGGCACAAAATGGTTCAGAGGTAATAAAAATAAAACACCCTTGCAACATGGAAAGTTAAAAAGCTCAAGAACTGGAATTGTACAATATGGGAACACACCTTATTGAAATGACTAATTAGAGAATAAGTCATGTAGAAAGAATAGTTAAAGATGAGACAACTTTTCTAGCCTAAGTTACAAAGGCTAATGGTTAAATTAAGACAGGCACCTACTCGTAAAAATAAGATCAGACACACTACTAACACAAGTGGGAGTTATGCTCCCTATCAAAAGAAAAGTGATAAAAAGCTTCTCTTTTTGATAAATACCAACCTCAGAGGGGAAGGATTTAGCAACTCCATTGCAAGATGACTTTTCTAGGACTATGAATGACCTTGAGTGTTTTACTCACCTTCTGAAACACTTTCCTCCTCTGCAAAAATGAAGGATATTAATAATACTTGCCTCGCCTACTCCACAGGTTAAATGTGAAAAGCAAATACAATAGACACAAACAGCAGATTGAAAGCTGTGATCACAGATTTATTCTATAGATTTCTGTCATGACCTTACAATGGACTGAAGATTACATTCAAAGAAAGGAAGATGAAACACATGCCCATCAGTCGGGATTTTTTTCTGTACCAAATTAACTGTACAAATTTCTTGAGATTCCCTAGTTTCTTTCATCACTACAGTATCTCCAGCAGTGATTGAGAACCAGAGTTTGCACATCCTAGTAGAGAGCCTAACTCAGTCAATAGTTCTACATAACTTTAAATCAGGCATGGCATTTCACTTCAAGTCTATATTGTTCATACTAGGTAGAAAAAAATTTAATCTGTTCATTGCTCATATTGCTAATGGCATTAATTCATTATAGTGATATTTATCTATAGAATCCATGTGTCCACATATCTGTTTATGTCTCATTTGAAATGTTTCTTGACCATTATAGGATACTTAAACCTACTCATTCTCCCGTCTTTATTAACAACTTCTGGAATTCAGCACATGTATAAGTATAGCCCACAGGTTGCAATTCTTCTTTTTCACTGATGCTGTTTTAGATGATCCTGGTTGCTTGGTAAAGCCCCACTTCCTACACCTGCCATTCACAAGATTAGAAGACCTATTTCACTTTGTTTATCCTATGCTGGTTTCAAAAAGAAAAAAGAAATAAATCTGAAGACTTTAGGAAGCCATTTGGCAAAGGCAACAAACGCTTTATCATCTGAAAGGGGCTATAACATCCGTGAGTTAGGAACATCTGGTGACAGACAAATATGGAACAAAATTTCCTTGAAAAGTCATTTCAGAACTTCTTGATTCTGAAAGTGAAGAGGGAGAAAAGCTGCACAGGTTGAGAACTCCAGAATTCTGGAAAAAGGAGAGACAGAACAGACCAAGAAGCCAAGAGCAGTGACGAGCTTGCTGTGAGTGCAAAGACATGTTAAGAACATAATTATAACATATATAATCCAGAGAACTGAAGTGTCAGGACAAAAGGTGGGGTTGTTAGTTCTTAAACATAAAAGGGGTCTAGCAGGGCCTGGAGGGAAAGAAAGGAAAGCAAACTAAGCTAGTAATTTTTTCTCATACTAGGAAGATTGCAGCCAAATAAATTATAAATTGGTGAAGAGACCTTCGGAATACAAAGGAGTATGTAATACGGAAAACTAATGGGGGGCGGTGGGGGAGGGGACTGCAAAGGGGAGAAGGGACATATTTATAGTCCCAGCTTTGCCAATCCCCCACCTAAGCAACCTTGCTATGTGCTTCACTGCTGCTCCCAGCCTACCAAACAGTGCTATTAAAAAATCATGTAACCATGAGAACTGAATCCTCAACAAATTACGTGCCATCTAACCTCAGTTTTGCTAGTAGTTATAAGTATCTGCAATGATGTAAGAATTTTAATATTTCCATTGAATTTGTGAGAAAATAATTACCTCCCTTATTCCAAATATCTATATAAAGAGTCAGAAGAAGTACAGTTATATCATCTCTGTACTTGAATAATATTGCTATAATAAACTCTCCCCAAAATAAAAACCACCTTACCCAAGATGTTTCCAAAATGTTATATAATAATATAATAATAGAATTTTTAATCAAGTCATATTTAAAATACATAAGATTTTTTTTTTAAAGGAAACCCATGACAGACATTTTATAAAGAAGTCATTAGAGCACCACTGGGACACTGCAAAAAGTCAATTCCTATATTACACTGAATGCCATTTTTGGAAAGCACATATTACTTTCTCAAAATAGGACACTTTACAAGGATGGAGCAAAGAAAGAAAAGTGTAGCCCACTGTTGTTCTAAAAATATTTAACGTTCAATATCTGTTATTAATCAGCTAAAAGAATTATATAAATACTAATCTGAGCTGATACGATGAAATGAATTAGGTCAAAAATATCTATAGAGGATACAAAAACTTGAAGAAGCAAACCTAGCAATCAACAGTCTGAGAGGATTTAACAAATACTATACTAGCACTACAGGGGAAAAATATAAATTCATTTACATATAGATAGTTTCTGTATTATTCAAACCCTTTAAGAGTAAGTCTAAACATCAACAATATAAACAATTCTTTAATAGTATCTCCTTTCCAACTCAGAAATAGTTAAAACAGCAAACGAACCATTTCATTTAAAGCAAAATTCAGTTCAGAAAATAAGTCCAATGACATTTCATAAATGATATCCTTTTGCTTTCTCATTCTCATACCATCTAAAATTAACTCTGGGAGAGAAAAAATAAAAAACAGAAATATAAAAAATGATAAAAAGAAAAACCTGCTTCACCTGATTGATAATAAAAATATAAATATGAGAAAGATTTTTACCAGTCTCTACTGGGTACGATAATTAAAATGTACAATGCCAAGTCTCAACCAAAACATAACATATTGAGAAAGAAACAGCCTGATGAAGCTCACTGAGTAAACAAAACATTGTTAGAGCTGAACACAAACTGTATTGTTATATAGGCTTCTTTAGCATGATAAAGACAAATGAAACGAATTAAGCACTTTTCATTTTCTCTAGCTTGTAATAAGAAAATAGATATAAGGAATTCATTTTTAAATTCCATATACATAAATCAACTACAGCATAACTAAAGAGTAAAAATGTCCTAAGAAGGAAAAAAAACACATCACAACAAGATCCCTTGGAGCTGATGCTCTTCCCACTACAAAGTACTCGCAGAGACTAAGGAAAATTTCTCTCAATCAGAGCTCTAAGGGGCTTGAGATATTTTACACTCAAAGATGCCAGGCCTGCACCGCTGGTCGCTGCTGGAGACAAAGAGAAAAGATGTAGAAAGCAATATTCTAATCAAGGAATTCCCAGTAAATGAGAGTCTGCAAAGTCAACATTTCAATACCAACTCATCAGTGTTACTTTAAAATAATGGCAGTTGCTGTTTGTTTGTTTGTTTTTTTTCTTCCAAACTTAACCAAAGATCTAGTTTTCTATCAGAAATACCAGTTGGTGAAAATAATTCTCAAAATACAAATTGCAGGAATTAATTCAGTACCACTGATCTCTGTGTAAAATGAATAAAATTATTTCAATAAAAGAAATAAAATAATCCCCACTTCTGAACTGTGAGAGTCACTACAATTTACTGGGCAACATATAATACACCACATCTTGTGACATCCTTCCATTACAGCTTATATTGTTATTTAAATTGGGGTAAAGTAGAGATAATTACCTTTCCAGGTGTGTACGCCATTAATTTCTCAAATAGATGGTAATTTTTTGAAGAAAGTTGAAGGTTAGAAGTTTCTTTGTATTTTTCTAATACTTTGCACACATGTAGATACATATAGGATGATCTAACCTATTACTTTTTAACGGAAAAGAAACCTCAGTAAACAGAACACAGAGAAATCAGGAAAAGAGAAAGATACCAGCAAAACAACAATTAAGTAATCAGAGCGGCTTAACTTCCTGTATTATATAGGCAAAAAACTGAAAAAACCTTAAAGCCAGTAGTCACTGCAGTGACCAAAACTTGGGAAGATATCTAAAAATCAGAAAGGTTATAATACAAAGCAGTCTTGCCTCACTCAGAATTTTAATAGTCAGCCCTCTGTATCTGTGGAATCAGTCAACCACAGACAGACTATATTTGGGGGGAAATGTTACATTGTTGCTAATGTGTTAGGCCCACAATAGTTGCTGGTTGCATCTGTACTGAATATACACAAATTTTTTTCCTCACCACTATTCCCTAACAATATAGTATAACAACTATTTGCATAGCAATTACATTGTGTTAGGTATTGTAAGTAATCTTGAGATGATTTAAAGTATACAGGAGGTTGGACATAGGTAATATGTAAATACTATGCTATTTTATATAAGGGACTTGAGCATCATTGGATTTTGGTATCTGCAAGAGGCCCTAAAATCAGTCCCTGTGGATACTGAAGGACAACTATATTTACTTAAATCTTAAACTGAAACACCAACATAAACTCTGACTCAGGGCCTTCTACCTACCAGATATTTAATAAATATCTGCCAAAATGAACCATATCCACCAATGGGTCAGCTCTGAGTCCTGGTCTCTAGAATCATGAAGACTAGAGAATCCTAAAATAACAAAGAAAACCAGGTTTTAGGTCTGCAGCTCAGGTTTGATGGTGATAAGCAGTCATTTTTTTCTTCAATGTCACTATTTTCTTTAGGGCATTTGGGACATTGAAATAATGCGGCAATAAACATTCCCTTTGTTGCTGCTCTATCTTGTAAAGTCTGCTTAAAGTATGCAGCAAAAAATAGCTAGACAGACTGACAGACATAGATATATGTGTGTACATGCAAATACAAACACATATATACACATGCATATATCCACACATGCACATAAACACACAAAAACACATATATACATGTACATATATATATGCACATATACATACTAGACCCTGAGAAAGAAAATACCTACAAAGAAGGACTCCTGCTGGCTAACTGGGCTCAAATTTAAAAAACAAACAAAAAACAGAGCCTAGCAACCATTTCCAAACAGGAGCTTCTTACAAGCCATGCTTCAGGGAGAAACCTGCACAGACCTGCCTGTCTGCATTGTGTTCCTGACATTTGAGCCAGTCCTTATAAAGGAGTTACTGGAATTATATTTCAACCAATATGATTGAAACTTTCCCCATCCAGTTGGAGCTATGTAGCTATATTCCATATTAGCATCTTCCCTGACGAATCAGAGCAGCTCCATTCTGACCAATCAAGGATAGTGCTTTTTGAACCAAACTGCTAAGACTTGGAGTCCTCATTTGCATGAGGACAGACCCATCAGGGACCAGGGGCAGGGACTTCTCTCTATATAAGTCACCTTCCCAATAACTCAGGGAGCACATTTGCCCTTCCAAAGAAAACCAAAGACTGTGTTTCCCCAACTAGGGCTGAAACACTGAAGATGTCTCCCTGGAGCAAACTAGAGCAGAACTGTCTAGCAGGACAGGGGCCTGCCCCAGGGCCACCTCACAGCTGTGCTGTTCCACAACCATGCCATTTCATCATTGAACAGTCATGTTGTTCTCACAGCTGTGCTATATCACAATCGAGCTGTTTGTATCAAATAAAGTTTCCTTATTCAGCGTACCCCAATTTGGGGATTCCTGTTAGCAGTGAATTAGCACTAACAACCAATTGACTCTCTCTCTCTCTCTCTCTCTCTATATATATACACACACACACACACACACACACACACACACACACACACACACATACACACATACATATACATACATACATATATACATACACATACACACATACACATACACACATATACATACACACATATAGATAGATAGATAAATAAACAACAACAAGTATATCTCTTATAAAAACTTAAAATTCTGCATCTGAGAACCAAGTTCCCTCTGTCTGAAAAGAAAGAGAGGGGTGGAGGAGAAAGAACAATCTCTTTGGCAATTATATCCATCAAGAAAATAATTATAAGTATATAATAGTTTTCAATTTATTGGAAAAATTAATAATTAGTTTTAAAAATTCCATCACTGGACAAACCATGTAGGAAATGCTATTGATAAGAACAAACTCAATAGATTTTTTTAAAATAGGAATTAATAAAATATAAGTGGTAACATTTCAAAATGCCAAAAGACTCCTTCAATTCACACTATCTTTCATACAATTCAATCAGGGAAGGCAGGAGATTCTTGGCCAGTCTTTTTTAACAAAATGTATTTCCCTGTTTAAAAACAAAGAATTTTATTGCCAGTGACTTGGTAAACCAAATATTCACATGATACATAAAAAGGGAAGTTAAATTTTCACATCCCAATAGAGGAAGAACATGCTCTGGTTTGTTTTGTTTTGCTTTTTAGATTAAAATTAAAATAGCTGATTCCAAGAGAAAGAATAAGAAGGCTCAGAATTAAGCCTAGGATAGGGAAATTCCTTTCTAGTAGCATTTCCAAATTCTAACAAAAAATCAAAGCCACATAGAGTTCTCCCTCTACATCTCCCAGTCTAATGTATTGGTGGCCAAGAAATTCTATAGTGGCTTCAGGTCCTAAGGAGAACCTGAAAAGTAAAACTGAGCCTTTTCCATTGACCTGGATCTTGATGAATACTACGTCAGCATACCCTTAAGAGAAACAAAACCACAAGGAGCAAATCTCTCCCTTTCTATGCCAGGTAATAACCTTCCATTATTTGCTCTTATCATCCCCAAATAAAACAATTGGGGAAAAAAAAACATAAAAATGATAACCTAGGCTATTTTCAGAAAAATCTAGAGTAAGTGAAACAACAGAGAGAGAGAGAGAGAGAGAGAGAGAGAGAGAGAGAGAGAGAGAAGAAAAACTGATGACATTCTGAAAGCCCCAGGACAAAATTCTGTAATAAAGCTCAAGTTCTCCACTAAAGAAACTAACATGCTATTAACTCCAGCTGAATATTTGCCGGGAAAAATTCAAAAACTGAACAATGAAGCATGGAATCACTCTGACAAAATGCTAATCCCACATTTCCTAACCACTTTCGAACTTCCAGACAGAAGGAAGTTAACAGGAAGTCAGCCTTCACCTACAGCTGGAGTGTGGAAAGTGAGGTGGCCTTAAGATGCTTAAGAAAGAAAGCCTAGATTGTTGCTTCCTTTTAATGTCCCTAACTTCAGCCAAGCTATTGACAGTAAAGCAGAAAACGTGACACAGGATCAAATTGTGGTCCTCTATTAATTTCTGACAAGGTGGAAGAGAATACCAATTTTATCATACCACAGGAGCATAGCAATTATATCAGCCTAACACTCAACTTTACATAGAGGATATACTTAAGAATAATATACAGTATCAACTTCAGGTACCATTTCTATTTTCTAAATATCTAGATACTCCTCCAACACTGCCCATCTTCTCCAGGATACAATCTCCCTAGCCAATGCCATTAAAGAGGACACGACACCACAGGAGGAAAGTTGGTACAAGGTAATCAACTGGGGTATAAAAGAAATATACTGAAGTTTCCATCTGTATCTCTTTATTTTGGTTTCTATTGTCTAGGCTTGTAATATATAAAACGCATTACTACTGTATTATATGTGTAATATATTTTTAAATATTTATAATGGATGTGTGTTCCCCAATTTTTTGGAATGATAGGGCAAACTGATAAAAAATAAAGGGTGGGGGAAGAATAACTACTCCAGCATACAGACAGGCCTACTCTTCATATTTGTATCTGCTCCAGGTAATTAATGTAAAATATGGTTGTAATCAGAATTCTAATCATCTATGCACATCGCATTAAAAAACTTGCAGAGCATAGTTAAAAATATGATCTCATTTTGACTTATCACAACCCTATAACATAGCAGGTGGCTAGGGGTGCAATCTCAGTTTTAATGGCAGAGGAAGCCAAGAATTGGGAAGAACCATCTAGGTTGACTGCTGTGTCAGTCCTCTTTCTCAGCCTTCTCCTCCACTCCTTCATTTCATTTGCTACACAGGTCTGTACCTTTGAGACAAAATCATCTCCTTGAGGATCAATCCTTCAAGTGGTGGAGAAAACCAACAAGATAGACTCTTCATGAAATGACAACTTGGTAGTGAGCCCTTTCTCTCCAGATTTTCACAACATAACCATTCTTCTAACCAGATTAAAAATCCTAAGTGTCAGTCTCTCACTTAGAAGTATGTGAACTTAGGTAGAGAGAAAAATCAATGACCTACTAAAGCAAAATGCACAATCAGAATATTCCTACTCATATTTCTACTCATTGGCTACAAATATCCTAGTGTCAGGTCAATGCCAATGAAGGAGAAGCTCTGTCTCAATTTACCCCCTTCTTGTTTGTATTTGAAAGAAAGATAAAGCTGAGAGACAAGAGGCAAAGAAGCATCTTTAATCTGGCCTCAGGGCCACTGTGAGTGTGTGTCTGTCCTCTCCCTCTTTTTCTCCCTCCTCCCCCAACCTTTATCTCTCTCTCTCTTTTTCTCTTTCTCTCTCTCTCTCTCTCTGTCTCTCTGTCTCTCTGTCTCTGTCTCTCTCTCTCTCTCTCTCCTCTCTCTCTCTGTCTCTCTCTCTCTGTCTCTCTCTGTCTCTCTCTCTCTCTCTCTCTCTCACACACACACACTCATACACACACCTTTTTGTAGAAAGAGCGAACAAAAAAATTACTTAAAATCTGAAAACCTGCCTAACAACAAGAAAATAGGTTTATTCTCTAATGCCATGAATTGCTCTAGACTTCTTTCTAAACAACCTGCCTTACTTGTTTCTTAGTGCCTATTAATTTTCTCCCAAATTGAGAAGTTATTCAAAGCCATTTAGCATCCAAGCTCGTTTGCCCTTAATTGAAGCATTTTTAATCAAAAATTCTAATGTCCCCTATTTTCATTGTAAAAAGAAACTACATAAACAAGTTTATCAAGCCAAGTAGACTTTCAACAAGAGATTTAGTATGCTCATGAAAGACCAAATGAAAGAATTTCCCCCCCATAAATTCCACATACTCTTTCTATGCAAAAAAGAACATTCAATAATTTTTGTTAATTTCATTGCAATAAATATGTCACACTATCAAAATTAGGAATAATGAAGCTACTCAGAATTAACTCAAAATTACTATGCATCACATAAGCCTTGAATCCTGACTTTAAAGCAACCATCCACATTGTACTTAGTCTTGAAAGGGTAGAGAATATCAATGACCACAGAACACAAATTTCTTTCTATTGTCCTCTTTTCAGAGACAACAGGGTTCAGTGACTAGGTTCTCAGAAGTTGTGTTTCAAAAAGTGGCCTTGTAACCAGCTCTCCAAAGTGATCAAGGGTGAGGTCTTTGACTTGCAGTGGCTTCAGTTAAGGCTCCCATAAGCTAAGAATGGCAGAAGGTAGTATTGGTCTTAGAGGTCTGTAATGCATTCCTGATTCTTTCATCAGCCAGGCACCAGGAGGGCCCACAGAACTCTCAGCTGAAATACAGATATGACGTCTAGCAAATAAAGCTAGAAATAAATTCCGGATCCTATAGTGACCAAGATCAAACACGTGTTATGCATGAGGTCCATAGAACTTTTTGTGTGTGTTCGATCAGTTTTATCAAACAGTAGATAACAATATTGTAACTATTCCCTTAACTTGGGGTCATTTAACCTGTCTTCTCTTTTTCAGCACTCCTATCCAATGTTCACAGTTCACATGTTAACATGAGAGCTGAGATGATGTATTTTGTAGGGCCCGAGACTAAGGATCAAAGAAGTGTCCTAAAGAATATCCAGCCATCATTAAGAAGCATTAAGGCCAAAAATTCAGTTCTTCAATGTGCTTGTTTATAACATTAATGATTGGATTGTCACATATCTCTACATAAATAGAAATGTTAAGAGGCTTTTCTCTGGGAATGGGGGGTCTCATAGTAGTTGTATAAGACCACCAATGTGGTCTTTGGAGAGGGCCCAGCTTTCTAAAGCACACAGTTGTAAACAGCAACTGGTTGAAGGCCTAATTAGCATTAAACAGGCCCCAGGAATGAACAGCAAGATGACAAGGGTCACTAAACTAAAGAAGAGGTCAAGCTACCAAGTCCAACACGACAATGCCCAAGGTACCCATGCAAATTAGGAAGCAGCCCAGATATGCAGGGGATGAGCAGCCCCACTAAAACCTCCTACCCTCCCCTCACATTCCTGTTGGGGGGGTGGTAAGAAAAGAAAAGAAAAGAAAACCAAATGGCCCACTTCTTCAGTGTAGTGTGATATGTAATTAGTAATCACTTCTGTCCCAGAGAAACAACAAATAAAATACATCCCACTGGCAACCAAGAAGAATTACAGAATATAATTAGCATCTTTGTTAAGATGGGCAGTGGTTTTCTCCCACAACATCCCAGTATTTCAAAGAGAAAATCTGTACAACCAACTGCCAATTTGTTGACTTTTTTTCTGTTGAAAAAAATAATAAAGAACAAATTCCACACACAAACTCTATTCGAATGTGACAAAGAACCCTTTTCTCAAAAGGTACTATAGGACTATTAGTTTTTCCACTCTCCTAGCAATAAAAACCTTTCCTTATTCAAATTACTGCAAGATAACTGAAAAAAATTAATTTGAAAAAGTTTGAGAGATATTTTCAGCATTTGGAATCCTATTAACTTTGATCATCAACTGCAATCCTCTGCCCTGTATTGATTTTTTTTTTTTTATCTTGCTTTTGTTCATATCCAACTTGGGAAATTTTCACCTCCTCCGCATGAGAATAGACTTTGTATCAGCAATCAAGTTATTTAAGGTTAGAAAATATTTATAATTGCAAAGGCAAGTTTTTTTTCCAAATAAACTGAAAAAGAAACAAGTTCAGAAAACTCAAAATAAAATCCAATGTTCATTATTCTAGCCCTACTTTCTAAAATAGAAAGTTATCTTTGTAACAAAAAGAGACATAACCCTATTAAGAAACTTCCTCTAACTAGAATGCAATTTAAAAACAAGTGTTTGAAGCCAAAAAGTCCATTAAGTCTACTTGAAAAAAATTTTTTAAACCTTTTTATATGTTGAGAAATCAATAAGAAAAGGAAGATAAGACCAAACATTTAAATACATAAATATATTTTATGCCCCATGCATTCTTTAAGACTTCCCTCTGAGAACATAAATACATTTTTATCACAAAACTGAAAATGTTTGTTCAAATTTATCAATATATTTTTTGTTTATATTTCTAGAAGACTTTTTAAAAGCACATTTCCTAATCTCAGTGTGAAAACTAACAATGTGAACTTATTTTACATGATGCAACTTAAGTCTTTCATATATTTATATCATAAGGCATCACCACAAAATTTAGAATTTATATCACGTATTCAATGATATCTGCAAAATATAAACATTCAATATAAGAGGTGCTGATTGCTGTGAAAAAGCAGCACTGAGTCTGATATTTTAGGGAAATTATCTCAAAGCCTCCTACTCTGTATTTCTCACAAAAGAAAAATAGAATGAATTATTTTACTGCTCTTTGAAGCTGGAGAAAAACTATTTTTCTTCAATGTTTGAATGGTCAGTTACACTTATTTGATTAATGAAAATGAGCAAAATATTTTCATTCACTCTGATTATCAAGGCAGACAACTAAGCAGATGTTTTAGATTAAATACTTAAGGTAAAGGTTTCAAAAGCAGATGGTGAAAAGCTTACACAGCTGATCCTTGACCAACATGGGCTTTAACCGCAAAGGTCCATTTATGTGCAGATCTTTTTTGATATATACTGTAAATTTTCTCTTCCTTATGATTTTCTTAACATTTTCTTTTCTCTAGCTTACTTTATTATAAGAATACAGTACATAACTCATATAACATACAAAATATGTGTTAATCAACTATTGATGTTACCGGTAAGGCTTCTGGTCAACAAATAGGCTATCGGTAGTTAAGTTTTTGGGGAGTCAAAAGCTATAAGCAGATTTTTAACTGCGAGGGTCCCCCAATCTTTGCATTGACCAAGGGTTAACTGTATTGTGCTGTGCTCAATTCATTAACAATCTTACAGTGAGTATGGATGTGTTAAAAAGCAAAGAGAAAAGACTGAGAAGATAATTAGTAAAAATAATCTTTCCTGTAATTGGTTACATATCAATGTACAGAAAAAAAACCTCAAAACATCCATCTTTAAAGGAGTAACTCCTATTCCAGAAATAGAAACCTAGTCAATGAGATTCCATTAATGCTAGAATTATAACATGTAACGTAAGAACATGGCTGTTTTGTTTAATTGCTCTGCTAAATAAATTCCTATAAGATCCCATCTATTATCACATCTTTACTATTCTTGATCACAGTACAACTAGCATCTGCTAGTATACACTCTCTGAATAACAGAGATATTAATCATAAGCTTATCCTGGTAGGTTTTACAATGTACAGCTGTGCCCTGAATAACAAGTCTCTAAATTATAATAAATGTGAGTTACATATGAAAGGCTTATCTTATTGTTAGAGTAGGCAGATAAATATGGGCAGGAAGGTGAGAAACCCACGAGACACAGACTTGGTCACCATGAGTCCTGATAGGTCTTAGAGGAACTCAAAGCCCACAACATCCTGACCCAGAGACACAGGTAGTCTTTCCATAAAGACACATGCATAGATCAGACCCTGTTCACCTTTGGCCTAATTCTTTCCTCATTATACAGCTATTATAACATTATGATAAATTAGCATTGTGGTTAAGGCTGTACATCTGACGCCATTAATGTTCCCAAAAACCCAAATGAGGCCAAGAAAAAGGGTGTTTCCCTGATTCCAAGAAAAACCACTTTCTTTCTATGTAGAGCCCACTCAAGATCATGAGTAATCCACCTTTTGATTAGATCAATAAATAAAACCCCAAACCCACAACAAGGTGGGGCAGCTACCTCTCAGTTTGCCTGCTCTCTGGTCTGAGAGTGTACTTTCGCTTTTAAAAGTGTATTTTGCTTCCAACAAACTTGAGCTGTTGCTTCATTGCCTTTTCTGTCTGTCCATAAATTCTTTCTCATGTCATTGACAAGAACCTAGTCACCTGTCGGGTGACAATATGAAACATTCTTATTTGCTATGTTCTATGAGAAACCACATTAAATTAATCTATTTAACAGTCCCTATTTGATACCTGACATCTCATTCCCAAATCTTTCAGTATCTCCCCATTGGGATGGTTACAATAATCCCATCAGCATCTGGTCTTTGCCAACCTTTCGCACCTCAGCTCCCATCAATAACATCATCATCAAGCTCTGTCACCATTTCAAACTTCCTTACACTTTCTACCTTGCCATGACATTAGGATTCTTTGCCTTTGCTCAGGTATGCTCTCTGTCTGGAATGTCCTTCTCAGTCGCATTGCTTGCTCAGAGAGCTATTCAGCCTTGAAGTGTCAAGCTGTGCAAGAATTCTTAATTGACTGACAACCACAATAAAAGTAGCTCTCCAGTTTAATACTTAGCAAGCCTTACTTCAAACTTCTTCAGAAAAATGAAGCTAAAGAGGAAAGATTTTGGATAGACCTAGAATACTCAAGATTTAATAACGTGCCCATCACAGCTCTCTAGGTATGGCTGGGAGATAATGAAACATCGTAAGATATCATCTTTGCTCTTAAGCTATATAGACTAGTGTTAGGGTGGTAAGACTATTGTACATAAAATAATTGGTGGACACAAACAAAATCTGACCCAAAACAAGGGACTAGAATAATAACGATAAAGATTTATGTAGTATTTTATAATTTATAAAGTAATTTCCATTTATTACCAAATTTAATTTTTGTTTCTGGGTGAAGAAATGATTTATATTATACTCAACTTATCGAAAATAAAATTGATTCCCAGGTTATACAATTCTTCCTAATGATAGATCTGGGACATGATTCTAGGACATTACTATAACTTATTATCACTTCATTCTCTCCTCTATGGTACAACCCCCAGAGAGGAAGGGGGCTTGATAATAAGCTTTGAAGAATGGGAAATTCTAGATAGAAAGAAAGAGAGGAAACAATTAAGTTTTTCCATTAAAAACAATGGAAGCCGTATGAACATCAACAATTTGAGAGATAGTGAAGAGATGGATGTGCAAGAGCAAAACATTCAGCTGGGGTGAGAAATGGACACAGTTTGTAAAAAGATGTAAATCCAAGAAAAGGCATTTGGAATGAGATAGTATATAAAAGTCTGCAATTGGCAGTTTGAGAGCGAGGCAACATCAGACTTAAAGAACTTAAGAAAGACATTTTAAATAATACTCTCCAGAACAATTTCTTGGAGAAAAACTCAGTGAGATTCAACATAAGATTAACAGTTTAGCAGCTGGAGAAACTTGGGCTTGGACACATAGAAGAGTGAAACATTCTGAACTCCTTTGTAAAGATTGCCACAAAACAAAAAGTAAATGCATCTTCTGTTAGAAAATACACATTATGGAAAGAAGAAATCCTTCTTAGTATGTTTCACTTTGATTTCTTTGTTTCACTGCCTTGCTGTATCAACAGAAATGTTATAAACAGAAAAAACTTATTTAACCTACCTCATTAACCAATTGGGTGGTATATCAATTGCCACAAATAAAAGGATCATAAATGCCCTTTTCCCCAGGAAAATCCAAGTTCATGAGTGTTGTTCTGCTGTAGTTATTATGTGTCTTTCACACTCAAAAGAGTTCTAGCTTGGACAATAAATGATAAAGTTATTCTAGCTATAGCATACTATAATGAACATAGCAATTTCAAGGCTGTGACCAGAGACGTGCTATTACACAACCCCAAGGGATATTATTCACACTGAAATCTGTGAATGTGGCACCCGCTAGAGTTGTGTAACTCAAAGAAACGGGATCGTGGAAATCAAACTGTGTTGGCTGGCTCCTGATTTCAGGGCAGTTTAGGGTATACTTTCTAAAGCTTATTTAACATGACACACATTTGTCCAGCAGATTTTAGTGTAAATCTCCAGCAGGAAATGAACAGAAATTAAATGTGTAGGTGATCCCAAACGCAGCACACACCCAGAGTGGAAACAGGATGCTGTGCTACCACTCCCTAGGGACAAGTTATAGTACCAAACCATCTGGTAATGCCCAGGAATCATCAGGAAGGCCTTCTCTGGCATTTTCCTCTCCTTGTTCCATGTATTATTATATTTAGCATACATATGATTTTTTTAAAAGAAAGATCTAAACAAATGCACTGCTGGAAATGCTAATACTGTTAGATAAGACTGGGGTCTCAAAGTCTGGGCAGTTCTTACTGAATGCTATTCTTTCTATTAAAATGTAGAACAATATTTTGCAGATGCAGCTGTAAATAGGATGAGCTTGACAAGAACCAAACCAGATAAGTGTAGCCAACTGCAAAGAAGAAATCAACATGTAATTAACTAAATAGTCTATAGAAGCAAAGGCCAAGTCTCCCAGTACAGAGACGGAGCTTCAGATGTGAATCCCATCTCCTTTATTTGCTGCAAGTAAATAAAACTACCTAAAGACAGGCAGGTGTCGTTCCTGAATAGAACACCTTTTGGGTTCTGTAACAACATGAATAAGCCAAGACATTCCTCACATACATTAGCTAATATTGATATTTATGTATGTGTCACTGGAAACTCAATAAAAGTTGGTTCGATTTACATATACAGCCTTGACTTTCTTGGTAAAACCAGAAATTGGAATTTATATAAATACAGACAATCCATTGCTAGTGCTTCCTCAATTATGTTTCCTCTTAAAAGGAAAGAACACAGTTCTCTCAAAGAATGAAAATCTGCCAAGCCCTCAACTGGAGACTAAAGAAACTAAAAGATTATAAATATGTCAGAGAAAAAGCAAACAAGCCTAAAAGGAAAATGACCTGAATTTTGCCTCCTTTCATGAGATACGACTTGGTACATTTACATTCTCTATCATAGTGCTATTGAAAAAGGAAGAAATATGAGCATCATTATATATCACAGGCTTTTATTGCTACTAGAGACTAAGGCTGGCCTCAAGCAGAACATTTTTATTCTCCAGTAAAAATATTTTTCTTTCTGAGATTTTAAAAAATTTCAGTGACTGTTATTAGTTACCTAAAACTCTATGTACTTCGTGAGGCTTAAAATCAGCTAAAGTTATTTTACATGTCCTCTCTTAACTTTCATTTGCATCCTTCATATATTTACTCTCACCCATGGCTCCTGAGTATGAGAATCCTGCTTCCATCTGTATTTAATGCAGGCCCTTCAAAATAGCCTCTATTTTCATTTTTCCCTTGTGGTTAAATTAAGATTTTTGTTTTTATTAGTAGCAAAATAAACCCAAAAATCAAATCCTGTTTACTAATGGCATTTTGATGTCAGTCTTACCAATGGCAAGATTCATAATTTATTTGAAAGTTGAATGGAAATCAAGGAGTTGGTTTGTGGCAGCAGCAACGTCTTCTCTGATGTTTTCCTCTTATTCCTTTAGAGTAGAACACTCATTTGGGGCCAAGATCATGACTACTCGAAAGCTATTTCTCAGCCTCCCAACTAGCTGGCTGTGGTCATATGATCAAAATCCAGCAAATGGAACCCAGTAAAAGTAATAGGGATAACTTCCAGGTCCTGCCCTGGAAGGAAAGTGGGTGCCATCTACTTCCTTCTCCCAGCACTGCCCAGAACAAAGGCATATGCTGGAAGGCATGGAAGCCATCTAAAACATGAGATGAAATGAAAGCCCAGACTTGAGGAAAAGCCCCAACTTTAAGGAGCTATATCAACCCTAGACAGAAATTTTTGTGAGAGAAAAATACATTTCTATCACATTGAGGCCAATGTTATTTTGGGATATGTTGTTTTATAGCACCATCAACCTATAAATTGATGAATAAATCAATTTCTTCTCTTCATTTCTCTTCACTAGTCTTCATTTCTCAGATAAAATAATAGCAGAAGAAGGTAAAGATATCCTGGATGAAAGGGGTACTCTTCCTAACCATTGGCAGGGCAATATCAATTTGCACAAAAAACATGTGTAATTCTTACATTTAAAAAATACATTTGCATAGCTTATACCACAACGATGGATTACTCTTTTATTCTGGCCCCCAAAAAATCGTGTCTAAAATTCTAATCTCTGAAACTGTCAAAAAAAAAAAAAAAAAATATCTGTTTTAAGAAAACTGGGTGAGATGGGGAAAGGAAGGTCTCCAGGGGTTACTTTAGAACTCAAGTTTTAATATCCTGGCTAAAGAAATGCCCGTCCTAATTTTGCTATAGATAAATTACATGCTAGACAAATTTTCTTTAGTCCTCGGGACATAAACCACTATGTAAAAAACTTCAAAACTCCAAACAGTATTAATTATTTATCACAAATCAACAGATATTTTATCACAAACTGCAATACGATCAAAAGAACATTAGGTTGAGCAGTAACGTATCATTGTCAAACTTATGACTGTATATAATTCAAAACAAGACTCTAAAACTGCCAAAAAGACATAGAAACTGGTAGTCTCTGGTGACAACCAATATAACTAACTCAGGAATAATGGTGAGGATGAGAGGGAGGAGAAAGTTTAGATGCAGCAAAGCTACATATAACTCTTTCACTTGGGCTCAATTTCCCCATCAAAATCAACATGGCATATAAATCATATGAAGAGAAACTGTAAACTATGTATACATCAAAATTCTGAACTGCATTTAAAAACAAACAAAATACTTTTTTACAAACCTTTGTCAATAAAATATATATATATATATATATATATATATATATACACATAGACAATTTTCTAAAGTAATTAGTAATTATCTTGCCTCTTTCTTTTATACCTAGGTAAAACATGCCTCTGCCTATCCCAACACTGGTTTTCCATTTTGTATCAACAGCTAAATAATTCCACAAAGCATTAACAAAAATAAGGAACCAATATAGAATTTGAAGAGCTGTAAAATTCCAGAATTTCTGAGGAAATTAGCATTATTTGGCTTTGGTTTTGATTCCAGGAGGAAAAATAATTAAATTTACTGGGAGAGGGCAAGATGGAGAGACAGAAAGTACTCTAAGCTAACTATTCACTATACACCCTAACAGAAGTCAAAATTTTTCTACCTCCTGCAATAATGCAAACTACTTCCTATGTCTACCATCAGAAGACAGAACTGTGGGAACTTCCCGCAATGACGGAAATGTTCTGCATTGGATAGCCATAAATCAAGAGAGTTTACTGAGCTTTGGAAATGCAGCTAGTGCACATGAGCAGTGAATTCGTCGTTTTAATTAATTTTAATTGTCACTTGTGACTAGCAGCTATCATATTAGATAACACAGGTCTAGATGTTGCTCTATTTCCACCATCTTTCGAGTCTTCACTAAAATGCTATCTCCTCTATGAAACATTTCCAGATCCCATAGCCTAGAGGTTAGATCTACCTCTTTTCCCTGGTATGCCATAGTGATTTAATGATACATAGAAAAGTTGCATGGGGTTAGGCCAGCATATAAGGGAAAATTAATTTAATCAAAATTACTCTTAAGATTGCCTTATAAAAAAGACCAGTAATTCCTAAGTCAAATCAAGATAGTTTTTCTACCAAATTGGAAACAAATTCCTGTTTATTCAGTTAAACACCAAATACAATAACAGATTTGGCCATGATGTTAAGAAAAATTCACATCTAAATCTCCTTCTGACAGCAGAAGGAGAGGCACGAGATAAATGAGACCAATAGCAGGAATAGAAGATTCTCTTGCAACCATATCACACTTATTCTGGTGAAAACATGGATGTGTTATAGGTGGAACCCGTGCAACAGCACTTCTTTTTCTTTCCTTTCCTACTATTTCCCCTCTCTCAACTTACCTACCTTTCTTCTTTAACTACCCACTTCCTTTCCAGCCATCCTCTGTCTTCTGCAACCATACTAAATATTTCAACTCATGTAAATTAAATGTAGGTATGATGGAATTCCACTAAAGCAGCTCTTATTACTTTCTATTGTTCATTAGCTATTTATGCCTAACCTCTCTATCTTACTCAATTATTTACCATTGTCTTATCCATATGTTGATACAATTTGTACTATTGTCAAACGCAAAAATATTGCATTTAAGCTACACCATTATTTGTTCTTATTTATAGAAAGATTAAGAACTGGTTTGAAAGCAAGGGTACCAAACTCGAAAGCCTTTGGTAGCTAAGCAGATTCAAAAAAAAAAAAGTGTCCTGTCTTAAGTGTGACAGCCACCACTCAGTTCCTGCTGGTGATGCCACGGGTTGATATGAGGCCAGAATTGCCAGCTCTTTCAAGGTTTCAGTGAAAGCCAGAGACTCAGGTGTTTATTTAAAACCCAATTTATAAATGTTTAACTTATTCAATTAAAAAAAAAAGGTACTGAATGTATCAAAGACATGTCTTCTGGCAAGATCCTGCAGGCCATGGATTTCTGATCTCTGTCCGAAGGGATAAGTGCTCTAGGCATTTCTTGCATTCAGCTACTCTTTACTGTGTACCCAGCTAGGAATGCTTTGATGGACATGACATTTAAGCTACTTGTTCTGGGACAATTTATAATAGAGTAAATATATAATAAAAAGAAAACCAAAACTACAGAGAGATGGGCTCATTTTGATTAAGTGCTTAGGGCAAATCAATCAACCCTTTAGTTTTTCTTATACAAATGGAAAAATACCTCAAGGAAAGGCTCAGGGGTAGTTATTTTAGAGGTCAGTGGTTGCGTTTATTTACCTTGCTTTGAGGATTAACACGCCCTTTTTGCAGGCTAGACTCTATGGAAGAACAATAATGAAACCTCAAAAAGAAATACTCTAAACTAAAATAAAGAATTCAGTTCTTCCCACATTCTGTAATAAATCCCTAAATCTCTCAGATACCCATATAAACAATGGGCCAGGAGCTACTAGAAGCAAATCAATTCATCAAATGCGTATGTTTAACAAATTTAATTGCCTAACCATTTACTACCGTCATATTACATTAAATGGGATACTAAATTTCACACTGGAAGGTTTATTATTTCCCAGGCAAACTCAAGTAAAAGTCACAATTTGACTTGTAGTCGTGCATTTTATTAAGGGTATAATAATAAATTACTCAAAGATACTTAAATTCTAATGGGATTCACATCCATACACAAAATTAAATTCTAGTAGAATTTTATACTTAGGGTAAGATATATAATTTTCAATAAAAAGTCAGAATATAGGTATCTGGGTTCTTCAGATTTTGAGAGAACTATATTAAAAGAAAACAAAATGCAGATAGCCAAGTGTTCTGTCACTTCTAACTTTTATGCTCCAGAAACATCAGGAAAATGATGGCTTGGACATAAGCAACTTCTAGGTCATGGTCATAATTACTCAGTAGTTGGCACTTAACCTTAATGTCTCATGTTACTATTAGAGTAATACTGCCAGACTCTCATGGCCCCTTCACTGATCCTCCTGAGAGAAAGGGAGACCCTCTGGATGAGTGACCTGGGGACTGAGCTGTAGTCTATCTGCTTGCAGAGATCGTGCATTTGGGGATGCTCTCAAGGCCACACAGCAGCTAAGCAGACTCTGTACTTAGAAGAGAAGCTCTCTGATTGCCCAGGCTGCTTGTGGCTGAGTATGGAAGTCTACTTAAGGAAAAAGTATTAACACTCCCAATTGTCACAGTCTTTGCCACATTTAAAACAGCTTTCTCAATAACTGAGCAGAGGGTAATCTCCATCTGATTCCTGTACTCTCTCTCACTTGGTTCTGATCCTAGACACACACAAAATAACAATAGGCTCACAGAACCTCAACTGTAATCACCAACATACAACTGTAGAAAATCCTGTATCAACACTATAAACTAAGGAAGAACACCAATCAAGATGCCAGAAACTAAGGAACTTCCTGGATATACTGCACATGGAACCTAATTAAAAAGACATTAAAGACCTATAAAAACAACACAATACCAGAAAACGACCCAGTGTTGGAGGAAGTAAACAAAGCATGTTTGGCAGAATTCCACTAATGCATCTTAATTTGCAGGGCTGGGAGCTGGAAGTGTGGGCAGGCCATGGGAGATGGGGCACACGCTATTGAGTGTAACTCAGAGCAGCTGTGCTAGAAAGCCCACACAGGCTCTACAACATAGAAAAAACAAGTGTGCTGGGGTCTTCTTCTATAAAAAGCTGACATACCAGAAAGGGGTTTAGACACCGCCATAGCACAAATCTGGTGCTGAAGTCAAAACAAAAACACTGACACTTAGTGTGAATTCTAGCACTACAGATAGTCAAAGAGCAGAGTGGAAAGACAGCAGATACAAAACTCTTTGGCTGGACTTTGTAGAGCACCATCTTCTTTTCTGCTTCCTCCTTTAACTTCTAAAACCTTACACATATAGCGCTGAATTTTATTAACTAGCACTCCAGCACAAGTTCTGCAAGGAGGATCCTCATGGTAATATTGCAAGACAGGGAGATAATCTCTAGTTCTCCACAGACCTCTACATTTGCAAAGATGACTTAGCAGGAAAAAAAAAATGTGTGTGTGTGTGTGTGTATGTGTGTGTATATATATGAAATAACTTTAAAACAAACAATAATATGAAGAAAAACTTATTTTTGAAAAAGAATTATTTCAGAAAACATTATTAAACTCACCATTTTATTCTCAATACAGCATAAGAAAACATGGCCTCTATGAAACAAGAGATCCTAGAGAACAGAATAAGATTTTATAAAGATCAGGAAAGCACCTGCTGAGGAAGGAGCAGGACGAAAAGGTACTGGAGTTTCTTTAAGAACTAATTTACTGAAACTGAAAATTCAATAGCAAAATTTAAATTGTCATACAAAGACATAAATAGTAGAATCAATCGGTAGAAAACAAACTTCCCCCATCCCAAAGAAAAGACAGAAAAATCCGAGGAAGAAGGAAAATCTAGTTATGTAGTAGAAAAAAAAAAAAGAAACCAATCTATAGGTAACTTTACAAGTGATATCTTTGAAGTGTAAGATTTTTTTAAAAAAACTCGTAAAATCAAGACAGAAAAATTTAAAGACTAAAAAAGAGAAGAATATCAAACTGGCTTCAAATTTACCTGGAAGCCAAGTTAGCTATATTGTAACTCAATAACATTCTCACAAGGTGCTCATGATTAAAAACAGAAAACAGTGGCAGATACATAAGGGTCCTTATATATTTGTATGTAAAGACAGTATGTATATACATACAGAGTAAACATAAAGATGAAATGAATAAGTAGCTGTTATAAATGCTTTCATAAAAGAGAATGTAAAAGGCACAAGTAATTTCTACAGAAAAAATATGAATCTATGAAAACATAAAAAGAAACAATAATAATATGCCAAAAAGAAACAGAGGGAGAAGAGGAATAAAAAGAAGTAAAACAGACTAAATACTGTCAGTTTTAAAAGAGAATATCAATGTATCTTTTTTTATTAAAAAGTTAATGAATAGGAAAACATATGTTCTTGTTCTTTAGAAACCTTAGGTAGCTTTATAGAAACTAAAAAAGATGCATTCCTCTCAAACAACTTAAAAAAACAACTCTACCAATAGCATCAAAGTACATGAGAAAAAAGATATAAATATTTCCATCAAGGCAGCATGTGTGACTTATACTCTATACTTAAAGACAGTGTCTTACAATGAAAAGAGAAAATACAAGATATACACACACAGATATACACACAAGATATACACACACAGATAGTGAAAGGCAGGAGAAGGGAAGGAGGGAGACACATACATATATACAATCTACTTTATGAACAAAGGTAAGGATGGTGACAAGAATGTCTACAAATGATATTGGAGCATTACTAAAATCTGTGGAATAAACATTACAGCTAAGTTGTAAATGAAAAATCTGCAAATTAGAGAGGTTTCATGTAGCAAAAATAAATTATTAGAAGCATATAATAAAAGATAAATATGGAACATAACAGAGTAGGAAATATGAACATCTCATTCTATTTAAATAGGCAAAATAAATGAATATTCAGAGAATTTGAATATTACAACTGATAAGTTTGCTTTAATGAATATATATTAAGTTCTACATTCTATAAAAGGTACATCTTTCGTTGCTAGAGAGTACTTTTAAAACTAATCTTGTATTATAACAGAAAAAACCAGCACATTTTGAAAGAAAGCCTTTTTTTATCACAATGAATTGAAATTATATATTTTAAATGTATAGGTAAAAACTATAAATTAAATATTACTTTATTAAATAATAAAAATAAGTCAAAACTAAAACTAAAGAATATTAGAAAACAATGATAAAATAACATCTATGCTTCGTTGCCAACTAGTAACGAGAGGCAGCTTAATAACAAAATGCTTTCATTTTTAAGCACTATAAAGCAGAAAAAGCTAAGCATTCAACTACATAAGTTAGAACAATAACAAGAAAATGAAAGATGAAAATCAAGTCAAAAATCGATCAGTAGAAAAAACATTGCTGAACTGATTCATACATTCAAGAGCAAGTATTATTAAATAAAAATATATGAAAGAGAGAACTCTCTAAATCAGTAGTACTCAATATTTACTGTACTTACAGATAACTTGGGAAAATTACTAAAAACATATTGATTCAACCTCAGGGGATGGTATCCTGGACCATCTGCTTTAAACTAGCATCCCAGTGTTTCTGATACCTGTGGACTAAGGACAACACTTCGAGAACTTGAAAAACTGTTTTATACCCAGCTCGAGTCTACTAAAGATAAACAAATAAAATAATTCAATATAAAGAGGCCAAAAGTTATAAGAAAACACTATTTCCCGTTTTATCCTAATAAATTTCAGACACTCCAAGACATAAATTACTCTCCAGACAGAAAAAAAAAAAAGAACAATTAAAAAGGAAAAATAAAATTGAATAGATGAACAGCCACAAAAGCAATAAAAAATTATCAATGAATTATCTCCTGAAGAGAGCCAGGCAAATACGATTACATAGATAAAATGTACAAACTCAAGGGACAAACACTGTCATATAAAATGTTTCAGAGAACATAAAAACTCCCTGAATGATTTTATGATGCAAGAATAACCATGACAAATAGAGCTTAAAAAGAAAACCACAGTCCAATCTCACTCATGAAAACAAGTACAAAAATAAACTACTTGCAAATATACTCCAGTAGTATATTAATATATATCATCCTGTACTTATGTTAGTTTTATTCACAAGTACAGTATTTAGTTATAGGAAAATGATTAGTGTACTTCTTCTCATCGATATTTGAAGGCAAAAAAGCAAATGGGTAACTATATAGAAATATATATTTTTTAAATAAAGGCTATCAAAGACAGCAGAGAGCAAACGTATTTACTGTTGCTTTCTCACAAAACTCTAGTGAAATGTGAAAATTAATAAAGAGAAAACTTTAACTTTTTAAATTTAAAACAATGTTTAATATAAATTTTTAAATATAAATATTTAAATTTATTATTTTATTATATTTTAAATAATTTTGGGAAGACAGAAGGGGGAGCCCTTGCACACTACTACTGGACACTGATTACAGATCCCAAGGGGAAGAATTGTCAATCAAGAACCTCAATAGGCAGAGACACACCTTGCCATTCATACTACTTACTTTACGGCTCCAACAGGAGGAATATTCTTTCCTTACCCAGCAATTTAGCCAATGAGAAACCATCACCACCCTGAACTTTCGCTTCCCTCCAATGGACTTTCATTCAAATAATCCCTCTCAACTTCATCCTTTTTCTCCATAAAGTAACATCCCTTTCCTTTGTTTGTTGCACTTGCCTCTAGTTTTCACACTAGCATGCTTGTCCTGAATTGCAATTCTTTGCTGTTCCCGAATAAATCCATTTTGCTGGTAAAATAACTGGCTGGGACTTTTGTTGTCCTTTTTTTTTTTTTTCCTTAAGACAACAAACATCAGTGAAGGATTTTCTTTAAGAGTTCATAAATGTTCAAGGACACTTTGTCGAAAGACCACATTTTGCCCATATACTCACAGAATCTTTTTGTATCCCAGTATTTAATCATGCATTAAATAAATATGTATTGAAATTTAGTCTGTGTCAGCCACTATGTTAGGTGTTCTAAACTTCTCTCCTTCCCCCAGAGAGGTTATTAGTTCACTAAAATAGGTACCCTGTCATCATATTCACCATTTTCTCATCCTGGTCAGATCACCGAGGTTCAAAAAAAAATTATCCCCCAAAAAATCAAAAAGAATAAAAGAAAACAAAGAAAGAATCTATTAAAAGAGAATACACACAAAAAAGGATACATTATCAAACACAATTTTTAATTAAAAACACTTAAAAATGTTCAGGAACTCAGTGAGTCTCCACATTAAGCTCACGCTATACAAGAATTCTTAGAGATGAGACTAACAGGATTCATACTAACACTCGTAAGCCAAGGTAAAACAGCTCCTGGCCCCGACTCTGCTGGCCTAGAACTGCATAACAGCTTTGGAGCTTCCTGTTTTCATCAACTAAACTCGCCAAAGAAAGAAGATGGTGCTAACTCAGTGCCTGCCCTGTCATCATCCTTCCCTAAGCCCAAAAGAATGGGCAAACATTGGCCCGGTGACTGATCACTGGCTATATCATTTCAACTTAGATCCTGCACTTTATTTCCTCCTTCTTTAAGGAACCACAATGAACAGAATGGGTTTTGCTACTATCTGTCCTACCACAGTTGCATTTTTTAGCCTACTTCTTTATAATTATTCTAAATCTAGCCTGATGAAAATGTCAGATATGGCAAAGAGTTCCTGAATATTCAGATTATTGTCCCCTCTAGCAACATGTCAATTTTCTTCACCTTATTATCCCATCTGCATTGGAGGTAGTACTATTCTTCTAGTCTCACAGTCTAGAAATTCTGGACTCCCCAATTCTTCTTCATCCCTTATGTTCAATCTCTCAAGTCTTATCAAAAGAAATAATGCCTTGATTAAAAGAAAGGGGGAAAGAAGTTAAGTGGCCACAGCATTCTCTAAGGAAGACACTGGGGATACAGCTGGTGTTACGTATGTGGTGAAGATCAGGATGCTTCTGGACTAGACACTTAAATAGCTCTGCAGTAGAACTGCACAAGCATTTGGGAAAATGAGGATGAATGAGATAAAGAGAAACGAGAAGACGCCCAGCAATGTGGCAGAAGGCCAGAACCTGAGAAGAGAGCAGACAAAAGCAATCAATGAACATTTCTCAGAGCAGTAATAGCCAGGGGCTTTTAAAGACTGAGATTTCTAAGGGTCCATTAGAAGTTGCTGTGTTACATAGCAAACCCCTTGCTTACATCAAACCTTCTGGGTACATAGCACTAACATCAAGGGGCCCTTGGGAAACAAAGAAGGTCATTTCAGCCAAGCAAGAGACACAATATGTAACAGAGGTCCAGACCTTGGCAAAAGCAAAAAATTAAGTCAGCAGTAGCTAGGAAAATGTGAGCCTTCTGTGAACTGCTACAGATAGTAAGGTTACAGGGAATTAAAACATGTAGGACAGGAATTCAAGTTTATTTGAATCTCTGAGGAATGGGTGTCCACAGCTTGGACTCCCTGGGTCTCCCTGATGAGCCATCTCCATTCTAATAACACCAAACTTGTCTCAACACTCATTGCTCTACAATTTCTCTTACCTGATCAGGTATACACCTTGTAATAACAAACCAAGTATCATGACATGTCAGGCAAGTGCTTTCTATTACTATCCCCTTTAACATTTAATAGAATGAAAAACGTACTCCATTCTGTCACAGGTAAGAAAATGGAGACTCAGAAGTTAACGAACTTGATCAAGATCACATTGCTGGTGAGTAGCACGGATAAAAAGTGAACTCATTTGCCTGAGACAAAACCCCTTACAGTTCACTCTACTGCATCAAGCTAAAATGTCCCTTTCTACAGGTCAATGCTTAGCTTCTAACAGCCAATTTGCCATTGAAGGCTCTCCAAAAAAAACTTGGACACAATGAGAGCTGAAGCCCAATAAGGAACAACTTCAGTAGATAATTTAATATTCTCCTAAAGCTAAGAAAATAGTCATTGAATGAAAATAAGGCTATATATGCTTTATTCTGGATTTTTACTGCCTCTAACAGTGACATCTTATACAGTGATTTTCATTTCTCAAGTTCTTGTTAAATGTTTAACAAATGAGAAAACAGACATAGTCAAACGGCCATCAGAAATTTTACTAAGAAGATGCCACAAACATCTGCATAAATCAAAGCTCTTCAAAAATGCTGACTGCACATTTTAAAATAAAAATCTAGAAAACAAGCCAGTTATTTTCTTTATATAAATTAGTTACTTCCCAAATTTGCTCAGTTAGTTTCTTTTTAATCCTGAGACCTTACTTTGTACAAAAGTAATAGTATGACTTGAATAAGGAAGAAATTTTAAAATAGGGAAAGGACAAAACACAGGAAATAATCTAGTGGTATCAGCATTCACCACATAGATATTTTCAATATGTCTCTAAAAATGAAGTTGAGATAACCCAAAATCTGTTAAATACTGTTTGCATTTCACTTAAAGGAATAGTAAAGGTTTAAAAACGCTTATATTTTTCCAGGTCACTTTCTACATCAACTCTCAGGTTTCAAACCAGAGGCATGAATTCATCCAAGCATTAATTCATGTAAATATTTGCAATTTATTTATGGTTTACAAATAAGCTTTAGGGCTGTCATCTGTAAAAGGACATGGCTTCTATCTGTTACCAGAGCTCGGAAAAATTGTCAATTACTTTTTAACCTTTTACATTTCCAGTTTTTCACAAAGGAAGATTTTTAAATTATTATTAATAAAGTTTATAATACATCAGTCAAGTACTGGAATTTTGCCAGTACTTGAGCTGGAACTCTGTGCTTATATATTAATCACAGAAAGCAAGACCTCAATGTTTCAGTGTATCTCACCACATAAAAGTGCTTTTGTATCATTCTTGGAAATTCTTCCATGAACAAAGGAAGTATTTAAAATTTACAATTATAATCTTATCTCTCTATTAAGATAAATTGCAGACAAGCCATTTGAAGGGGGACAAGTTACTTTAAATTCTGAGGACAGCTTCTTCATTTCTTGTCGTGAAATAAAAGAAAGTTTGGGTATTAAGCAGGGTCCAAGGTGGTCTTTAAAAAAGGCAGTTTCAATATACACTAATACACTGAGACATATTCTCTTGATTAAATGTTCAAGAGACATGATAAAGATTTGCTTCCTAAAGCAGGTTTTTCAAACAATAGTGATGATAACAATTATAGTAAATACTTGTTTATACTCTTTATCATTTAAAAGAATTCTCTCATATTCTATTTCACTTAGTTAACAGTCATGGAAGCAAGTCTGATATCATCATTCCTATTTTATCTATGATGAAATTTATGTTCACAGGTTAAGATCAGATGACGCTCAGGAAGTGGAGCACTGTGTACATTCCAATTCTTGACATCCAATCCAAGAGTCTTCCCTTGATGCTACACTGCCTCTTACAGTGACATCTTATACAGTGATCTGCATTTCTCAAGTTCTTGTTAAATGTTTGACAAATGAGAAGCTCTCACTAGACACATATTTCCATTAAATGACACTAAACTAACCAAAGTTACTTCATATCTTCAAGGTTATTATTATTATTGTTGAAACCTATTCATACTATAGGAGATAATATGCTTTGAGTTTAAATTGTTATTTGAATAGAAATTAATTATTCCACAGCTCTACTTTCAGATTAGTCATATTAGTTATAGGTCATAAATGTGACCTTCTACACTACTTTCATAAAATGAACACTGTCATGGAAATTTTATAAAATTTATAATTCAAATTAATCATTCTAGATCTAGTATCTACGCCTAGCATCTATGCCTACGTACAGACAGCTTTATAAGTTAATGCCAAATTGTTTTTCAAAGTTTGATACCAGTTTACACTCATATCCACAATAGCATATAAGAAGTCCATGGATCCATATCAACTCTTGGTATTGTCAGTAATACTGTAGCATGTTATACAACAGTATAAATAAATTAGAGAGCTATATACCACAATGAGAATGATTTTTAAAAACATAATATTGTTTTTAAAAAATGAATGCCAAAGGCTTCATAGAGCTAAATATTATTTTTATAAAGCTCAAAACTAGACAAATGTAAATAGAGAGATATACATACATTTATGGTAAAAACTACTTGTTAAAAAAAAAAACAGGATAATAAACACAAAATTCTAGATGGTGTTTTTTCCTGGTCAAAGCAGAAATATGGGATTTGGGAGAAATACTTATTCTTTTGTAAGCATAAAATAATATAAAATTTGTATTTTTAAGGTAATAACCATGACATACAAGTTTTATTTGACATTACGGTAAAATCTTTAAAACACTCTTTCTGCAAAAATAGTCAAGATTTCTGATCTTCCTATGAGTCTCACCTAATCCTTTGATGTTTCAATCATACTCTTCTAAAGGTTTTCTCTTGTCATTATCCATGGTGACAACTGCCTGATTCTCTCCTGTCATACCCCCTTTTGTCTAAGGGTTTATATGTTAACTCAGATCTTACTGAGCTCCTGCCACCAACTTCATAGAATCCTTCATCCTTTGCAAGATGTCCAATTTGTGCATTTTGCACTGCATTTACAAGTGATTTTGAAATGTTCACAGATGACAGCAAAAGTCTTACTGATTCAGTGACAAAGAATGGAGATGCTGGCAGGATTAAGGAGAGAAGAGTCATTTGACAAATCATCAATAAGTATTTTCTGGTTTTCGAAAGCAACCTCATAACTGCAAAAACTGTGATAACAAGCACTGAAAGGTTGGATTTCTAAACAGTAAGAATATTTCCTAACCTATATGGAGCCTGAGACTGCTCTTCAATGAACGGTCTGACAGGAACTTCTGGCCCCTCAATGTTGCTATAAAGAAAGTAAGACAATGTATCCGAAAAACTCTGTAAACATTCAAGTACATTTAATCGAATGTTAATATTTGAAAGAGATTTCATTCATGAACCAACTGCAAGAGAAAGCAATTGCATAAATGAAGCTATATTTATTTTGACTTAGAACCAAATGAACAAAGCGCATCACAACAATAAAGGAATACTTCACTAAGCATTTCCCAAAGATCACTAAAGGAGGCTCTCATGTACTTCTTAATAGAGTCCCAGAGGAATTATTTAAACTGCAAGCTCTTTATAGGATCCACTTACTTCCAATTTTACAGGAACATATCTATTAATATTAAGGCCATCTACGGCTATTCCCAAACTGAGAATATTTGAGGTGTGTCCTATGTGTTCTTCTTATTCCCAGAAATTGAGGTTTTATTTTAGGAAAATAACCTGGGCTAAAAAAACACAAGAGGTGGTATACTTCTAAAATAGCAATAATTTTATAATCGCCACTAACGTACTGATTCAAATTTTCTTCACAGGAAGTAAAAAGCCCTCAAGGCAAAGGGCTCACTCAGTTAGAGCCATTTGGGTGAATCTTCCTGTAGTAGTGTGATATTTGGAATGGTAGTTGCCCATCTGTGTGTATAACCAGTAGGCCATCACTTCCACTATGTGGTAAACTCCCTTCAAAAACAGCAAATGCTGTCCAAAAGCACAAATGCCTCCACATTCATCAAAGCTGGTGATTATTACTAAGTAATTCCCCAAAGCCAAATCTCTCCAGGTTCTCTCTGTCAGCTTGCTTTGTTTATATCCCATTACCGTTCAGGATACTATGCTGACGCTAATTATTCAAAGGCAGGAAGGAGGTCTGTATATTCCTTTGTCCCATGCTGTGACCAAATCTGGAAGCAGTAATACCTGCCAAAGCAGCGAGGCCACATCAGTAAGGTAAAATCTTCACGCAGCTTTCCTGGCAAGATAATTGCTCCAAGCACTCCCAACCTCTTCTTTTGCAAAGAAAATGGCAAGCGTCCCCCTCAACTCTTTGACACAATCTATAATAACCCAGCTACTCTGCTAACCAAGGATTTCTCTGTCCTTGGAAGTGTTTCTATATACAGTACCTCAAAATCCTGATATTCCTATATGGGAAAATTATAAATCATTATAGATGAAAAAAAGCACTGGGGGACATGGGTTGTTAACTATTTTTTTTTCTTTTTAATCTTACATGCTTTTATTAGTAAATAAAGAGACTATATTAAGAATCCAACCCAAGAAGTTAGAAAAAATGTTTTTAAGACAGAGAAAATATAAGGTAATAATAAAGCTATAACTAGATAGTTTTACAGATAATTTTCACACATTCAAAAAACAGATACTTCTACTCTTACACAAATTCTTTTACAGAATAGAAAAGAAGGAAATCCTCCCTCAACACATTATATGAGCCACTCGTAATCCTGACTCCCAAACTAGACAAAGACAGTCTAGAATCACTTATAAGCATGGATGTAAGAGTTTTGTTTGGTCTTTCTACTGTACCATTTTACATTTAGTTATTTGCTTTTTTATTGTGGTAAACACACACACACACACACACACTTTATTTTTTAAAGAAAAATTAAATTGCTGACAAAAAATTAATGATTCATATACCAAAAGTTAGCTTTGAGAGTGAAACTAAATCTGACACTAAACTACGAAGAGTGTGTCAATCAGGTCTATATGAGTTACAAGTGACAGAAACCTTAACTCAAACTGAATTATATAAAAAAAGAGAACTCATTGGCTCACATAGTAGCCAATGAGGTATTCAAACTAGCTGTCAGGATTCTGTATCTCTAGCTCAAGCTCTGCCCTCCTCTCAGGAATGATGAAAGCTGCCACCAACACCAGGCCATCTTACTAAGCACTTGCTAAGAAAGTGCTAAGTGAAGGTGAAGTCTCCTTTCCAATAATTCCAATGAAATTTCCAAGAACTGAATGTCACTTAACTAGTATTGGTCACTTGGTCATTAATTAGTCCCTGTGGGCAGGAGATGGGTCCCTTGTCCATGACAGCAAAAGGAAGGATGTAAGCAGTCTCTCGTGAACTACACAGACTGAGAATATGGGAAAGGTTTCCCAAAGAAAATTCCAGATTCTATAAGGAGAAGAAAAGGAGATTTGATGCTGGAGAGGCACAAACAACAGATACCCACCACAATCACCTACTGCTTGACGCCTTAAAAGAACAAAGTCAAAACAGAGATACTGAGTAGCTCAACTCCCTTGCCCAGCGCCTCTTCTCTAAGGCTCCCAGTTACCAGAATTTAAATTATATTTGCCTACAACACTGATGAATCTGAAGAATTTTTCTCTCAAAGTGACTGTGAGTTGGAATTTTGGCAGGCAATCCAAATACAATAGTATACAGATGAACATCGATTGTTAATCTCTCTTTTGAGGAAGCTTTGATTTGTGAAAGCTGCTCAGACAGTACTTGGAAAATAATTATGCCTTACATGACAACTTTTTCTGAGTGCTTTCTACAGCTCATTTAACCCATCTTCAAACATTCCTGTTCACAATGAGATGAGTGCAGTTGTACTAGCTTTGAGAAAAGCAAATATCAGAAAACCCAATTTCCAGGCCACGTAATTTCAAGAGTGCTTTTTCACATTCCAAAATGATATGGTACTGCATGAACTGAGTTAGCTGAAGTACTTTTTAAAAGCAAGTACCTCTAGTACAATCCAAATCCTTAATTTACAAAGTTTTGTTCTACAAATAAATTAGCAGAGCCTATTATTTTAACTAAGGGCTGTCAATTTCTTACAATAGGCTTACAAAGTTGCTAAGCCTAACACCCCATGGGTTTTTGTTTTTGTTTTAAAATGGTTTCTTCATTCAGTGAATTAAACTACCAGTGAGAAAAATCAATAACAATTTTTCTACTAGAAGCCACTATGAAAGAAGTCCATTTCAAACAGTGAAATTATTCTTGACTATTATTCTCTAAGAAAAGCCTTAATTTCTTAATCTTCTCTCAACTTATTTCAAAAGTCAGAATAATGGAAAAAATCAGCAGATGTCATTCCTTTGGGATATCTCCTGGAAAAACAAGTGGACTCCAGGGCATAAATCTTAATCTTCTGATTCTGGTAAAATCTCTACTTGTCCCTTCACATATGTAACTGTAGGATCCCACAATGTCCCAATGCCTGGCAAAACATGACCTACTAAGATTCTCTAAAGAATCTGCTAAATGACAGCACTAACTCTATCAAGCTTTTCTAATTAAGATGGTACAATTTATTTTTACCTGTATTTCCCTAGGAGGACCAACCACTTTCATCACCACAAGACAGACTGACATTTGAAATCAATTAACTTTTGCATCAAAAAACCAGAAATATATTTTAGAAGATCTTAAAATTTTAAACAGCTTTACACATTAATCAATGGGGTCTCCCAGGGAATTTATTTTGCTTTGGCTATCTCAGAAGAGAGACCTAAATTTCAGAAGTTATGTGTCAAGTTTTCATACCTACTTTGAAAGAAGTGAACTTTTAAAGTTTGTTTATGGATTCTTCTCAATTCAGCAAACAGAAATGAATAACTATTTCCACAGTCAAGTTTCCTCCAGTTAAAATTATTAAGCCACTCAAAATATAAAACACTGGCCAATATGAGGAACTAGTTGGTAATGAACTCATGTTATATTAACATTGTATTTACTTTCCTTCAGCCCACCACACAGTAAAACCGTAAATGAGGAAATCATTTAACGAACGTCCACACATGGTCAGTTTTTTGTGCTTTTATGAAATTGTTTTTTTTTTTTCATTAAAAAATATAATGACATTTGGTTTTCAGCAAACCGGCATGATAATATCAATGATTGCAGCAATAAATTCTTTCCTCCTCGAATATTACTTTTTTAAAAAAATAACTTTACATAGTTAATCTATGAAGATTACTTGAGTCCCGAGTATAGGACAGCAAGAGTAATGAGTAAAAAAAGATAATCAGACTACAGGATCAAGTGTATTTCTGATATCTTCCCCAAAAGAAAAGCTAGGAGGTCAACAAAGTGTATGCTTCTATCTTGTTGGCTTAAGGGAGCAGTGCTCATTCAAAAAGATGATGAAAAGTTCCAGAGAGAACATCTCACTGTAGCAGCCTTCGAAGGCAGCAGAACTACTAATCTAGGTGACTAGAGGCTGGGTGCCTAATGAAACAAGATAGTAACACTTGATATGTGATTTTTCAGAGCTAGCTATGCCACAGCACAGCACCACGACAAGTTGGAATAAAGAGAAGACAGAGGGGATGTACCTTAATATATTATTAAAATTATCCACCAAAGTCTTAGGTTCTTATTTATGAAGTTCATTGCTCCTATTTAAAGCAAAGTCCTATTGTTTCATTTACTTTCTTTAAAGTTCTACATCTGAGATGTTTACTGATGTCTACTAAAGTATATGATGATGTTATAGAGTCATATATTCCTAATTCAAAATTAATTTGGGGAAGTGATTGGTTTTCATGAGTTATTTAAAACAATACACCAAAAGAGCGACTAGATGCTCCCTAGTTTATGCTCCCAAGAATACAAACAGCTTACCTATTAGTAACTCAAGATAACCCCAGCCATGAGATTCTTATAACCAACTAGAGAGGAGGAACTCTCAATAAATTTTAAAAGCTGACAGTTTATGGGGGAGTGTATCTAATTAATAACCATTTGGGAAAATGGTTAAATTCACCAAAAATACAGACTGTAAGTTAAAATAGAATGCCTCTTTTCTCCTATAAAATTATAATAATTTTGAAAACTGAGCCAATAATAGTGCTTGAAATAAAGTACATGTTCACAAATGTTTTGGAAGCAGCAAAAATCTGTACAATCCTTTTTGAAATATCTCGGAATTATGTTTACCCCTTTAACACAAAACTGTTTAATTAGAAATATCCTAAATATGTAAGTATCAAGAAATACATTTCAGATTCCATACAACATATATGTTCCATATTCCAGATATAGTCTATAAAAGGGAAAGAAAGAAGCATTAGGAAGGAGTAATAGTTGGGACTAGTATCAAATTTCAAAAATCCATATTTTAATTATATATTTTATGAAGAAGTAAATACTGGAAAATTTGCTAAAATTGTATTTCCAATTGTGCCTTCTTTAAAATAAGTAAAAACAGTATTGAGTGGATCACAGAGTCTCAAGATATTCATATATATTCACATATTACATTCGTGAACATTCATATTTTCCCTAAAATAAGCAACACTCACTTTTATCCATGATTTCTTCAAGATTAGCCATTCTAAATCCATAGCTTTTCCACTAAGAGATGATATACAACAGCTTCAAAATAACTTTCTGAACAGTTTCCAAAATAACTTTATACTTTTTATTTCAGAGACCTAGGATTATACATCATTCTACTAAAAATTTAACATTATCCCAGAAATTTGTTAACAAAAAAGTAATTCTCATTGCACACAGGTAAAGATTATAGGCTCTGAAGTCACACTTGCCTGGGTGCAAATCTCAGCCTCACCACTTAACTCATCCAAAAACTGGAAATTTGTTCACTCAATAACTAAGCATCTGCCAGGCACCAGGCACTATAACAGCTGCCATCCTAGGATTCAGCCCAGAAGGGTAAAACAAAGTCATTGCCCTCATAGAGCTTATAAGCTAGTGGGCTAATACCTCAAGAATTAGAAAAATAATACATATACAGCTTTGTGTTACTTAATGACAGGTGTGTTTTTAGAAATGCATCATGAGGTGATTTTGCCATCGTGTGAACATCATAGGGTGTACTCACACAAACCTAGGTGCTATAGCCTGCTACACACCTAGGCTGTGTGGGATAGCCTATTGCTCCTAGGTTGCCAACCTGTACAGCATGTAACTGTACTGAATACTGTATGCAATTGTAACACTGTAGTTAAGTACCCATGTATTTAAACATATCTAAACATAGAAAGGGTAGAATGAAATTATAGTACAAAGGATAAACTCTACGTGTGTTGAGAGGGCAGAGGGAGGCTCCATGAGAGAGACTCTACATGTCAGGAAGAGGGAGGGAGGAAGGGAGAGAGAACAAAGACCTCCAAGGAGACTCAGAGAGATGAGAAATAATAAGAGGAAAAGACAAAAAGAGAGAAACAGGACTGGAAGGAAAGAGAAATGGATGGAAGGGAAGTGAGTCTGCACACACAAATGATTATGTGCTCCCAATGCATGCTCAGAGGGTCAGGGGGCCTGTTCTGGGGTCCCTGGACAGTATTCTAAACCTCCTTGCCTATCTAGCAGTAAATTCAACATTATAGTCAAGTCCAGACTTTTCTTTCAACATCACAAACAAACTTTTTGCTGATAATCTATTACAATCTTACAGGACCACCGTCATATACGTGGTCTGTCATTGACCGTATATGTTGTTACACAGTACGTGACTGTAAAGCACTTTGCACATTGTCTGACACAAGGATACACTCAACAGACGAGAGCTATAAAATCACAGAGCTGATAATAGTAATTATCTCACAGGACTGATGATAGCTATAATTATCTCACAGTATTGTTGTGAAAGTTAAATGAGCGAATTCATACAAAAGCACTTAGCCTCAGGTTTAAAAAATCTCTATACATATCAGCTATTATTATAAAATAATTAACATCATGATTATTTCTGATGTAGTCTCTATTCACTAGGGTGGTGGGTGAGGAGAATAGAGTGAAGAACACCAGTAAGATATTTTAAGTGCTTTAAGAAACAGCACGTCCCGTGTTGTTTCAGGTCACTGCTCAAAAACATGAGGAAAAGATGTCAAGAGCCATCTAATCTATTCATCATTTTAATCGTGCATGCTGGTTTCTAACAGAAGCCTGCCTGATTGGATCAGCATTACAGAAAGTTTTAACATCGATCATTCTTTTTTTTTTTAAGTGGTTTTAACTTTTAGATCTCAATGACATTAAACTTAGGAGCACTTCATAACTTGTTGGAAGTAAATACGATTAAAAGAAAGGGGAGGAAAAACTACAAATCAGTATACGGCGTGCCCTCACACAAACATCTGAATTGGCTTACTATGTTTTTCTGTAAGACCTATTCTTTTCCATCAAAAACTTTAAATAAACATTTCCTATCTGTTAGCACAATCTTAATCCTCTTTCCTGAAGCACCAGCATTGCTACTGCTTATATCTGCTCCATGAGGTAGAACAAGTAAGGCTGCATAAGATCGAGAGAACTGGAGCCCACCTGGACCAAAAGGAACAGACACCAGGTACTCCATGCTGGCACTAGGCCTCACAGTCTGGAGTTTGGCTACTTCACACAAAAAAGCATCATGTCTACAAGGTGAAGCTGTGACCACATTTTTAGACTTGGAAAGAGGGGCCAAGCAGGTAAATTATAAAGAGTATAAAAGGTGTCCTCTGTCTCTCTCACTAAAATACAAGTCAAGGAAGAGGCAAGAATTTCATTTTCACAGTATGTGAATACAAATGAATGAATATTGGTTTCTAAAGTAGCAGCAAGTCTAAATTAAAAGAGTTTAACAACTCAAGAGAAGCCAAGGTGACTCCATGGTGACACTCCACCTCCTCCTCTTGTCAGCACTCATGGCCCTGACCAAACAGGCTCTGCACAGATTTACTGTGAAATAAGCAAAGAATGGGATACACTAAGGAATTCTATTTCTTGGGTTCAAGTAAAACAAGAAGCTTCCCTTATTCATCAAACCTGAACATATCATTTAACTACCACTAAAAATAACATTTTAAAAAAGAAACTACGTGTAAGCACAATCTACCACATTTATATATAAAAGCTTCCCACAACTTATATCATTGAATTCACTCATTTCATTCTTTTACTGAGTGACTCCTGTGTGACAGGCATAAAGTTAATGCTATTAGTCTCCATTTTACACATAAAAAAATCAGGGTCTGCAGATGTTAGTAACTCTCCCAAAATCCTATGGCTAGAAAGTTGTCAAGTCAGGATTCCACTCTACCCAAACCACATGTTCTGTTTAACCATTCACCAGAAGAGACAGGTACTTATCCAGTCAGGCCAACATTGTTCCAATGACTCCTAAACTTTTTTAAACTGTGTTCAGATTTAATTTAGGAAATAAGTAGAAAAAAGGCCATCTTAATACATGATAGCAGTATTTTCTTTTTATTATATTATCCAGACCAATTTTCTTATATATTACCCAGACTAATTGTTGTGTTATTTAGAACTGATTACCAAATCTGGTTTGTTATATTAGAACTATCCAAGAGCTATTTGGAAATATCATCAAATTAATCCTCAAGGGTCAAATAGCTGCTATCATTGAGGACACTCAAAAGAAAGTGCTAAATGTGTTTAAAGTAAAAAAGCTATTCCAATAATATGCCAAATAACAGCAGAATGACTGGAAGAACTCAGCCATGGAAGGGGACACCACCCCACTTAATCTGTCGATGTTTTTATACTGGCTAACAAACCAGTCACAGCAATGTACACCATACTTTATTCCATGCTTTAGAATCTTTAGTAAAAAATAATACTGTTCTCTTGAAATTACTTTTTCCTGTTCCTTTTCTTCCTTACATTTGGCATTATGACTCAGAAATTACCATTATTTGGCTTTACACATTGATTCCTATTTAAAGCTAGAATTCATTACGTATCACAGTGAGATATAATGGAAACAACACTGAACCTTGACTCACGATACAAGCTCCTATCCCAGCTCCACTAGCTAGCTCCAAAATCCTGGACAAAATCCTAACTTCTCTAGACTTCTATTTTCTTACATGTACAATCAGATGTAAATGGTAAATCTAAAATTCCGTTAATGCTATCCAATTCTTTTTGGCAGGGGTTGTAAAAACTGAAATTAATTCAGTGTCGCTAACATCTCCTGACATAGAAGAAATGACCACCCTGTCTATGCGCATGTGTGCACAAATGTAGAAACCTATAAGAAGACAAACTGATGAGCTCATAGTTCTATAGGTCAGAAGTTCAGCACAATTCATTTGGTTTTCTGCTCAGAGTCTCACACAAAGCCAAAATCAAGATGATAGCTGTATTGGCCTCTAATCTGGAGGTTCTAGGAAAGAATGCCCTTCTATGCTCATTCAGGTTGTTGGATGATTATGTTTTTTTGTTTGTTTGTTTGCTATTTGTTATGCTAAGATTGACGTCACCATTTCCTTGCTGGCTGTTAGCTAGGAGCTCTGGCTCTCAGCTTTTAGTCATCCACACTCCTTCTCACATGACCCCTTCCGTCTTCAAACCAGCAATGGCCAAGTGAGTAGAGCTGCTCCCAGGCTTTGAATTTAATTTTATCTTCTGCCACTGACAGAGAAAACTCTGCTTTTAAAGGGCTCACCTTTTTGGGATCAGACCCATTTAGATTATCTCCATATCTTAAGATCAACTGATTTGGGACTTTAATTACATCTGCAAAATCCCTTCTTAATATTTCCTGGATTTGTGTTAGACTGAATAGCCAGGGAATAGGAAACCTAGGGGGCCATCTCGGAATTCTGCCTACAGTGTGTGTGGTGAGTGTGTGTGTGTTTGTGTGTCCATGTGCGTGTGTTGTTCTTTCACAAAGCTGGTGTCACAGTCATTTTTGTATCTCCATTATACTGTACACATAAATGCTCAACTATAATGTGCCCATAAATATCTGTTCAACAAAATACTGCCTACCCAGTAGATGAAAGCACACATGGTGCCAAGTGCTATCATAATTGAACACTGGCACTCAAGATGAGATACAAATGTGATGTATCTACTTCAAAGCATGTACTTTATTAGTCTGATAGGTAAAATGCTGATGATGTTAATGGTTTCAACGGGAAAATGCCAGATATGAATCAAAAGCTAAATAATTGAACAAATGAGAAAAAGAATTTAAAAATTACACATACAGTTCTTTTCTTGGTTATTGTAAATACTCTAGTGCCCCATACCTTTTTCTAACAGTTGTAACAGCTTTCTGTATCACTAGAATAAACTTCTAATACAAAGAAAGACCTCTAGTAAGAATTCTTAAATGCAATCCATAATGCTTTCAGTAGCACAGTAAGATAGGCAAACAATGCTCTCTCCAGCCAGAGTCAATAGTATTACAATTTAGGATCAGCACCTTAAATAATGCTGACGAGCAAACAGACTGCCCATGTAAAGAGCAGGACAAAGGAAACAAATCATTTTGCCACAGTTCCTAATTTAGAAAGCTGAATAAAGCATTTTGCAGTACTTCTTGAATTTTAAAAAAGGTGTGTAGGGAGAGTTAAAAAAAAGTGTACTGTATTCCTAAATGCTCAGAATAAGGCACTGAATATCAATTCAAATAATTTATTCTCTAGCAGTTATTTGCCTCTTCTGCATCTTCATAAAAACAAAATGGTATTTTTTCCAAAGCACAAATAATCTTGTTCTATTACAGGCTGATGTGACATCTGCATAAAGATAATTCCCATCTTCCACTATTATCTATTTGTCCATTACCAAAGGGTAAGTGGTGTTTTCTCTAGGCTCTTGTCTGCTGGTATACAATGTTTACTGGTAATAAGCATTTTAAGTCCTGAAGAGCCGCTTCAAAAGAACATGAAATTAGCTAAACATACATCACGACACTGTGGTATTTACAACAGACTCCCATGGATAATGAAACTTTACCTAGGTCACTCTATTTTTGTACAGTCAACACATTTCAAATACTATTAAAAGCACCAATACCTAAACTGATGTAATTTGAACTTATCTTGTAGCACAACAGAGTTACAGTATTCTTCGTGATGGTGCCTTTTCAGATACTACAAAAGGTTTTCTGCAACAAACTTATCTGTCCATCTCCAGGAAAGTCAGATAAGATTTAATCATCACGTGCTACACAGCATGAGCTGCTTTAATTTGGGGTTGCCTGAGCTCTGCTTTAGGAATGAAAAAATTAAAGGGCACACACATGAACAGAAGGGAAAATAAATCCCTTGTCACATCTTTCAAGATGCTCACTGGTGCCTTACCATTTTTTTTTTTTCCCTTCCTTCCAGCAATAAAACAAGGATTTAGATTCTGAGTAGTTCTTCAATCCAAACCTGAGATCGTAATATCTTTTGTATTTCACAACAAAAGGAAAGCCAATATGCAGCAGAACCCCCCTCAAAAAAGTATAAACTTCTCTTCTGAAAGCTAAATTAGTAGTTTTACTAGCCTCAGAAGTTATTTTTTCTGGAAAATAAATAGCGAAGGGCACTTTCAGAGTGGGACTTCAGTTAGAAAAATAGTTATTTAATCTGTTGCTTAATGTTTGTGGGGCATACTGTTGGTGCCTGTCCTATCCCTCGTCCGCCCCCTGCTCCCAGCCAGCCATCTTCAGAGAGGGGTCACACCCCTGTGACTATTCTATACAAGGAGGTGTAAGTAGAGGTTTGATGGCAGGATTTCCATAAAAGTTAATGTTGCCTCTATAAATTTAAAAAAAAAAAATTAAAAACCTAGCAAATGCTCCCCTTTCTATGCTTTGCCGCACCCCCCCTACTTTCTGCCCAGGACAAGGACCTGATGCTCAGAAGTGTAGCAGCCACCAGCAAGAATAAAGTAGCATACATAAGAATGCAAGTCAATATGCCAAGGATGATGAAGGAGAAAGGAAGGTCGCGGTCTAGGATGTTGAGCAGCCCCAGACTGCTGGTCTCCAACTTCTGGTTATTTGAGAAGAATAAACTCTTGTTTAAAGTCACCAGAGACAGGTTTCCTGTTATTTGCAAACAAAAACATTTCAAGCTGAAACAGTACTTGACTCTTATTCTCGTTGATGAAAGTACTAAAAGTTCAAATTTCAGATTTCCATAGTATTTGCTAATATTTTTTCTCAAACATACAAATACTAAATACTTTTGATAGATACTGCCATTAGAAGGTTATAGAAGTCTAATCCACATTATTTAATAGTTATTACTAGTCAACAGTACTCTGAGTTTTATATTTATGTAACAACTGGTTACCAAGCACTTAATATATGCATGTTTAATGATAAAAAAAAGGGGGGGTGTCAAAAAGACAACAAAACTTTTCAGAAGCGTACTATCTAATTGAAGAAGCTAAGGGAAACAATGAAAAAATTAGAAAAACAATGGGAAACAGTGAGAGGAAATATAAAATACATACTTAAGAGACAATGCATTATGACTAGGGAGACAGATTTTCTATGGTGTTGTAAGGATATTATATTTTCTGTAGTGTTAAGAGAGTTAAAAGAAAGGATAGATTAGCAGGAAATAAAGCTATCGGAAAGGCATCTGTAAAACAAATAAGACTTGTAATGGACTCTGATGGATGGATAGGACTTAAATAGGCAAGGCAGAAGGACAAAGGAACTCGAAAATTGTAACCTATAAGCAAAATTTAGGAACAAAGATCAAAACTAGACACGGAATATTTAGGAAAGTAAGGATACTATCACAGCTGAAAAGAAAGGTTTGTGCTACAATGAAAAGGAATAATAATAAAAACTACCATTTACTTATTGAATGCCTAATAGTCTCTACCTACCTGGCACTAAATGCTATATATCCGCGCTTTCATTTAATCCTCACATTAATCGTATGAAGCAGGTATTATTATCCTTATTTACTAATGCCTAAAACAAGGCTCAGAAAATAAATAACCTGCCTAAATCCACAGAGCTAGCCGCATCTGCAAAAGAAATTTTATATTAAAGATGGAAAACAGTATGTATAGACACAATCAGAATTGTTATATGTTATAGAATGGTAACTGTCTACACATGGAGCAATCACAATGCACTAAAGTAGATAAAGACTAGAGGCAAGGAGGTGACACGGTCTGGGTATGGATGATGCAGGGGTGGTAATAAAAATGGACTGGATCTAGGGAATAAAGAATATACAGGATATAGTGGAAAGTCATCTTGAAGACAGCTATTTCTAAATTCTTATTTCTTCTCAATTGAATGCTATTTGGTTATCTTCTGTTCTTATTTATTATACAGTGATAGGAAATAATGTAAAAATTGTAGATATCACAATATTTTTGACAGATCTCCCGATTAGGTCTTTTAGGTTTAGCTATAAGGCTGAAAACATGAACGAAGATGACATGACTTAGGGAGACTTCAGAAAGAACCAAATAAAGCATGTGTCTGTCTATCTTGAAGAATTTTTGTTATAAGGATGTAGAATACGAAGGGTTCGTGAAAGTTGGGTATTGTGTTTTTGCACTCACTGGGGAAGGGATGTGCTTTAGGAAGAACCCCAAAACATTAAGGGTAATGACAAAAATCTTTGGCTATACTAAATTCACGAAGGCTTCACATGGGACAAAGTAGCCCAAGAATTTTATGTTACCCAGAAGGGGAAATACAAATATTAAAAAATGTATGTATGAATGTATGTATGTATAAGGAATAAGAGAACTGAGATCCAAACAAAGGGATTTATCCAGATTCTCAAAGACAGAACTACCTGCATCTGAGCAATCATTTGTCTTAATCACAGTAATAGCAGCCACAGATCTAAAGACCCCATTTTCCACTCTCCCCAATGTCCCACTTCCTCTCCCATATACCCACATGACTTCTTAAAAGGGTACAGATAGGATGGCAAACCTTAGAGACCCCCCATTTTGCCTAAAGATATGATTTAATTATGTTGGACTAGTTTCTTCTGTGTGACTATGTAGTGGTTCCCTTCCCTAATATCCAGGAAGCAAGAAGGGCCAGATCAGTTAACAGAGTAATAAAAAAGCTCCATTTTCCCTGCACATCTGGGCCAAGCTTAAGTAATTTAGCCAATATTCAAAAAAATCAGTGCTACCCCAGGAAAACTCTCTTGAGAGAGAATATAAACAAACAACTTTTATATTTAAAGAGCAAGTATAACTGGGTAAAGTAAGAGTTTTAGCCAAGGCCTCAGATAAGTATCAGATAGTCAGGGAGATGTAAACTGAAATGCAAATTTCAAAGTAGGCATCACAGGTCGCCCTTGTTGATTTAGTGGGTGGAAAAGTGTCAGGTAATCGAACTGAGAAGAACAGGAGTGAGAGTTCTATCTTTTTCACCTCAAGAGAGAGGAATCTCAAGGCCATACTGAGAGCTTGTTATGTAGTCCCAGAGTTAGAAGTCATCATACTGGTGCCCCTACTCTGAGAAATATACGGTGCCCTAATGCAGCACAACTAACAGTGTTGTACCTGAGAAGCATCTGATGTTTTTCCTTTCTGAGAGGAGGTCAAAGATGGGCAAACATTCTCTGTGGATTAGCAGTGAGTCCAGAGAAAGAAGATCCAGACTGGAGGCATCTTGAATCTCTCCTAAGAAGGACATCTGGGAGGGTCACAGACAGAAGAAAGACTGTGGCATAGATGACCAAAAACCAAGGCTGAGAGACAAGTGTCAGCCTGAGCGAAAAACAAAAAAGTCTAGGGGAGTCGTGGTCAGAGGGTCCCAGCAGGGAAGGCTCTGATGGGTTCAGAGTCATATCCACAAAAAATGAGTCAGCTCTGAAAATCTGTTAGGTTCAGAGTATAGAAAGCCAGTGTGAATCCACAACTCAAAAAAAAAAAAAAAAAAAAAAAAAAAGAATTTTCCCGTGGACCCTTTACATTATCCTTATATTTCAGAAGAGTCTATGGCAGCAGCTAGTGAACGGGAGAAGAAACAGTAAGGAAGAAAAAAGTAGCCACTAGAAGTATGCTCCAAGTGGCAAGAGTTTCTCTATCTTGTTACTTGTTGTATTCCCCAGCCTAGAACAATGCCTGCTACACAGTTAGGTGTTCAATAAATACTTGATCGATGAATGAAAGCCCATCACACACACACACACACACACACACACACACACACACACACACACACACAAACACACACACACCTTTCCAGAATGCAGATTCCCTTCTAGAACAAAGATTTATGACAGAGGCAAAGATTTACTTCCCAAAGGAGACTACGATTAAAATTTAAGGGGATTATAAGGCTTTCTAATACAGAAAAGTCAAAGGACATGCCAGAATTTTCATTAATAACAGGAGATAAACTTCCCCCTCTGCATATACTTTAAATAGACAGTAGGAAGTACATTTTAAAATTACATTATAATTTCTTCACTTTGAGTTGTACTTATTCAATATGCTAATTACCCAAGATATGGTTTACAAAGCAATTTACCATACACGTTCCATTTCATCTTTATATCAATCAATCACATTTTCCTAGTTTAAGGAATTAGGGATCATTAAATAGTAAATGGCAATACTGGTTCCATGATACAGGTTTTGTAAAGCCAATGCAAATATTCTTTGCAGTATACCTCCCTGTTTTCTTTTAGTTTTTCTGAGTCAATCATCCTGGATTCCTACCTGGTATCTCCTATCTACATAAAGATAGAATACTCCAAACTCATGGCATCTCTCTGCTTTTTGGCCCACCTTGGTCCCACCATCACATCTACATTCTAGCTGGCAAGAAATAAGAAAGGAAATGATTCCTGTAAAGTCACACACATCTCTTCTACTTACAGCTCACTGGCCAGAACTAAAGAGATGGCCTCACCTAACCAAAAAGAAGCTAGTGAATCTGAGCTCTATAGGGCAGAGATGCATTTTCCTCAACTTCCACTGTTCAACACATAGCTAGCAATGTTTAATACACTGTCCATTATGATTCTTACAATCACTGCCATAGTCATTCACAGGACAAGCATTTCTCAAACACTTTTCTACATATCATTTTTAATTAACTAAAGAGAAGACTTACTAAAGGTCATTTTACTAATTACTTTCATCACTGATCAAAACCGCTACCACTAACATTAAAATAATTTACAATAATAGCTGGTTCTGCCTTGGCATAGTAGCCTCGAAATGGTGGTAAATGATCTGGAATTCTCACTCCATAGGAATGAGAACATTTTCAACTATTATGTTTTCCTACTAAGTCAACAGACTATTCCAAGAGACTCAGAGGAAAATGCTCCTTTGTCTTAAATAAACTCATCACACAGCATTAAACTTGAAAACCTATTGCTTATGTCTATTAAAGAGGGAAAACAAGTAACTATTGACAATTCCTGTGCATTCATTTGGAATACAAATGTTTCGATCACTAAGTGATCACAAAATTTAAAAAGCAACAGATCACTCTTCTTAATCAAAATTCACAGGAAATAGCCTTATAGGCTAACTGAAAGGTAGAAAGTCTAATAAAGTAGCTAAAAGCATAGGATAAAAATCAATTCCTCCACAATACCCACTCTTAACAACTCACCATTGGTAAAGATGTAGTTTTCTGAAGAATGAAGACACTTTCATTTGTTTACTAAAGATAATATCGGTTTGCCCCCTGATATACTAATTGAAGAGAATACAATAATCACTATCATTTCTACTTTTCAAACTTGCAAATAAATAGAAAAAAAATAATTATACTAGATCAAACTATACTATTTTATTTATTTGGAACTGTTGGAAATTTCTAACACAGGAAAAATAGCAATTTGATGTCACTTAGTAAATTATTACTGGAGGAGTTGAGAGAGAACTTAAAGCTTCCTTTCCTCACCAGTAGACTTTCTTTTCTTCTCCCAACATGTATTTATTATTCCACATATGCTGTATTTTGAATGTGATCCTCTGAAGAACATCAAGGAATTGTCTCCTTTTGGGCACTGGCATTTAGCCATCAGAAAGGTAAACTATTCCTTTTTAAAAAGCATTAAATAAAGCTCAACAGGGTATTTGTGACTTACTACCAGTACACTTGAGCATCCCAGATTTAAATCAACCTCCAATTTTTTTTGACAATCAAATCCGTAGGTGGAGAATTCTGTGTTTTTAATCTTTGATTTCTGATGACTTATCCATTCATACTTCCTGAACTATTTACAATATCCATATAAACAAAACCAAGAGGCAAGCCTATTATGTTGCTTACAGTGGCATCTACTTCCTGCTCCTTTGCTGGGGTACACAGAGCTGCTCGACATTTTAAATAAATATATTAATGACGTGGGTATTTTTAAAAGGCTCCCACAGAGCAGTTGCTTTAAAGCAGTAAACAGAACTGTCTAGTCTCACAGTGTGCGGATGCTTTGAATGCAGGTTCAAATTCATTTCAAACTAAGCTGCACATAACAATTTTAATTATTAACATTACTCTCCCAGTAGTGTCATTTCAGACCTGACATTAAAAAAAAAAAAAGTCACGGGTTAAGACTTTAGTTGAACATAATATAGAAAGATATTATTTGGCTAAGTTAGTGTTACATTTACTGTTATTAAATTTATTATATCAATGTGTTTTGGTTCTCAATAATAGTGATTTACAATACCACAAGCTCACAATTCTAGTCAAATTTCATTAAGAAAAATATTCATTTAGTCATTTAATGCTTATAACTATTCAAAACAATTTCTAAATGGAAGTGTCATCCCCTTAGATCAATTAATACTACCTCCCCAAATGGACATTTTATTGTAATGGTCATAAATTCTAACTAATCTTTAGTTGCTTACGTTTTACCTGATTTAAGAATGTATCAAATCATGAGTATATTACTGTATACAAGGGGAGCATTTGTTTGTAAGGTCAAAGGGAGATCAGTAAGTCTCCCTACGAAATCGTCAAAGCTGTGTAACTGTTTTAAAGTCAGAGACATCCATTAAAGTTAAGAGACTTCATTTTAACTTGGATTAGCTACGAGCAACCAATATATTTTTTTTCCAACTATCTATTCATAGGTCAAGTCTATTGTTTGGAATACATTCAAAATAGCAAGTGGCAAGCTTGGTTTGTACTTCTCAGAAATGTTAAAATGCTAGCAATAACATGGCAATCGTGGGACTAAACAGTCATCATGGGAATAATGATGCCCAGGCCATAGAAAATGTCAGCCTTTCTGACAAGGCCATATAACGCAATGGAGCAAAGATTTAAAATGAACCAGTCATTCTGATATTATGTTGCAGTGCCTTAACCACTTACATTACTGGAAAGCATGCATAATAGAATGTAAGAGCTAAAAAGAATGATTATAGAGCAACCAAAATCAAAGAGGAATTAAAAACAAAATCAAAGCTGACAGACTTGCTATTACATGAACACTCTAATGGGACTTTATTGATACTAGAAACTGTTTAAAGCAACTCCAAGAAAATAAAAAAGAATTCTTCCTTTATACATAGGACATGTTTGTTAAAAAATAAGTTAATCATCTTGACAACTGTTGATAATTATTTTAATAAATGAGGAAATGAAAGAACTACTGAAAAGAATGCCAGGATGCCAACCTAAAATAACATTTAAATGTAGTCGAAATAATATTCAAATTGGAAGTGTAACTTTGACTAAATTTTCTGTACCATTTATTTAACGTCTGTGTTTTATTTGGAGGCTTTCATCTCAGGAGCAAAATATAAAACTCAGTAATCAAGATAAATAAAATAATATGATATTTTTAAAAATCAAAGCTAATGCAAAAAATGTTTAAATAAGGACAGGATCAGTATTACTGACTTTTCCTTTTGCTTGAGACTGCAATATGGCTCACCACAAGTGGTTACTGATTCTGACTTTTTTGATATTTGATATTTGGTTCATTATGAATTTTCTGAATTAATTTTATTTTATAAATATTATATTAGTACATGATTTATCTTATTACTGAGTTTTTGACACTACTGCTCTCTCTCCCTAAAATTCTGTGCTCATGGCAAGTATCTCCCTCACTTCTTCCTAGTTTCAACCCTGCTGTTTAGGATTCAGTACCTGTTGAATGAAGGACAGAATGCATGAATTAACCTATGTTACTATTTCCTTACCACCTGCACCAAATCTCAGGCTCTGTTAATAGCTCTAGTTATGAGTACCTGTCTTTGTCAAGTACTTTATATGACCTCTAGTTCTCATAAGAACCCTGCAAAGTAAATATCACTCTCCCTATTTTATGACTGAGGAAAATGAGTCTCGAACAATACAGTGACTTGCTCATAACGCAGGCCCTCGGTAAATATTGGTTGAATAACAATAACAAAGCCAACTAGTGAAGACCTCGACTTTAACCCAAGTACATGTCCCACCAGCTCAGCCATAGCCGACTCCAGGAAGCCATTTTTAACCTCTTTAGTTGGATTTTGGCTTTCCTCTTCTACTTCCAATAACAACTATGATAGGCAGAATATTAAGATGACCCTCATGTTCTCCACCCCCTGGTGTCACTCCTCTGATTATGGCAAAAGAGTGATTATATTGGTAGAACTAATCTAATCATATGAGCCCTTCATAAGCAAAGGGTTTTCTCTAGTTGGTGGTAGAAGAGATGTCAAAGAGATGTGAAGCACAAGAAGGACTTGACACTCCACTGCTGGCCTTAAAGCTGGCGGGAACCAAATGGGAAGAAATGTGGGTGCCCTCCAGAAACAGAGTGTGCCGCCTGGCTGACAGCCAGTAAGGAAACAGGAACCTCAGACCTACAACCGCAGGGAACTGGACTGGGCTAACAACCTGGACAAGCTTGAAATTAGGCCTTTCCCAGAGCATCCAGATACGAGCTCAGTTGACTCTTGACTTTATCTTTGTTAGACCCTGAGTAGAGAACATAGCCCAGCCTGCTCAGACTTATAGTAATAGTTTACACAGCAATAGAAAACCTGTGTGTCAATCTATGCCTAATTTCATAACAAAGCATGACAATTACCTATTCATCTAAGCTCCACATTATCACGGCCTAGGGATTTATTTACTCACTCACCTGATGTGACTCACCGAAGGCCAAACTCATTATAGGTGCATGGGTGATGTTGAAGAAATAAATTAATTCGCACATTAGTTCTTCAACAAAGGTTTAGGTATTGACAACAATGATGAGGAAGAAGTAACTAGCATCTAACCTGGGTGCACTATTAATATTCATGGGCTAACCTTTGCCATTTGCATCCAGGTATGCAATTGAAAGAACACACATTTTCAATGACCAGTTCCATAACTATGTAATTTACTCGGATATATACTCAGCCTTATTTTATAATCTATAAAGAACTGCACAAGTTTAGATATAAATTTGCTTTTGCATTGTTTCCCCTGCAAAGAAGATATACGAAATATCCCTAATGATACGACGTTTCTTCCTTCTCTTCACTCCAACTGCCCTGTCTTGCAGCTTCTCCTTTGTTGTCAGTGTAACAACCAAAATCCTAAACTCTGAAAAGACTTCCTTCAAAACTGCTTTTACTTTCTAACAGGAGAATATTCAAAGGCATGTCATTTATAAGAAGAAAGAAAATGAAGTAAAACTAATCTCTTCGACTGCCAATAAGCAATTTTTAGAAAGGTACACCCCCCCACGAACACAAAAGAAAACTGAAATCACTCTATTAGCTGCTTAATGTTGACCTCTGTCCATAACCCTAAATTCTGCACAAGAGGGAGTTGGCACACACACTGTCTATTTATTCACCTTTGAATCCCAAACACTTACCATAATACCTGGTAACACAGTAGGTAGTCGATACATGTTTATTGAACTGAAATAGCATTAAAATCCATGATGATTTTTGGTATCTTTAAACATATATGCTATCTTCACCTCACAATAATTAATTCATTGTTTATAATTCAGCAGGCTTAAAATAAATGATTTTTTCCAATAGTCACCATTTAACTACAACATTACTATTACTCGACTTGCTTTCTTAACTGTACTTATGTATGCATAATGACTATGGAAAGTATTTCACAAATGGAAAGTATTAGGAAGAAAATAAAGAGATGCTAAGAACAAATAAAGTAAAACTATTTTTTAAAGATTGATTATATATCCATCAATGCCTTTAATAGTTATAATTAACATCTTATAATGATGCTGTTATTAGCATCCATGCTTTGGAACTCCCTTAGGGCAATTAACCCTATTTGTATGGTACCCAAGAGGAATTTTGTATTTATCATATTCTAAGCTCCAGCTAACAGTGTTTTAGGTAGGTGCTAGGATATTCCAAATTAGAACTACAAAATTACTTAATTGTGTGACCTACAAAAATACAGATAAACCAATGTTTCTACATAGTCAGAAATCTAAATTAGTCCTCATCTCTTCAATTATTCACTGAGCCCTAAAAGATCATGAGAAACAAAATGCAGAGAAATTATTGCTTTTTTTTCAATAAAGCAGTATCCAGAATTAAAAAAAAAAAAATTTAAATAAATTCCATTGAAATGTTTACTGTAACAAGTATAAAAATCAATAGCAAAGCATGATATAGAATTTCAAAGTTCCCGAACCAGTATAACACAGCCAGAGTTAACTTGAAATTACCTTCGGTAAAGAATGCAGAATATTTTTTTTAAATACATAAATAATTAATTCTGAAATTAAACACCAGCAAAATCTTTTAATAATTTTTAGCTTCCAAAAATACCAGCCAAAATCGCTATCAAATAAATTCCTATCACTCTCCCACCCTAAAGCTTTCTAAGCATCACCCCTGATTGACATGAAAATGAGCAGGGGAAGCGGAAGAGATAATGAACAAGAATAAAGAAGGGAAAGCCCTCATGACTTACAAATTAGGTAAACTTCCTATTAATCAAGAACTGGCTTTGTGTTGTTTTTGCATATATTAGCACCATCTAAGAAATAAGGCTGAGCTATTTAGTCATTTATTACATAAACCATTTCTTATGAAATAGAATTTTGCCAGCTAAACACTTATTGTTTTACTAATTCTTGATTAAACAGCATAACTAACTGTGATACCCATAACTGAACTGTATATCTAAGATGTTTCTTTTGCTAAACTCATATTCGATATTTTTTCTTGACTTTGCCAAAAAAGGGTATTATTTATAAAGCCTAAAACTACCAATAAATTGATAAACAAACAAATTAACGAACACATCAAATATTTAAATGCGAGCTTCTGATGTGTACAGTTTTAAGAGCAAAAGGCTATAAATTTCTAGCCCAAAATTCCCACTGTTCTAAAATTTGTATATGGCCTCCTAAATACTTCTCATAAATTATGTCCTGACAGCATGTTATTTCTACTTACTGAAAATATTACTGTACTCACTAACGTATAATTTTCTGTCTTTAAAAAATGAGGAAAAACCCTGAGATCATACGTGCCAAGTTTTACCACCACACGGCCAGACACTCTGGAGCCCCACGTTGGCAACCTTCGAAGTAACATTTGCTCAATTCAGCGATAAGCCTGTTAGGTTACCCACCACCGTGTTTTGTGCTATACATTACACAGCAAATTTAGGTGGTGACAACTATCAAGCAGTGTGCTTTGCAAACTCTGAAACAATGCATAGTTGTAAAGGTAGCAGCCAATATTAAATAGACTTTTTTTTTATTCGTTGAATATATAAACACCGATAAATCTGGCACTTGATTCTAAATTCACCGACTGTAATTACAAACACATGTGCACATTACACAGCTACAGATGCACTTAAAATAATTAACTTATTGAAGATGTCTGCTTCTCCACAAGCTACTAGAAAAAGCTGCTAGCCACTCTGAATGCAATAGTTTTCCATGTGCAAACACACTAATCAGAAAAACTTACATACTTGAAAAGACAAAATAGATATCTATATGCCTTACTTCTTAATTTTAACTCCCTAGGAAACTTTATTCCACAGTTTCCAAAGTAGATTTTACTTTGTAACTGTGCCCGTTAGAACTCTATAGAAGGAGGAGCCTGTGATAATGTAGAGAGGGTACTGATGTATATGATTACAGTTTTCTTCTCAGGTTGGCTCTGTTAAATTTATTTTCTACCTCCACTGTCTTTGATTCTGACATTACTTAACCACCTCGCTCTTAGATTAATGCTTTCACTAAAGATTATTCATGTGATACACAACTGTACAAAACAATGTTCTTAAGGTGTTAATCTCTGTCGTGAACATGGGTTAAAAAGTGGTTAATAGTCACAAGCATTTAATGGAGACACAAACACCTGTCTCTACAAAAGCCAATGTTGTTCAGAGTAGATAGAGAGTTGCAGGCTGGGTAATACCCACCGCCACTTACTTTCTAAGGGCCTTGGAGCCACTCTTATTCTAATACACATATGCTCATAGCAAAAGAAAAGCTTAGAGATGAAAGTGGTTGTGTTGGGGAAATGCAACTCTAAGAGAGTGAGGCAGGGTCTGTTTCTCATTAAAAGCTATGTAGTACTTTTGACTTTTCAAATTAGAAGGATTACTTTTTAATAAAAACAAACTTTTTATAAAAATTAAGAAAGTTATATAATCTCGAACCAATGTTAGCTAATAAAGTTCCTCCTATATAACAGGCTCCATGGGTATGCAAAATGAAATATAGAATAGGACTTCATCTCTATTTCCAAAGCTCTCACAACCAGAGGGCTAGCAGAGCGCCAGGCCCCCTCCAATTATAAGTGATGCTGGAGGCCCTCTCCCTGGAATTCCCAGCTTTTCCAATGTGTGTGCCACAAATACTGGAGACCGCCTGGTACCAGAGAAAGAACAGTCAACAAAGGGACAAAGACCAGATTCTTAGTCGTGGCTCTGCCATTATTTGAGCGATTTCATTCCTCTGATTTAGGCCCTCAAAACTCTACCCCAAACGTATTAAAAGGAGAGACCAAAATAATGGACATGAAAGTGCTTAACAGCCATAACTTGTTCAACCACTTACTATTGTGCCATTTTGTTCATTAGTCCTTCGAGTTTCAGCCTCCTTCTCCTTCCTTCCTTCTCTCCTTCTTTAAATCCTTCTCCAACATCCTTCCTTCCTTCCTTCCTTCCCCTTCCCTCCCCCCCCTCCTCCCTCCTCCCTCCCCTCCCCCTCCCTTCCCTTTCCCCTTCTTCCTTCCTTTTCCCTATGTTTTTTCTTCTCTCCTTCTACTCTTCTATTGATATAGGTTAAAATTTATCCTTTTTTTTTTTTTTAAGCTATGGATCCCTGTCTTAAGAATAAGATGCCAGGCATCTCTGGAGAGGATTCATTCACACCAAATCAAATTGAAAATCCTAAAACCCAACAAGCAGAATGCAAACGGCCATGAATAAGTAGTGTAGTTTAATCTCAGTAGAAGAAATAAATCAAAACATACATGGAAAAGGATTAGAAGAAAATATAACATAGGGTTAAGACTTTTAATAAGTCTGAGGTGGTAGAATTATAGTTTAATTCCTCTTTTTTTTCTATAATGAGCTTTACGGTGGGATAAAAATGAATGTTAAATGTTTATTTTTCCATTATTTTAAGAAACAACACAAAAGATTAGAATTAGAAGGGGAACAAAGAAAACACAGGACTTTGCTTCTTTAACAGGCCACTCACTTATACATCAGGAAAGAAAAGGGGCTTCCTAAAGATACACAGCAATACAAAGATGGTATGGTATAATTGGTTAAAAGTACACTATATTTGAGCTCATCTCCTATATTTGCCACTTTCTGGCTATGTGACCTCGGGCAAATTACATAACATCTGCGGGCTTTAGTTTCCTTATCTAAAATATAGATGACAACAGAAACTTCCTGCCAGAGTCACTGGGAAATCTATAGTACCTAGGCTACTAGTGTCACTACCATCTCACTAACCATTGTCTGGTAGGAATGCCGTCATCTACAGTTCCCTGTGTTTATAATCTCAATTTGTGTGCACTATTAATAATTGGAACCACTTCTAGTCAATAGCAAAGAGAACCAGAATAATTTTTCTTGACATGGTATCAAAGTATTAATGGGAATAAAAATCTTGTGAACGACTCATTCCCAAAACGTGATCCAGAAATTATAAATTCAGTTTTCTACAACAATCTATTCAAAAGAAAATTAATATTCAGGACAAATAAATTCACACTTAATGAAAACACCTTCAGTTATTAGGAAGCTGACAGAAAATAAAAAAGTAAGTCTAGAAAAGTGACTGGTAAAAGAAAAAACTTACTTTGATTATACAAATTAGTAAGATCTTCCAAAAAGTATTTCTCTCCTAACCTCACTTCCAAATCTGAATGTCTTCCAAAAATATCCTCTACTGATAGTTTAAAAAAAAAAAAGACATTTTATTAACATTTTTTTAAAAGAAAAGGCCTCGTCTCTAAATCGTTTATAATTTGCCTTCCTGCTCTCCTACCGCTAAAAAAGAATACTCTGTAATTCTAAATTAATAGTAAGAGCTCTCAAAAATTCAAGGTGATCAGCTTGCAATTACCTTTACCTTTCCTGACTTTCTGATGCTCTATGGTTTGCATGCATCATCTCCTCCACACCAGGAGCAGAGAGGGGTTTATTGTGCAAGCATGAATATTATCCAAGGTCATGAAGTCACTCGATACTTTTCTCCTAGGGAAGTATGAATTGATACTGCTATCTACAAGAAACAAAATATGAGATAATAACATCACTCAATAATGGTCATATGTTCTAAGAGTCACACCAGTCTATCTCTAAAAGATTTATGATGGAATGTAAGCTTGACAATTGACTATCAGTCTCTTCCCTTCCAAGTTTCCAACAATTTTATCCTCTTCAAGTCTAACAAGTAGCATAGTTGTTGTGTTCTTCTTATTTAAGACTGACAGAGAAGAGGCTCTAACTAAACAGCAGTCTCCCTTTACTCCACATAAGGTAATGATAGATTCTATTTTTTAAGATTTTTATTAAAATATAGATAACATAGAATGTTATATTAGTTTCAGGTGTACACCATAATTATTCAACATTTGTACATCTAAAGAAGTGATCACCGTGATAAAAAAAAAAAATATGGAACACTTCACGAATCTGTGTGTCATCCTTTTGCAGGGGTTATGCTAATCTTCTGTGTCACTCCAATTTTAGTATATGTGCTGCGAAAGCAAGCATGGTAATGATAGATTCTTAATGCACGCCATGACATTTTCATCTAAGACTCCAAAGATATAAATGATTTTTTCTGAATTTCTAGTCTAGTTTGCATGGTCTCAGTGCCCTGTACTTAAACTTGAGCTATGTCAGAAGGACAAGATTTTCTTTCCTCACGGCATTTAACCTATATTATCACTAATTCTTATAGCAAACTATAAGAATAATAAATTCTTACGACAAGTCCAGAAGTTCTTTGTATCTTATTTTACTGGTGAGGAGATCAGAACTCAGAGAAATTAAGTCAACTTCACCCAGGGCCTCTCAGCTCTAAGTGACAATGTAAGGCTGGCCACTCAAGTGGTTTTTGGTTAGAAAGCCTCTACTCATCCTTTCAGGGCACAGAGAAGGTTAGATGTGTTTTCAGAAGCCCTAGGACACTTTGTAAAGTACTCTAACCTACACGCTGGTTTGGTAATGAAGAAAAGGCTGTATTCGACCCGATGAATCGGAATGCCAGGCACAACCACAGCTAACAGGAAGCATAAAACTGCAGTGGGAGTTCCTACCGCAGTTTGAAACAAATGGACACCTCCACTCCTCAAACTTTCAGAATCCCTGCTTCTGAGGATAACTGCACCAGTCACTTTCATACTCAAGCTCACTTCTGCACCAAATTATGAGACCTCAGTTCTAATAATTGTTATAGTTATAAATATCTCTTTAATTCTGTGGCTATGTTCCTCCTTCACATCAGATGATAAACAAATAAATCCTAATTAATTTATTCAGTACATATTTAATGAGTGCCTACTATATGTCAGGCTCTGTGTTAAGTACTCTGAAGATGAGCTGAATAAATGCTTGCCATAAAAAATCCTCATCTTACAGATGAGTTAGATGGAACATACTGAATTCAAATGTTACAACATGAGGCAAAAAGTGAGCGCTGCTGGGAGAAATTCACTTTGTTTCTTAGGATGGATTTTACTGACACTCAGTGAAACCGTGGGGAAAGAACTAGAATTTTTTTAATGCCACTGAAGCTAATTTTTCTTTAAAACTATCTCTAGTCCACAGTTCAGTAAATCACATTCTTGAGGTGGCAACATTCTATGAGGTTTTCTGTTAGTATTTAAATTATTCTTTCACAAACAATTTTAAGAGAAAAGCAAAGCATATAAGAAGTAGTATGTTTCAATGTGAGAACACTCCTTAAATCCAAGTCCTTTGATTCTTCTTTTTTAAGTCAAATGCTGATGCATAATTCATTAGGAGAGTCTTTAGAATGGCAGAAGTGTGGGAGAGCTGGTGAACAATTTGCAAAATACACAAAGAAAAAACCTTAGATAGTTCTTCCAGAAACAGTCCAGCAAAATTGAAATTGCCACACGGCGTATGCAGAAAAAGCACTGACAATGTGAGGGGCCCAGATTCCAATCCTTGCTCTATCAGTTACCAGAAGACAGATTTAGGTAGGTCGTTGTCATCTCAACACCTCTATTTCTTCATCTCTAAAGTAAGGATAATACTGTTTGCCCTATTTACACCACACAGTTCTCATGAGGAGGCAAATGCAATACTGGATGGGAAAGCACTTTGAGAAAAATATTATATCCTATAACATAATGGTGACACTTACTATAGAAATCTTAGAAATTTAGTCAGGGCAAGACATTGACTTTTCTATAAATGTTTAAATAGCTTGCATATTTTAATCTCTATTTCTGTCTTCTCTCACCAAAATTCACTTGAACTTATTTCAAGGAGTTTGCTAAATCAGTCAGTTGTCCTCTTACTCCACTATTTTTAGAAATTATCTCATAGTCAACTGTTGGATGCAGAGGGTCTTTTTTAGACAATAGGTTCACTGCATATTTATAGACATAGTCCCTATTCAGTAGGAAACTATAATAAAAAAGTCTTATTTCTTGGTTTTAAATTTTAACACTGAAAGTGACCAAAATAGAATTTGTTTAATTCAGAAAAGAGGAGGAAAAAAATAAAGATAAAAAACACAATTTAAGCTATTATAAGGGCAAAAGTGAGTGGAAAATCTTTTACTTTCCTTGCTCTTTTGTCAAAATTGCCATGTTTTCTAGTCCACATGAAAACTGAACAATTGAATTTCTTTCCTAACCCAACAGCATACACCAGTGAACCTCCCCGCAGTCGCCGTTCACAGAGAGCATGGAGAACCAGGACGTAAAATGCTCTTCTAGCAAGTTACTTTTATTTACTAGAAACTGGAGGGGAGGAGCAGGGATTATAGTTCTTTTACTGGAAAGCACACAGATTAAACCCAATGACTTGTGTGTCCTTTCAAATTAACTCCATTTAGAAAACCTCTCATTAAATGTAATCTAATTTAAATGCATATTGGAACCACTTATATTTGTTACTCCTCTCTTGATGAGCAATTAGTTCTATTCTTGTTTTCTTTTCCTGATCTACTTACGGCTAAAATACAGCAGAGGGGAGAAACATTTATTAAACCATCTTTTGCTGAGCTTTCTATATCTAAATAAATCCCCCCCACCCCCAAATCCTGGCCACGAAAAATTGGACAACACAAGTTAGATAAAAGTTAGAGCTTTTTGCTTTATTCAAGAGTCATAATTAAATGGCAAGTAGACATATGAAATGATGTTCAACAATATTGGTCATCAAGAAAATGAAATCAAAACCACCATGAGATTACTTCACACCCACTAGAATGACAAGAATGCAAAAGACAGGTAGTAATAAATGTTAATATGGATGGGGAAAAAATGGAATACTCATAGATTGCTAGTGGGAATGTAAAATGGTCCACTAGAAAAGTCTGGCAGTTCCTCAATAGGTTAAACATAGAGTTATTATATGACCAGCATTTCCACTCCAAGGAATATACCCAAAAGAACTGAAAAGTTTTGTTTGAACAAAAATTTGCATAGGAATATTCATAGCAGCTCTATTCATAATAATCAAAAAGTGAAAACAAACCAAATGTCCACTAACTGAAAAATGGCTAAACAAAATGTGGTGCATTCACACGATGGAATCCGTATAATAAAATATCATTTGGCCATAAAAAAGAATGAAATATTGATGCATGCTACACATAATAAGCCTTGAAAACATTTTGCTAGGTGAAAAAGTCAGTCACAAAAGATTACATATTACGTAATTCCATTTATATGAATAGTCCAGAACTGGCAAATCTATATAAAAAGAAAGATCTATGCTTGCACAGGGCAGGGGGCAAGGATATAAGGGGTGAGAGCTAAAGGATATGGAGTTTCTTTTTGAAGTGATTAAAATGTTCTAATCGTGGTGATGGTTGCACAGATCTGTATATAATAAAAACCCACTCTGGGTACATACCCAAATAAAATGAGGATTTCAAAGAGATATCTGCACTCCCATGTTCATTGCAGCATTATTCACAATGGCCAAGACATGTACACAAGTGTCTTCGACAGGTGAATGGATAAAAATGATATGGTATATAAATACAATGGAATATTATTCGGTCATGAGAAAGAAAGAAATCTTGCCTTTACAACAACACACAGGGACCTCGAAGACACTTTGCTAAATGAAATAAGCCAGACAGAGAAAGACAAACATGGTATGGTCTCACTTTAGATTTCTCATGTGAGAAATCTAAAAATAAAGGGGAAAAAATGAACACTAGAAACAGAATATAGAATACAGATTGCCAGAGGCTGGGAGAGGGGGAAATGGGAGATGTTGGTCAAAGGGTAAAAAGTTGCAGTGATGTAGGACAAATGAGTCTAGAGGGCAAATGTACAGGCATGATGACTATACTTAACACTGTACCGAACACTGGACAAATGCTAAGAGTACATTTCAGGCACATTCATCGAAAATGTAACGAAGTGAGGAGGATATGTTAATTAGCTAGACTGTAGTAATCATTTCACTATATATGTATAGTATATCTTAAACATATACTATTTCATTAAAAACATAAATAAATAAAACCACTGAAGTGTGCAATTTAAATGGGTAAATTGTATGATATATTAATTATATCTCAATAAAGCTATTACCAAGAAAAAATAAAAGACAAGGAGAGCAGAAAGGTATGAAGTTTTAAAAATCAGGTAAACTAATCATTGTACTTCAAAAATGTAATCATTTTAATTATAAATATTTCATTATAAAAATCATTTCAACAACAAAAATAATAATAAAACTACCATTTAGCCTGTGCCATTTGCCAGGAACTTTAAACACTTCATCTCAAACCCTCCAGGCATGCAATTGTTGTTATTTCCATTGTGCAGTTAAAGAAAAGAGTCTGAGAGAGGGCCTAACTTGCCTTGGTCACACAGTTAGAAAAACCAGTGGAACCAAAAGATGTACCAAAGGTTAGGTGACATCAAAGTTGTGCTCCTTCTCCTACATGACATCATGATGAAAAAGAGACAGAATCACATTTTCTCTATCAGGCATGTGCCCAAAGAAAATTACTAACATGAGTAATTTAGGCATAAAGAAGGAAAGAACCATTTGCCCAATGTCGTTGTACCTGTATTCATGATATTTTCACTCATTCCTTAAATAAATACTTCCTGAGTCTACCATTTGCAAAACAGAGAAATGATTATTAAACCTTTTTAAGTGAATATTTTATTCACTTTCAGTTTTCACTTATTTACCTTGTTACTACATTTTGTGATTCAGGTTTATTTAAAATATAATGATGAAAAAGTCATAAAAATGTAGTAAGCTCTATATACTAGCACTCAGTAGTCTAAGTATATATAACTGAAATGGAAAAGTGCTGCTTCCTATTTGTAATCAACAGAATTAAACTCTGCAGAATCCAGAATGGGCACAAATGTAGTATCTGCAGGTCTAAACTTTAGGTCTATATGCTTAATCTGCTCATTTGGATCCACAACTTCTATTTCGTAACTTAATAAACTTAAGGTCCAAAACTTATTTTCATTTTCCTATGAAAGGTTAAATCTCTATAAACAAGTAAAACATCTCAAACGTAACAGTAAATGGGCAGATCTCTTTAGAAGTACTCACAAAAACACATGAAATTGCTGATCTTTGACCACTCTTGACATACAAATAAGTCATTATCATACGGTTCATCTTACACTTAAGAATCACATGTTTTCTGAGTTCGGGCTTAATATTCAGATGGTTAGCCAACCCTTATCATGACAGCATTCCAAAAGCTCCAGCACCAGAAGCCAGGGACCAGTGTTCTAATATGGACATTGTCACTTAGTAGATTTGTGACCATGAATAAATTATGCTCAGAGCCTCCACAGCTTTCCCTTCCTGAAACCTGGGATTCAAACCTCTGCCCGGATTTACAAGCTCGTTGTTGGGATATACTGGTATAATTCAGGTTTCGTAGATTTAAAGCATTTCCATATGTAAGAAATAGTTTATCTCTTGCTTTGCTTTGCAACCTCCACAAGACTCTGCAACATGAAAGAGTAAAAGGAGCTTGTTTTTTAAGGGGATTAAATGAAGTTTGAAATCTGAATCCACAACAATCAGTTTGTGTACTTGGGGATGCTGCCTAACTGTGTTCCTTAACTTATCTCATCTATGAAACTGATAATGAGGGGGCAGCCACTCCTTTTGGTTCCCGCTAATTGGTTCCACAAAAGAATATGAACGCACTGTTGTCAAGTTCTTTTAAATTTCTTTTCAAATTAAGAAGCTGTAAATATGAATTGGGGGAAAAGTATCATAATTGTTTAGGTGTCAGCTATTAACATTTTTTGTTTTATTCTGTTTTCCTTTGCTTTTATTTATTTATTTATTTATTTATTGCAACATAATTCAGGATAAATAAAAATCTGTGCTGCCAATTTACAACTTCAAACATGCCTGGCACATTGTCAGTAATAAACAGTTTACTGAATGAATGCCCTCTGGATAATTAAAAGAGGTCCCTTGAAGATTTCAAAGTACATTGCGTAGGTTATTTCCTGCTTTGTATTTTCTGATTGTTTCCAATTTTTTAAAGAGCTGATTTTTGTTCAAATTAGGTACCTAAAATAAGTCTCTTAAAGTACACAACGTAAAAATGATTCTTCATCTTTTACTCTTACGAGTAAAACCACATAATAAATTTGTCTTGGGAGCAGGTTCACACTATGGTGAAGAATTTTACCACTGAACTACTTGAAAGACCTCAAATTCTAGGTCCACCTGAGTGGAGGTGATACATTCTTCATGGACACAAATATCACAGCACTCTAAATCACCCTCTCATGTTCCATCCTTAGATTGGTGATGCTTTAAATGTGAGGATGTTTATTTCTGTTTTACAGGACTAGGTAAATGTCATCTCCCCTGTACGTACATTCCCTTCTCTCTGCCCTGTCTCTCAACAAATCACATAAAGAGCAATGCTTGTATGTGAGAAGTAGAGGAGACTCATGGGCATTTTAATTACTAAGTCTTGGCTTTATGCATCAACCTTATAATTTTTTTTTATGTAATGACCGATGCAACATATGGTAGTGTTGTACAGAGCCTTGAAGACACTACTTAGGTTCAGTGATAAACCCAGGCACCTGACATATGTCTGCTCCCACATTTAATTGGCACTCACAGAAACAATTTACCAAATATTCCAAAGCATCCAAATATGAGTGCACCACTAACACTTGACAAGTGTCCACTAATTCTGATAACAGCATCATTATCATTTTTAATTCTACCCCCAGTAATATGTGCCATTCTTAGATGGTACAAAGAAGAATAGATGATTAGATCAAAAACAGTCTCTCTCAAATATAGAAGACAATCTGGTGACAGCCAGAGGGGAGGGGGGTTAGAGGGGCTGGGAAAAAGGCGTGAAAGGCTAAACGAGTACAAATTAGTAGGTGATAGATAGGGATGGGGTCATGGGGATGGGGAGCACAGCATAGGGAATGCAGTTAGCATTAATGTAATGGCTAGGTGGAAAGCCAGAGGAGAGAAAGAGCAATCAAGGGAATCGTTTCATAAACTATATAAATGTCGAACCAATGTATTGTATACTTGAAACTAATAATAAAATAAATAAATGATTAGAAATAAAAGCTTGCTGTTTAAAACACAACATTTAAACTAATAGATCAAGTTGATATTGTACCCAAAGATGTTGTCAGACTTGCCAAATGTTTACCAGGAAAGTTTCTATTGCCTTGAAAATTTAATTCATTTGACCAAAAAGAAAAAAGAAAAAGAAAAAATGATGTAGACACCAAGTTTTCCAAAACAAATAAAGCAAAAGAACTGAAATACCTATTATTCTTCTTCTATTAAATTTTATATAACATTAGATAATTTATCATACTACTTGATGATCAAAAAAATAAATAAATAAACAATGCTAATGTGACAAGATTAGTGAGGGGCAATGAGGGAGGAGGAGAGAAGAAAGTAATTGTTTTTGTTGACCTTACCAGGCTTCTAGAAGTATCAGAGTTAATACTGTCACAGGGAACCTTTTTCATTGATTACAATAAAATATGACCTTTTTAAATAAGGTTTTGCCTTATCTATGTTGAAGTTCCATGAACCAAGAAATAAACCAAGATTAATACGAGAGGAGCAATCTTGTAAAGATCTTCCTTGTCTCTATGAGGGAAGAAGTAAGAGCCACTGAGTCATTTTTCATATCTAATTTTAGAATGCCAAGTGTTTGAGAATGTTTTAATTATCCTGTCTCTCTCTCTCTTTTTTTTTTAATTCCTAGTCCCTAACACAATTCTTGAATATGGACGGAAAGGAGGGAGCAAAGGAGAGCAGGAGGGACGCAGAAGCCAGCTTAGCCATCACTGCCTTATCCCAAAGGAGATTAGAAAATTACAAGGGAAAAAAAAAAAGAAAACAGGAAAATACCTCACAGATAGTAATCAAGTAACAGCTAAAAGGTTGGCATAAAAAAGACCAAAACACCTTTCTTTATTTAAGGCACAGGGACAATTTTCAGGGCACATTTCTGAAGCACTTTTGACATGCTTTGATACCTTTAAGAGCATTTTTCTATTACGGTCCAGTGAAAACAGCTAAAATATTTATAATGATCCAAATCCAACCACTTTTTTTACAACCTTATTGAGTTTTATTTTATATCATAAAATTCATCCATTTCAAGTGCACAATTCGATGATTTTTGGTAAATTTACTGAGTACTGCAATCATCACCATAAATCAGTTTGAGAGTATTTTTAAGACCCTAATAAGATCCCTGATGTTTGTTTACATTAATTCAATTCCTACTCCCAGGCAACCACTAATCTACTTTATCTGTAAAAATTTGCCTTTTCTGGGTTTGACATAAAAAGGTTTGACATAAAAAGAATCATAGGATGCATAACCACTTTCTAAATATGTAACTTTAGTGAAGTCATTTAACTTTGCTATGCCGCATTTTCCTCACAATAATTGTACCTACACCTTACAGAGAAATTATAGGGTAATGAGGTAATCTACATGAAATGCTTAGAAAACTGGCTAACACATATCAAGTGCACAATACACTTACTGTAAAGTAGTTAAGACCCTACTACTGTTTGCTTGTAATTCTACTACAGTGTCTATGCCGGTGGAGCCTCAACTTTGACATATCCAAAAATGAACTCTCTCTACTTTCACAACTGCCTTGCTCCTTTGTCCCTTCACACAGGGAATGCTGAGTACTCAGACATCCAAAACTTCATAAACTCTTTCTTACCCACGCTCGCCTCCAGTCAGCAAGTTCTAGAGTCCTCTTTACTCCTTTGAATTTGCCTCTTTACTTTCATTCCCTCAACTTTAGTTACATTTCATTCTCTCAACCTTTTTTCCCTGATTAAATGCAAAAGCTTCCTGCCTGTTCTACCTTCAACACGGTCTTCTCTAATCTATCCATCCTACTCCTGTCAGAGGGTTACCTCTTGAAATGCAAGTCTGACCATTTTTCTCTCCTTCAAGGGTTTTCTCCCTGGCTCCAGTTTAGCTCCTCAGCTTGTCACCCAGGGCCCATCACAAACTGATTTCTACCTACTTCTGTATTTCCATCTCTGGCCAGTCTCCAGAATATACTCTTGTACTGGTCATCCTGAACAACCTGCAGTTTTCTGAATGTATGAGCCAGTAAGAGGACCTCTGGGAAGCTAGTCAATTCATAGCATCTCCAAGGCTGCCACTTGCCTTTCCTAAGGCTTAGCCCAAGTGTCTTTTTGTTTATTAGAATCCCTGGACCGCCTAACGTGATTTGGAAATGACGCCTCTATCCAGAGCTGAATGAAATATATACAAAAAGACTCTCTCATAGTGCCATCAACTCAATGAGGTGGCTCTTCTTGTGCCCAAGTTCAGCATCACTTGAACTTGGTGAAGAGTGGGGGAAGGGAAGCATGGAAAAGGGAGGGAGGTTAGTGGAAATGGGAGAAGCAGAGGAAATGGGGAGAGAAGGGAGAGAGGTGATATGAAAGGACAGGAAGGGAGGAGGGGAAAATGGGAGACGATAAAGATAAAGGGCATTGAGGACAAAGCTTGACAAAAGGGAAACAAGAAGAAGGGACAGGACTCACTTCTCTGAGGGGAGGCTTTTATTTTGGGCATGAGCCTTTAATAAAAATGCGAACTCTTCCTTTTACTCCCACCTGTGCTGATAATCATACAATTTTGTTTTATATTCTTCTGTTTCTGAAACACTACCACTCAGTGATTCTAGCTCTAAAGTGAAGGAAAAATTTACACACTTCCATCTGCTGGAGACAACATTTCATTTCCTTTCTAAAGCATTTTCCACATTTACTGTCAATCAACCAAGAGTTACTTTTCAGGTATTCCATATGTTTCTTCTTTTTTTTGTTTTTTTTTTCCTTTCATCAGAATCCATAGAAAACTAGGTTTCAATATGCCACAAGTATCAAATCTTTAAGTGAAAGAATCAGAATTAAAAGAGGTTATTAGAAATTATCCAAATCAAGGTTTCCAACATTTTCTCCACTAACCCCTTTAAGTATATCCCCCACACTCAAACCAAGGCCTGGCTTTTAGATAGTTTCTACACCTAACTTTGTCTTTTCACAATTTATTTTCCCCCAAAATAAAGCTGCTTTGAAAGCAAACTTTATTAATCAAAAGTCAAGGCTAACAATCAGATTTTTCTGACCAATATAAGCTACCCAGTGCTAATACCCTTGAATTTATAAAACTATTGATCAAAATCCAAGACAAAACAAACAAAATCTCAACATTTTGTTAGCCTGTGTGATCTATACTGGGTAACTGTAAGCTCTGAGGTTTCAATGCCAGACGATAACTGGCTCTGAATATGAACTTCCATGTCTCTCTGGGGCTTCAAGCTACTGACAGCAGCTGTAGAGAGCTGAAAGCCCAAGAAATCTCACACCTCTGTATTCTTGAGAACCCTTATTTCTGACTTGTTTCTTTACAGGATATTAATAAGTGTCTTGTCTTGGTATACCAGGGGTTTTCATCCTGCGATGCACAGAGATAATTTAAGTAATCTATGAACTTCAATGGGGGAAAAAAGGTATACCTTAGTTTTCACTAGTCCTAAGGAAGCTTTTCATTGCCTGTAATTATTAACAAAGCCAACAAACCATGGTATAGTGACTTTATCACCAGTAGGAATCACAGATGCTTTCTATCACAGTACAGTTGCTAACAAATTTCTTTAAAAAATTGTTCATATTATTACTTCAATACCATGGCAATTAATGGATTTTAGCAGTTAATGGATCTCTGCCACCATCTCTGCCACTGCTCTGTTATTAAATGGATTAATAAAGGATATATATCACTACACAATGACTTGAAGTTTTAGTGTTTTGATAAATATATTTCCATTTGTTGGCTTCTGTATCTTTTGGTTTATGCACTTAAGACAACTTTTTGAGAAGTCCATAGGTTTCGCCTGATGGCCAAAGGGATGCATAACCAAAAAAAAAAAAAGCTGCTTTGAAAGCAAATTTCATTCTGATTCATCTTTGTGTACCCAGCAATAACAAGATGGAATAATACAAAGGAAATTCTTGCTTGGGTAAATGTACAAGCTCACACAATTAGTGGAAAAAAATAGGATTCAAACTCAGATCTCCCTAACTCTCATCTATACCAATGTTTTAATGGAGTAGAGTCTGGAGCTCCAGACACAGATAGGTGCGGATTCAAAATTGATGCATCATTTAATGGCCCGATGGCCTCAGGCAAGTTGTTTAACCTCACAGAAACAGCTATCCTTGTTCTTAACTACCTTATTGAAAGGATTAATTGAAAAAAAAAAAGAAGTGAAGAATTTACCAAATTTTACACCTAACTTAATCATTTAAAAGATAGATATAATTAATAGTCTATTTGATGCCTAAATAATTTATGGAATTTTTCATATTATTTGCATTTGCATATAGCTCTACCATTTTTAAAATGTTTTCACTGCCAGTGTGATGCTACTCCACATAACACTCTAAATCAGAGACTACTTTATCCTCAAAGAAACTTGTGACCCGGGAAGATCTAAGCCTAGGAGCTAGAGAGCCATCTCCTGACCCTTGTGTCCATGTTTCGATTACTACGTTAGAAACGTCACTAAGTCCTCCTGTGAACCCCATGACATTAAGGCACACTACCTGCTCCTGCCCTCATCATCTGTGAGGCTGAGCATCATTGCCCTGGGCAGGCTGCTTTTTTTTCATCTACCATTTTCCATGCCGACGACACACGTAAAACTCTGAGGTCACAGGTTTGAGGTTTCCACCATTTTGACAACCTGACGTTTCCTCTATGGATTCTTTCCAGTCTCTCCAAAGGTAAACATTCTTCCTTAAGGCTCCCGCTGCATATTCTCATACCTCAGAAAGTGTTCATCCACGTAGGAAACCAAAATGTGTGATAACTGTCCAGCAGGTTTTTGAGATACTTGAGACCGTAAACCATATGATTCACCATTTGCATGCCAGTCTACTAACAAAGCACCTGACAGATTTGATGGAAAATTAAAGTATATAAAGCTGAATTGGATTTCATGCTCACAGCAACCCTATGAGATCAGGAATTACTGTTTTCTTCACAGATTAGCAAACTCAGTCACTGATTTGACTACTATAATACTGCCAGAGAGTTAAAAATTTGAATAAACCCAAACACACCCATTAGTCAATGTTCCGTCATACTTGATTTTTCTTCTCTTCAACAAAAAACATTTAGTCCATTTCCTCAGTGTCTTATTCTCTCGAAGAATTAAAATATCCAACTTCTAAATATTTCTCTTTTTAATACATTATTCACTTATCATGTTCATATGATCATGATTTGATTTAGATACATGACAGGTGAGCAAGAAGACACGCCTATACCTGTTTACAGCAATCACCCTGGACTACACAAAAGAGAGAAACTTTGACAGCCAGATTCAAGAGGAGCAGTTAAGAGGGAGATTGTAATTTTTGTAGGAAAAAAGTAGAGCATGCATGTTGGAAGCCACGTTTTCCTTGACCATTAGCTCAAAATCATCACTAACTAGAACAGAGTCAATTAGATGTCTAGATTAATCCTCGCCAGAGGGGAACTGTGTCTCAACTGAACACATAGCACCAAGCAAAACCTTTAAACCTGAAATGTGAGTTGGAAGGGAAACTTCAATGTAAATACTGATTTTATGGATATGATTTTAATAGTACACATTTTCCTTTTACTCCCATAAAGTACTTCGCTGATACCCAAATACCTCCAAAACTTATATAATGTAAGTGCTGCCTGGACACGTTTACATATCACCATCTCTTTGGCTCACAACAACATCAGCAATTCACCACTTGCACATTGAAAAAACTACAGAATTACAACAGGCCTAGAACTGCCGCCAACAAATTTACAGCCTGTGTTATTTGTAAATTGATTGTTTCTTCTCTGGCGTATGGCAAGTAGGGGATTGCATATAAATGCATATATATTACATATCTACTCATAAAATTTAACATTAGGATTGAACTTTCCCCAAACTCAGAGTATTATGATACTCTTTAAACAAGTATTACAATATATGTTTGATTTAATATGTCTCTCCTAGCTTAATTTTTTTAAAATTGATTTCACTAGCTCTAGGTCAAAACCTTTCTACCTAAATATCTGCTTTTACAGAAATTGTTTACTGCCTGGTTTATAAATTAAGAATTTTTAATAGGCTCTTATTGGAAATCAAAATAATAGGTTGTTTTTGGTGGTGTTTTAAGTAGAACAAGTAGCTATTGGCTAAAATGTATTCAATTTATTTATCAGGTCTTACAATTTCATTTCATATGCATACATAATTAGTTATTTTTCAAGTTTGCTATGGAAAATAATACCAAAGGCATGATTTTCCACTCAATAAGGATTACTCTACATATTACTTTAAGTCTGCAATCTAACCTTTGAGCTATAAATTTTGAAAAGCCAGGTACTGCTGTTTTGTAAAACTCATACTTTTAACCCCATAAGTCAATGACATTCCTGAAAAGTATAGACTCAGATATAAGCATACAGTAGGCAATCCTAGTCCTGGCACCGATTTTTCTACCTGAGGACAATCGTATCCAAACTGCGGCTATTTGACAAATGGGGACTCGAAGAGTGTGGAAGATGGCAATCCAGTTCAAAGCTGAAACATATGGCCCTTTTTCCTTGCCATTAAGAATAAAACTCATATCAGGGAAGTATGTTATTGAACATATTTTATCAAGGGTGCCTCCTGGGGAGCCCAAAGAACAACGAAAAAAAAGCATCAAGATGAGGCTGTGGACAACCAAGCAGTGACGCAGTCACTTTGCAGGTGTCAAAACCTCAATCCCAGAAAGTGAGGACCAGTGGGCAGACCACAGGAGAACATGGATACCAGAATACCAAACAGCTGCTTAGAGCTAAACTGAAGCAAAGCAGATATTCATGGGTAGGGCAAGCAAAAACACTTGGAGAGCACACTGAAGCAGAGCCTGGAACAACGTAACAAAGCAGCAGACAGCTGGGCAACAACTGCTTAGAAATACAGGCTTGAGGCTAAAGAGGCAGGGGGGACAGGTTCACAAACAGCTACACGAGCATCCTGGAGGCAGCCACTTCTGAGAGGAACCTGCAGGCACTTCCTGCAGGTCAAATTTGACTGCCAGGGCCACATGGCAGGGGCCAAGGGCACCAACACAAAAAGACTTACTGTTGCAGGAAACCCACTGATCCCCTACACATGCAGGATCCATGGACTAGTTAGGACAAAATCTGTAATGATCAGAGACGTGTGGGGTCCATGCCATCTACTCACTTAACGCTATCCTAGACTCCCAGGCAGCATGTCACCAAGTTCTATAAAAATCACCAGAGAGTGTTCACTGTACTGTCATCCAAGAGAAAGGGAAGTCGGTATTTTCACATCAGTAGTTTCATATCTATAAGTCTGACCTTGAGCTTTTACTCCTAACAGTTATATCTTAGACCTGTTCGTTTTTCCCTCCTAATGTCAGGAACCCTTAAGAGTGGCCAGATATGCTCTGAGCAATCTAAGTAAGATTACTATAAGTTCTAAAAATATTCTTTTCCATTTAGATCAGGGAGTAGCACACTTCTTTGATGAAGGGCCACATAATAAGGCTTTTTCAGGTCCCTGTTGGAACTACCTCTACTCTGCCAGTGTAGAAAACAGCCATAGATAATACATACACAAACAGGTATGGCTGTTGAAAACACAGGCTGTAGGGTAGATGTGACCCACAGGCCGTAGTGCCAATTCTCATTTTAGATGATAATCCAAATCGCACACATACTCCTATGTAAATGTTCTACATCATGTGGGTGCTGGCTAAAGGAATACAGGAAAACAGCTCATAACATGAGCTGAAGGCATCCCACTCTGATGCTTTCTTGGGAGACAGCACATTTCTAAATAAGAATAACACTTTTAAATCAAAGGCCAATGCCTATTTGAACTGATTTCCTGAATTTAAAATAAACCATATTCAAATCTTTCTCCCAAACTTTGAATAGAATTATCATATTTTTACACAATAATTTGCAGAAATCAGACTATTTAAATAGTAAACATACCCTTGCTTTCCCTTTCTTCTCATCACTTCTGGTAACAGCAGTCATTTCTGGCCTCTGAGGTAAGTGCTCAGAATACACAACAAAACAATTTACAAGGTCATTACTAAATATTGTTAAAATTTTTGCTTGACATGTGTCTTAGGACAATTATGTACTTATCATTTTTGTTGCTTTCTTAATTTCCATTCATCTTTTTCCAGTATCAAGGCTGATACAGAATAGAAGTTAGTTTGTGAAGAATGCCATTGAATTAGCAACAACTGACTTGATTATCTGGGAGGAGGTGGAATTCCTTAAAATACAAATAATTTTAAGTAAATGAAAAGTAATAACATCTTAAAAAAGAAACCATTCATTAGTTTCCATTTACTCGAGATTTTGAGAACACCATTCCAGTTTTCAATTATAGCTGCAGTGTTACTTTGGCCTATTTCTACCAATTTCAGTCTATTCTCATAAATTATTTCTGAACACACAAACAGCTTGCAGACCTACACAAAAGAATTCCTTCAAATGCAGTAGGTTACCTGCATGTAAAACATTTACTCTATTTGTATACAGACTTCCAAAGATGCTTAACGAAAAAGCATTCAGGTTACGTATTGGTTTGTGTTTAAGTCCTTATTCAGGCTTAGAGGAAAAGTTTAAATAATGTTCTTGTCAAATTTATTGATTTACAAGAAGTCTCTGAACTTCGTTATCAACTAGTTTTCATAAACAATGATGAGACAAAAAGAAATTAAAATGAAAATTTTAACCTCAGATTAAGCTTAATATTAAAAACAATTTTCACTTTCCAGTGTCGTTCATGATCTACCTTAAATATGTAAGATTTGTGGTCTATGAATTAACTATCCAATTTAATATTAACTTTACTAACTCTTTCAGACTTTGGTTTGAAAAATAAACCCAAGATAATAAATTCTCCAAATTCAAATTCCAAATACACAAAGATGAGCATATGGGTGTTTACTATGATTATAGTCTTTTTTTAAAATACAAGCAAGCTGCTATTTCATAACACACACCATAAATTCAGCATGCAATCAAAATATATTGAAGAATTTTTTAAAACACTGAGGAACTACTACCACAGAGTCGAATTCAATAGACTTCTATTCTAACAACCTGTCTTAATTTCTCCTGAATGAGCTGACAATCATTTGCAGCTATGGTTCCGATTCAAAAAGATAGCAATCAAAACTACGCATCTTTTACTACAGAGCCTGTCCTCCCCCCAAAAGAAAGTTCATCCAAATTTCTGCATAATCATCCCTCCTCTATTACCATAAAAGGAAAGCACTGTTTCATAAGCAAGGAAGCAGCAAAATCTTCAACTCAACTTCTCTCAATTTCACCAAAGATTGTTATATAAAAATGTCATTCACACTTCCTCTTCTCATCCAATCCCTCATCCTGGAGAAATCCAAGTGCCTGTCTCTTTGTTTAGTCCTAATAATCAACTGCTGAGGCATGCTTAATAAGGTCTTAAATTTTTGGTTTCTTCTACTAATTTAAATTAATTCCAGAGAATTGAGAGCCATTCTGCAAAAACCATGTTGTTTTCCTTTACTTTATTAAAAACAGTATGACTGATTTTTTTAACCCATCAGTAACAGAATCTAGTTTATTAAAATACTGGGCGAATTTTCACCTGAATATTCTCAAAGTGTTCCAAGGAACAGATGTGCCCTAGAGAAAACTAGGCTGCTATCCAACAAGAACCAAAACGTTCTCCTTTTTAGAATCTTGCCAATTGCTGTTAGAATTTAGTTATCAATAGGAACAGAGTAAACATTCCAACTGAGAAGAAGGCAACACATAAGAAATAAAATGATGACTGCGACTGAGATAAAACATCTTTGGTTGATACGGTTTGTTGTGTTCATGGGCCTCCTTTTCCATTGTATGTGTGGCAATATGGCCAGTGTTTTACCTAAAACACTATTAACTGCTCCCCAAAAGGCCAATTTCAACTATATTATAGCGCGACTAAACCCAAATCCATTTCCCCAAAATTATGACCTGCTTTAAGTTGGAAGGGACCCTGGGGAATCACTAGAACCAAGCCCTGACTTTAAAGAGGAAGCTGTGTTATCAATATAGTAAATCTTTAACATTCTTAGCTTACCTGTACTTTGAGGCAGTGGGGGGCGGGGGGGCTAGGTTGCACTACTTCTGGGGGGGAATAGAAAGCAAAAGCAAGAAGTGTTAGTGTTAGGTTATACATTCTCTTTATTTAGAGAATCCCTAGAAAAATGTTAACATGTGAAAGATCTATTTTAATTAGGAGATCAATATTCTCAAATGCAGAACTACCCATAAATAAATTAATGCATGTTGTAAGTCCTGATGAGACTGCAATTTAATATGAGAAAATAAGCTTCCTGGAAAAGGTTTCAAAGAACAAACAGAGCTTTTGTATTAATTCTGCTCACTGTGAAACAAGGTATATAAAAGTATTTCTAGAATTTGGGCTAACTCTTAATTCAACATAATCTTTCACAATATAATTGAAAACGATTCTAGATTTTCATTGTTTAAGATTTTTTGTTGTCAAAAATACATATCATAGAGTGGAACAATTTTAATAAGATGCTAAGAAATCATAATTTTGCATATGCTCCTATGCACAATATCATCTAATTTAAAGAAGAAAGTTAATTATGGTAAAGAAGACAGAAGACATTCCAGTTCTGTTTTTCACATGTCCTTTTAATTGAGCACACACTGCAGACATTTAATTTGCAAAATTTGCGTGCATGTGTGTGTATGATGGTTAAATTTCAACATCTTTTCTCCAAAGTTATAACTCAAAATGAAAATTAAATTCCAAAATTAGTAGTTATTTAATATAGTTCAATGAACTTTCAGTTATCCTAAATCCATCTGAAAATATTGTTAAATATTACCAGAAATAAGTTTAAATTTTGAATATTAGCTTTTAAGAAAAATTCCTAAACACTCTGTAATACTTTCAGATATTACTATTCAGTGATTTTAAACTATGAACAATAGAGTTAAAGCCTCATTCTATAGAATAGGGAATAGAAGCTAAAAGAGTTTTAGTATCAATCAAAATCACACAATTAGCAAGTAATTATTCTGGGATTAGAGCCCTAGATTATCTGATTCCAAAATTCTTGTGGTCTTTTTACTTTTTGCCATTCTGCTGCTTAAAAGTTCTAAAATTAAGAAATATTTTCTAATTAGTTACAAAAATGAATCACCAGCTTTAGATACTAGATGTTGCCATCCAGTACCTGTGCTAAGCATACTTAGTGCAAATTCTCAATACAGGATTGATTAACACAAACCAAGTGAAAAAGTTAGCAATTCCATGAAGTAGAACAAAGTTCTGTTGTCTGGACAGAAGAGAGTCAGATGCTAATGTACAGTGGTTACTAAGTCATTCACCTTCAGGTCCAATATTCTATAAATCTAAATGGATAGCTAAGCAGCTTATTAAAACAGAGAACATTAGTCATGCTATTTCATTTGATCCTCATTCTGTGGTTTGCAGATATTTTCACTTCCTAACCAATTATAAGACTGAGCTTTAGAGTGATGACTACTGAGCTAGTAAAGCGGTAATTACAAGACTAAAACTCTAGCCTTCTATCATGGCCCAATGTTTATTTACAACAGTGCCTCTAGTACACAGTACAGTATTTTAAAAAGTAATAATTACAATTCATTTTAGAATGAGTTCTTAAAAAATATTTCCAATAAGTAGGAATGTAAAACTTCAGATATTTAGAGCATTCGCCTGTTCAGAAATTCCCTTCAAATGCCCAAAGGCTAAAGTTTAGTGTACCAGGTTAAAAAATATCACATGTGCCCAAGCATTTCTAATTCTGTGTATATACCTTCACCCGACAGCATTATACAGTGCATGAATATCATTAATAAATCTTTACCTTTCCTACTCTCAGCTGCCTAAACACCTATATTTTGCTGCCTTCTTAAAATTTATAAAGTCTTCATGCAAAGTAAGCCAAATTTCCTTATAAGGGATTGTTCAACAAAAATACAAACTACTAAAGGTACTGACTATAGAGACTCAAAATTAAGCTTCAGTATCCATTCTAGTTATAAGCCTAAAGCAACCGCCTATCAGTTTATCTGCCAAAATCAGAATCTAATACCTGTCTCCACGGTAATGTTACAAAGGTGATATAGTAATACAAGATATTTCGTGACAGATATTTCGATGGAGATCATCTCCTAGATTTTCAACAGGCTCTCTACCTTTTCAAAATTTACACGATAACTCAAACCCATATGATCAATTTAAAGATGTTGTGATTGAACAAATATGAAAACAAAACAGAGATTAAGATTAAATAAAATGGCTAACCTCATACACAGAACAAAGGTAGCTTATCCTCAATCGTTTTAATCCAGGAATTTAGGTTGACTTTCCAAATGCTTGTAAAACACAGAGCCGATGTGTAATACATTTAAATGAAATAGAGCTTTATTACTCTTATTGAAGTGTGGTCCATGAACCAGCAGCATCTGTTGCACCTGGGAATGATAGAAATGTAGACTCAGGCCTACTTCTAGGCAGAATCTGCATTTTAACAACCCCAGGCGATTTGCAGGTAGACAGGAATTTTAGGAAGCCTTTTTCTAAAAATATATACACACGCACATATGGAAAGAGCTCCAACAAGAGGCCCAGCTCAACAATATCTCTTTAAGAGAGGCATGAAGAGATCTACCTGGTTCAAAGAAACTGGGGATTTAAACTGCAATTTAAAAGATTTTTTTTTTTAAATGGCAATCATCAATATCAAAGGATGAAGACAGGGGAGCAAAGTATGAGGGAGGACCAGGTCTAAAGCTCCCTTGCTGGCCACGGGCATCTCCAACATCATCTCAGGCATGAATTTAAAAGCAGCTACTAAATATTCTCTCACAGAAATGGTTTACATTACTTATGTTGATGACATACAAGAGGCTTTAAAACAGTGAAATTTCATTTTCTGTTCAACGTGGAACAAAAGCAAAACGCATCACTGATTTTAAAAGAAAAAATACAAAGACTCATATATAGAGAGGCGGAGGAAGCAGACCTAAAGAGATCATTATAAATGGAATCTTTTTAATAGAACACTAGATACCTGTGGCAAACTACACTTAGTATTTTCAGGTTGCACATTAGTGTTTTTAATAGATTTTTATTCAAATCTCAAATTCGTCTTTAGTTAAATCAGTACATGTCCCTATAAGAGTGGGTTAAAGTGTAAAAGCTTATTTCTTTAACATAAATTCAGTGACAATTCAGCACCATTTTTTTTCAACAGAATAACAAGACTAATCTTATTATAAATGAGGTTTACCAAATGAATTCAGGTATACTAGTTTTTCACATCAGCTATAAATAATTGCCTCCCTCTAAAGGACTACTTCTGCAAATAAAAATGTCTTTTCGGCTGATTAAACTTCTTCATCATCTGAGAACTTTTCTTCTGAAAATCTGTAGTTGGAAAATTTGTCATTAGAAGATTTCTTTATCAAAATGAGCTCTTTTCAATGGCTTTGGAAGAGCAGTCCTATAGCGAATTATTAGAGAAGGAGGGGAACATCCTTTTTAAAAAAAGTACACTTCTTTGACAAAATATGTGGACCCAAGCATTCTACCTCAAGATATTTTTTATAGTTCGAGGGAGCAGGCTCAGTGTTTACAATATCTTTAAAACCTGAAGATAGGAAAGCAGCAGCAGCCAAAAGACAGTTCATAAAACATTGAGAAAGGTCCCCAGAGGAACACCATAGCTGCTGGCCCATCTCAAGAACCCCTTCTCCCAAATAGCTCTGTAATAACAAGCATCCTCCTCAAACAGAGAAAAGTAGTCAAACCTGTTAATGTAATCTTTAGAGCCACCGCCTAAGGCACCCCTTGTTGAGAACACAAATTGAAAAGATGTCACTTTAACATGCACTGACCTTGCAGAGTTAACCTATGACTCTCATTTTTAATCTAAGAGATACCACTAACAGAAAGGGTATGCATGCTTTCACTGTGGAACAAAGTGGAAATTAACAAAAACAAGATGTCTATTTTTCCCAAAGTGTTTTCACTTGTCTGCCTCTCTCAAAGACTAGTTTTATACTACTGGGTTTATAAAAGAAATAACAATATACTTAATAACAGTGTCCTAAACATGAACATATAACCCAACTGAGAGATTAAAACAAAACAAAACAAAAAAAACAACAGAAAACAAGGCTATGGTCTGCATCCTTTCAGTCTCTTTATAGACTAGGTATAAGCAACTAAAAAAAAGAAAACAAAATTTCATAAGATACAGCTGTAAAAATTTTACCAGCCTTATTCATCTTAAAAAAAAAAAAAAAAAAACTTATAAGAAGCAAACTTGTGAACTGCACTTAAAATTAATACCCAAAGAATTCCAGGTATGCAGGGTTATATGGATTGTCATTCTTCCCACTGGATTTTTAAACAATGTTGAAACATGGCTGTTTGAAATACTTCAGTGCCATCATTTAACACTGTTCAAAATGTCAAGAGCCATATTGTGCCCCAGTGGCCACTCTTCAGAAAATAACACATCCTTTGAAATTACAATACTCCTAAAGGATGCCAGTGAGAATTTCTAGGCTAGGACAGTCCAAATTTTCTACATCTAAAAAAATCAATAATGTCTGGAACCGCAATTAGGGGAAAAAAGCACTTTCGCTAGCAAAATCTGTGAATTTTTCAGTTTCGAATGTCAGTAAATAATTTTACCCCATGGCAATATTTTTATACATTGTTTCCTTATTAAACTATAATCATAAGCCTATAATGAACTTGCTTTTTTTAACTTGATGTTCCTAAGGAATAATCACACATTTATTATAATAAATCCCACAGAAATGAAGGGTAATCATCAAAGACAAAGGAATCTGACAAAAACATTTTATTTGGCCACAACACTTAGCTCACAGCTGCTATTCTAAGGACACTTATGTATGTTTTCACTTGACAAAACATGTAATTTAGTCCGTCTCTTTTACTGTATGTAACTACACGCTGTGCCACGCTTCATACTCTGACTTACTCTTATCACAAAATGCTCCAGCAAAGAAATTGAGAAACAAAAGCTTACATCAAATCACTATGAGCAAAGAGCATCTCCTCTGCCAAATACTACTGCACTTTTAAAACAGATACAGTAAGTAGCACTGGTCTCAAGCAACACGGCATGTGTATAGCCTCGGAATAAATAAATGTACATAATTTCGTTTCATCCTACAATAAAATGAAAACTAAAAGTGAGTTAGAATTTTCGATTCTAATCACTTTTCCATTTTAATTTTTTAGACATAAGCAAATCAAAATCTCTCTATCTCATCTTTAAAATTATTTTGTTGTCCAAATTAACTGCATCGTATGAAATGCCCATAAATAAACTATCCTAAGAACATGATAATAGTTTTTAATGTAGAATCTTGAAAACAAATCATTTCAGTGTTCCTGTCTTCTTCAAAATTCTCCTGACAGGCTTATTCAATTCTTTCCCATTTACCTGTAAAGAAAAAAGGTCATAGTTGAACCCAAAATTGGAATCCCGAAAAGTTCTTAAAAGACTGAAACGAACATTTATACCTTTTATTCTAAGAAACCTTGAGTATCAGAGAAACTGACAAATGTGATTGAAAAGCTAAACTGTCAGAGAGGAGGAAAGATCAAAAGAAATTTAATAGTGCTGCATCTTGTTAGAATTAACCACCTAGAAAATATAGCCAAAAAAATCTCTGAGGCAAAAGTCTTCAATCCTTATGACCAGTCGAGGCAAATCTGGTTAACCCAAAGAGTTCAGCCGCTGCAGACCTCCAAGGAAAACAACTGACCTGGACAATTAGGAAGGAGACATCTGGGAAAGGTATTCTAAAGCTTCCCCACATCCGAAAAAAAGTACCAATAAGCGACAGACCAAGAATTAGGCCAGTTCAAACCATCTACCATGGATCTTGGGCATGGATATCCTGGGAAAGAAGATGACAGAGTCCCAGTACAAGTTTTAAAATATGAGTATCGATCAAAATAAATGTGAGTAAATGCAAGTAAAATTCTGCTAAAGGACAAACTATTGGCCTCTTCGTAAGTATATCTTTAGAACACTAGACATTACCTGCTTAAGTAAGGGTAGAAAAGGACAGACAGGTACAGGTGCTTGTTGACAAGAGTAAATAGCTGCTGTTTGTATTATGCACCATATATATGAGAAGTCCATACAGTCACAGCACTATTCATAAGTAGTGAATTATTAATTGTAGTCATTTATTCCTCAAAAGTACAAACAAATCAAATCTTCAAAGAAACTATCTAGCATTGTGCAGAATTATACCTGTAATTATTCAAAATAGTATGCCTTTTTCATGAAAAAACAGAAGGTATACAGCTCCTACTGCTATACTTCTACATTTTCTTTTTCCAACTAGGCTTTAAACATGACAGCTATTCATAGAGGAGAGGTCTTTACGTTCAATAATCCACCTGTCCACAATCCCATCAAGGCTGCCACACTTATCATTTTTGTGGAACCATTAAAGTACCCAAAGCTGATAGAATACTTAGTTTCTGAGAGAGATTCAAATAATTTAAAAGATGAATGTTACTATGTTAAAAGCATGTTGGGTAAGAATAATAAAGTTATAAGAAAGTAGGTTTGTCAGCCACAGATTTCTGAGTTCCTTAAGGGTAAACTTCGTCCTTTCCTAAGACTATGAAGGTGCCTGTTTTAGAGAAAATGGACCTTTCACCTATGATAAACAGCTGCACCATCATGGCATTTAAAACAAGTGCTTTTAGTGTGCTGAACAGCAACAGAGATTAGGAAGACAAACTGTGCTCCCATCACATGTTGGAATCCAAAAGCTTGTAGCTATCTCAATCACAGCAGCAGGGAATTCAGTGTTACCATAGGGGCACAATAACACTGAAAAACTAAGTACAAATGACAAGACAATGTAAATTAATAATACATAAAAATACAGCAAAAAATATGTACATATATGTGAAAAAAACTAAGAGACAGATGGCTGGCAATCATTTTCCCTATGGTATTTGCAAATGTCCATTCAGTGCTTGTATTTGGGTCATTCTCTCAGATAAATCCCATGTGACAGGCTCAATGGAGGTAAGGCAAAGTGGTCTGTCCTGGATTTATGTAATTTTAACTTTAATTTACTACTGAGATGTACTCGCTAAAACAGCAAAATGAACATTTTCCACATAGATTGATTAAAAACAATCAAAATGGCTAGAAAATAAAATCCGATATAAAATATTTCATAAACAATAAATTGTATCCACTTGCATTTTTTTTTTCAGTGACTTACAAACTGGGAAGGAAATTAGAGTAAACACACACACACACACACACACACACACACTTTATACACAATGACCTCTTCCAATAAAGACCTGATGAAACAACCTTTAATGCAAAGCAAAGTTCTCCATTACTTACTTTGATTTTATAAGTAATTCTTTCTAAACATACTTTGAAATACCAGGCATGCCTTCAATGGTTGAACATGCTAGAATTTTAAGATACTAATCCCAGACTGGTCCAAGGTAAGTCTATTAGAGAGAACTTTTTAGAAGGAAGTTAATAGAGTAAGTGATCATTTCACAAGGGATCATATCAAGTCAAAAACCCAAAGCGACAATAACCAATAGTTGACTATCTTTAGCGGGGGGAAAAAGGGTTTTTTAAAAACGTGTATATGTGCCTTAAATCCTCCAGTTCTTTTTAAATGCTGTTAATCAAAATCTTTATGACTTTAAGGGAAAACCTCTTAACTAGTGTTTCTATAAAAACTAAGATTTACATTTACACCCAAATGAATAACTAAACTAGGAATGTGCTATTAGAGTTTGGAGTAGTTTTGATTCAAGACCAGAAATTTCTGCTGTGGAATTGCTTCTCCAAGTTTCACACAAGGATTATACAATGGAATAGCTAAGAAACTTAAAAGTTATGTTAATTATCTGGGTTTGGTTTAACAAATGCAAAATGGGCAATAAGAAAAAAATTTTTCAAACAAGCCACAAACCCATCTTCCACTTCCAAAAACTCAAATTGTCTTTTTTTTTTAACTAATGCATTTTTTACTCACATGAGAATAAAAACATAAATTAGTTGCATTATCTTCTTATTTATTTGTTGTATATTATAAAGGCCATATCATCGATTAGATGGCATTTATAAAATAGAATCAGACTACACAACAGTCAGGGTTTACTCTTATTGCTTTGAAGTAAATTGACTCCTCTTTTAGTATTATCCTTATGCAAAACATATTAACAGTACTATTTTTAAAGAGGATGAGGGAAAACAATACTTTATTTTCAACAAAATACACAAGAGAGCGGAGAATTTGGGGTCAGTCAGTTTTTTCTACTGATCTAAACATTAAATTTCTCCAAAAAACGAGGGCATCCTTCAATAAGTCACATGCAACATGACTTAAAATTTGGCAAAGGCTGCAGATTTACAATTCCAATTTTACTCTAACCACAATTTAAGATTCAATAGTAATGACTAGATTGAAGGCAAGAGAAGAGAGGATGAAGTTGAAACCATGCATGCTTTTTCATCAGATATGTTGAATTCTACTCTTCTACTGTTTGTAGCCATATTCTTAAACTTAACACAGAAACACTTGTAAAATATTAAATTTTACCATAGGGAAATTGATTTTGATATAAGAAAGTTTCAGATTACCACTTAATCTCATCCAGCTATATCCAATACTGAAATTATATATATATATTGTATAAAGTAAACTTGATCACTATATTTAAAAGAAAAGATAACTTTGAGAAGTGCCACAGCAATAATTTTTAAGCTAAAGCAATATAAAGCACTCCTACAGTAAATGCCAAATTCTTCAGCTAAAAAACAGAGTCTTGATTTAGTTAAGCAAGTCAAGCGTAAGAGCCACCTCCCTCCTCCAATGCTGCTCTTTTGCTTTCCAGCACTGGCCTCTCCTTACAGAGCTGTATTTCACAAAAGTTCCTGGGGGGGCAGCGGAATCCACAGACGTAATTCAAACAAAGTTTTAAACTTGAGTGTTTGTAGTCTGAAATGGAGTGGTGGAAATAACATATTATCATCATCCTGCAGTTTCCACTTGGCTCCCCAGCTCTCTTCTCTGTTCGCACCTCAGCGAGTTAAAGTAGATAGAAAGCACTATATCTGAGAAGCCACAACTTAACAGAGTACCTTGGCACTGAATCACCTGAGTATGTCATGGAGCCACCAAGTAAGTGCTCTGCTCCAATTTACATGTATTTCATAATTTCCAAGACCCATGAAACCCATTTGATACTTTTTAAGATTTTATTCTCTTAGGAGTATGTGACTGCATAGGCAGTGTTGCACTAAGAAAATCAGAGTGAAATACACATTGCAAACTGTAGCACGGCATAATTTATATGTACAGACCCTCAACATCATAGCATATACAATATCTGTATATTATATATTGACCATGCTCTCAATTAGATGATATGGGCAAATCATCACATTAAATTCATCTAAGTAGCTACGTAGAAGTCAAGAATTTTGACGCTCCATTCAACCTATACAACATTTAAAGAAATTATAACAATTGTCATTGCACAACTAATTTATCATCACACTTGTACCGTTCTCCCTAAGTTACAAAGTCCTAACACTTCTGATAACTAAAGAACACAAAATAAGCACTAAATCCACAGAAAACTGTGCATGCAAATTTAGTTTAGTTTCAGCCTTAATCTCTGTGGGATGGTTTCTTCTGGCATGTACTTTTTAAAGAATTGGACAATGATAAACAATAGCATACACTAGGAATGCTTGCTTTACCAGTGTTCTACAATAGTTACAATATTACAGTGACTTTTTTATAAGCTGTATTGTCTTGGTTTAAATGTTTACTATTTAAACTGTCCCCAACAGAGCCAATAAGTGCCCAGATTTGTCCCTGAGCTTATTTTGCGAAAAGTCACCCATCTTTGGAAGCAAAGGCTTTTTCTTTCAATATCCTAGAACTAGCAGGTGCACCGTAATCCAAAATTGGAGTGAACAGAAGCAGCTCCTATCACAGACCATTTACTTCTCAGAGCATGTAGAATAACTGCTAAAATCTGTACACTGCTTAAAGTTGAGGAAAAGTTCATATCTAACAGTGGCTTCCTAGCAAGCAGTCTCTGATGACACTACATAAAATGCATTAAAGGTGTGCTGCTTGTTGTTGCACCCATTATCAGAGGATTTCAAAGCAGACATGTGGTTATGAGCCAAGATTCATGAACATGCTTTTAGCCAGAGAGTGAATACACCAGAGAATAGCAAATATGGCTAATTACCACCAGGAGAAGATTCTGCCTTCACCTCCCCTCTCTCTCAACCACTGCAAAAGTTCACTCACCGCCTCGCCCTGACCCTGGGGATCCATTCACTTTCCATAACCCAGAGAGGCTGCTGAAAGCTGTCAAAGTAAATCTGTGCTCACTTTTTGGATAGTTTAATTTCAATGGAGCATGAAACACCCCAGGACGGTTAATAAGTTTAGCCGGGCGTGCTGTTCTCTCCCTAATATATTTTAATTATGCATCTGTTTTCATTGTAATCAGATTAAGTCACCGGAAAGACACAAATTGGAATTTTCCCTAATGGCTATTGAAGCTTTTCATCAGTTTCTAAACACTAACAACGTTTAAAAAACAGGTAGAGACACGAGCACAACTGTGGCATTTTCCAGAAATCGATGCAGTTTCTTTGACAACACAGTTCAGGTCTCATTAGCCACCCAAACTAACCCAAATGCAGAAGACAACTTCAGTCTCTAGGGGCGTCTTCTTCTCCAATTAGCACAAAAGAATCGCTAACGTCTAATGTAAAACTCCCAAACAGAAATGAAAGCCCAGGCTTTTATAAAGTGCTACTCCATCGATTGGTTAAGAGGGGCGGGGGGGAGGGGGCGCAGGAACGACCAGCAGCAGCATTATCTTGACTCAAAGTAAAGTACACACTACACTACACGTCAAAAGGGAAAGTTGAAGCAGAGTACGATCCTCTCTTTCCATTATTTTGGCAACTGTCAAACGTGTGTTTTAACCTCAGGAAATAAAAGTGTCCCATCAATAATAGGAACCGTTACAGGAAAGATCTATTAGGGGGCGGGGAACGGCTTCCTTCCAGCCCAGACGTAAAATCGCTCAATGTGCTTTTGTTGCACCAAGGAATACCTAAGATTTATTTTTTTAAATACGTTCATTAAACAGTTTCCCAAATTGCTGCGATTTCCACGAAGAAACTTAAGCTCTGCCAAGAGCCGAGAAGCAGAGAACCTGCTGCAAAGTAGGAACCCAGAGTCCCTCAGCCTGCCCAGCGCGCTCGCGTCCCGGATGTTTTTTGCTTTAGGTGTTAATGTTTACGCGTCTCCTACACCATCAGGTGCTGGACCAGTTCCTCCAACATGCACTTCCAGCCTGAAAGCGGGAAGCTTCTGAGCCACTGAAGAGTCCCCACGCAGCCCTTCACCTCTTCCTCTCACCCCCTTACCTGTCATCATAGCAGAAATCCGCACTTAGGGTGTTGAGATACAAGGCGAGCCCCAGAGCGCTGCTCACCAACTCTGCAATCATCTCTCCACCGCCTTCCCTCCGGCTCGGCTCCCAGCGCGAGGGCAACAGCGGCAACAAAAAACAGAAGCATCAATCCCCACCTTCCGCCGCCTTCTCCTCCCAGCTTCACTTTTCCCTCGCTTCCCCACCCTCCCTCCTTTCCTCCCTCGGGTCCTTCCAATCCACCGCTCTCTTCCTCCTCCTCGGCCGGTCTCCGCAGCTCCTGCGTCCTCCCCGGGTGCGGGTTCACACTGCGCTCCCCATGCCCGGCGCCGGCGAGCGGTGAGCGGCGTTCCGGCTCCGCGTCTCCCCGCGGATGCACAGGGATGGTCCTTCCCGCGGCTTGAGGCCCCCACCCTAACCCATGGTAGTTCGGAGAGCCCTAGGTAAGGAGTGGGACGCAGAGGAGGTGGAAGAGAGCGGGATGGGGGTAGAGGGACCGGACCGAGCCGGGCTCTGGGACCAGCTGGAGGAAGAGAGAGAAAGAGGGGCGGGTGGGAGGGACAAGGCAAACCGCCTCCCTCCTCCGCCTCCCGGGCGCAGGGCTCGGGTGCCGCTCGGGCTGACTCCGGCCGCCACAGCGGCTGCAGCTCATTCACTCTTTATTAGCTCCCTGCCGGCCCCAACCCCTTCTCCTGTGAAGTGAGAAGCGGTGGTTGGAGACTCCAGAAGCTCCCGCGTGGGGTTCTTGGCGCTGCCCCCCGCGCCTGCGTGGCCAACCCTACATCTCGGGTTTGCCCAGCCCCTTTCTCCACCCAGAGCCTCCCCCGCCCGCTGGCGAGAGGCTCCTCCTACCCACCTCCCGCCCTCCTCTTGTTTCTTTCACCTTCGATTTCACTCTGGAGAGCTCCAGGGACCCAAGGGCGACCGCGGGAAGACAGCCTGGGAGGGGCAGCTAGAGGAGAAACCAGACCCAGGAGATGCGGTCGCTCGCCCGGCTGCTGCTGGCGGCGCCTGGCACCGGCTGGATCTCAACCCAAGCGCCGTGTGTGCCAGGCGCTGCCAGGCGTTAAGTCTGGTCAGCTGGAGACTTCTGGGGACGGGAGAGGAAGAACAGGTTTAGCGAGTGCTGCAGCCTCAGTTGCCACAAACACACACACGACCTCTCATACATGCTCACAGTGTGTGAACCAAAATGGGGAGTGAGGATATTGGAGAGCCTGGGGAAAGGGGCACTTTAGGAAGGAGAGATTTCAGCTCTGAGCCTATCTTTGTCCCGAATGTCAATTAAAGACGTGTGGGAGGGAAAGGTTCCCGCAGCAAGTTAAAAAGAAAGGACCCCAAAAGAGAAAATAAAGACACGTACACACACGTACACACCCCGCAGCTGCGGGGGGCCTTCCGTGGTTTCTGGGGAGACTGACAGGATAACCCTGAGAACATAGCGGGGAGACGCCTCTGAGGCCCAGTACAATGCTATAACCTAGGAAGGCGGGAAGCTAATGCCCTTTCCTTTCCGCCCGGATGCAGAACTGGATGGAAAGTGTCCAACATGATGAAATATGGTATAACAGAATGGCTGTGTAGAACGAGCTCTGGATACTAAAGTTGCAAGACCAAAGAGGACGATGAGCTGCCCGCCACACCTCCTACTAGCCTGGCCCCTTTCTGCCAGAAGAGTACCTCTGGTGGACCACGATGAACACTGCTGCGGCGCCCCCTGCTGTATGGCAACCACAATGCATGGAAAACAGACCTGTGGAGAGCTGACTCTCTCGTCACCTCACCACCCCGCCCCCCACCTCCACCCCACTCCTGGCACCCTTCTCCCTCCAAGGGCAGCACCTAACCATGAAATTCTCCAAAACTGCGGCAAGAAATTGAGTCCCCTGGACGTCTGGAAGTAGCCTTAAAAGCAAATACAGTGGTTTGGGTGTCTGCAAAACAAAGCTCTATCTTTTCCTGATTTCACAAGGAAATCTGCACAGACAGATGAGATGAAATGATGAATATTCATTACGGCTCTTATGCCATGAACGATGGCACCATTTTTGTGCCCTGGGAAAACATTAGTAAACATACATAAAAGGAAATTGTATCTTTAAAGGCAGAAATTGATCTTTTACTTTTTTTCTCCATAACCCCTGTTCATTGTTGAAAAGCTTTAAAAATCCTACCTATTGACCTGTCTAGGTCCTCCAATGTGCATTTACACATTGATATTGGATCCTAGTACACTGGAGGAAGAGCGCCATAAGAGTTTGAGTCTCCACTCTGCTATTATTATCCGGGTGACCTTTGGCCAGTCACTTAACCTCTCTTAGGCCTCAATTTTCTCACCTATAAAACAGTGATAATAATAGCAATATGTAGGTAGTATTATTATGAATATTAAAGAAGTTAATTTATGAAGCGCCTGGAAGAGTCTAAAGTGCAATGGAAGTGTTAACTGCTGCTTCTTATTATTATATTATTATTATTACTATTACTATGCTCTCCAACTTCCTCCTTTTCTTTTAGTTGTTAGCTAAAACCTAGATGTTTATCTCCGAAACATAGACCATTATATCCACACTGCTCTAATCTTCATCCAAGGTACCCTCATTTTCTGCATGGACTAAGGCAGTAGGAGGCTTCTACGGTGATCTTCTACACTTGCCATCGCACCCTCCCCCCCCAGTTTTAACTTCAGGTATTAGAAGATTCTTTAGAAAACCTACAATTTCCCTTCTTAAAAATGTTCAGTGACTTTTTGTTGCACTTCTAATAAAACTCTTCTGATTACCTCTGTCCCTTCAAACTGTGCTCCAGTGTTCTAGCAATATAAATACCCATCTCTGAAATTCGCTAGTTTCTCTTCCTCCCACATGGAATGCTTTCTCCCCAGACCTCTTGTAGCTCCTTCTCAGCATTCAGATCTTAGTTCAAATGTCGTCACCTCAGAAAGGCTTTCCTAGCCCACACTTTATAAAATAGCCTTCCCCCAGCAATCTCTATCCCATCACCCTACATGATTTTCTTCATTGTATGCACTATGTATGGGATCACCAGTAGAATGGCAGCTCCAAGAGGGCAGAGACCTTACCAGTCTTATTTTCCAAATAATATCCAGGACCTTTAATATCTGGACAGGTAGAAGAAAGTGAAAAAAAAAAAAAAAGTTGAAAACAAATGAGGAAATAAATATGTTCTGCAGAAACTTTATTACAACTGAAAATCCACAAATTTTCATCATAAGAGAATAGAGTAAACTGATTTGTTGTTGATGTAAAAGATAGCAGAGAATTAACAAGAGGGGGAGTAGGTTAAAATTTTTTAAGAATGCATCAATTCTGCAGGGAAACCTGAGGTAGGAAGTCACAGGGACATCTCTGTTCAATAATTAAGAGGACTCAGAGGCATAAACGTATTAAGTTTGTGTTCAGCGTGATAAAAGCATATAAGCATTTTCCAGAGTTGTCTCAATCGTCAAGATTCAAATAATTTTAAATAAATATTTTCTACACTCCTCTTCCACCTCCTCCTTTTCTCTTCTCATCCCCACCCCCTCTGAATCAGAAGCCAAGGAGACTGTGAGAAATGCAGCAAAGTGGCACATCTTGCTGTCCCTGATGAATGGAAGACTGAAAATCCAGCTGTGTTTGAGAAATCTGGTTGCTTTCAGCAAATTTTCCTATTATAATTTAACGTGAGTTTCAATATTCTTCCACTGCATTAAGTCTTGGTAGCTTTCAGACTGCTCTCCAAGGGCTGAGAAGCAGCCAATGCCTGTGTTTTCTCCTTGAACAACTTTGTGGGGGGTATTGGATTAAAGATGTCAGCATTATCCTTGGAGAGCATATCAAATCTGAGGACACTGCTTTTTAGTTTATTAAGGTGGACTTACCCATTGTGAGACTACTGCCTTTGTTCTGAGTGTGCGTGTGTGTGTGTGTATACATATATATTCTATTTAAAGCTACTGTTGCTTTCCACAAATGAAGGAAATTAGGCTGGCTGGCTTGAGTTTTCTTCCTTAGACATAAGATAGGCCAAAAAAAGCGCTAACCCCTTATTTTCCCGAAGTAGATTCCACACATCTGCTACCTCACCACTTCCTCAATGAATTCGGTTTTTATAGTTGCCCCGACCTACCCTGCATTTGTTCTGCATTCCCAGTCCTTTGTTGTATAATTCATACCTTTGCCGTGCCAGCTCCTCAGGGTAAAGATTTCCTTATTTGCCTAAGACATTTTTAGTTTATTGTGCAATACCATCTTCCCTGTGGGTGTTGCATAAATATTAACTAAAAATCCACATCTGTTCTTGGTCGTCATTTCTATTTGTCCTAATATAACTTCTCTTTGAACAATTCATTTGGAAAGTGTGCCAAGGGTGAAATGTGGCACATAAATTCTCCTGCTGCACAGAACGCCTTTTAAAATGCCCACAGATTTGGTTATTTATGAACAGAAGATTTGTACCTTTTCCTTGCTCTCTCAATTCTAAAAAGGTACCAAGCCAAAGTAATTACAATCTCCCATATGTTTTGTGAAAAGGTGTCTAAGAATCTCCCGCTAAAATCTTAACAGATTGACTAGGAAACCAAAAAATACTAGCCCAGCAGGTGAAACTGCCTGTTTAGGGAGGTCAGAACAGAACTCTCTGCTGGAGGACTCGTAAGCTCTGGGCTTTATTCAGGAAATAACCCTGTGGGAGAAAAACAGCAGAGCATGGATGAAATGTGGGTCAGGGAGCTGAAAGAAGCACACAGGCTGCTTGGTTAACTAATGACAGTAAATGCATTGGCTACACATGTTATATTGAGATATTTCCCAGCGTACCATAAAATGCTGCCCTGCAGACACTGCAATATGTAACATCGCTTTTTCTCCAAACTTGTGATCCATTAGGAGTATAATTAGGACAATGCAGCCCCAGAAACAGATCCTGTCACCTCTGTCACAAACTCGGGGCTGTTAAGAACCAGCTGCTACTAAAATAATGATCACTTTAAGACTCTCACAATCTCCTAGCTTCCAGTTCAGAGGATCTGGGGGTGGGGAAGGAGAAGAGAAGGAGGAGTGTAGAAATAACATGTTAATAACCATCTCTGAATAATTGCAGAGATGTTGAGGCTAATGATAGAATTCAGAAACTCAATCAAGAAAAGCAGGGACAGCCCCTTCATAGAATCTCTCAAATGCATTCACATGCACTGGTATAAACAGTGATCAAAAATATTCAAACAGCTTGAAAATTTGCACAGAATCACGGATAACAGAGTTTCGATAAGCCTCAGATTCTGTAAAATAAATCAGAGGATAGAGAGCTTAGTTTCGATGTGGACGTAAGTTAAATTAACCAGTTATTCATGAATGTTGCCTTGATATTCAGCCTAACCTGGACCCTTCAAAGCAGCATTGTCCCATATTGTCCCATTAGGACTTTCTGCAAAGGTGATTTTATATCTGTCCTCTCCAATCTGGTATCCATCAACTGTTACATGTGGCTATTGAGCACTTAGAATATGGCTAGCATGACTGAGGAACTGAATTATAAATTCTGTTTAATTTTAATTAATAAAAATTTTAAAAGGGACATTGGCTAGTGGCTATTATATTGGATAGCATAGCATAAGCTATCTGTGCCTCATAGATGACCACTAACTCCTGTGCCTTAGAGGACAGTTTGTATAAGAGCCAGTTGCCTACTCCTCCTACTGGTCAAAGCTTTAGTCCTGAACCTCTCGCTCTGAACTGCTCTGCACCCAAGTGTGAATTTCTTTTATTTACAAAACAGCTACCAGCTATTGAATACTCTTTAGTTATTAAGCATTTTACAGAGCATTTTACATTCATGATCTCTTTTAATCCTCACAACAGCCCTGGGAGATAGAGACCATAACTATTTCTATTTTATAGATTAAAAAATGGAGGCTCAAAGAAGTCTAGTAAACTGTCCACAGCCTTACAGCCTCTGAGTGGTAGAGCTGACATTTGAACTTGTGTCTTTTAAAACTCATGTCTTTTAACTTCAAAGGTATATACTTTAACCACTACTCTGTATAGTCCTGTTGTTCCTTCTCCAGTAAAGGCCACAGCCCCATTAGGATCTACATCCAATAAGGATATTCCTGGCTTCAGCGAAGATGCTTTAATTAAATTCATAGTCTTCCTCTTCTACCCTTCCTCAGATGATTCAGGATAAAATACTGGCAAAGTCTTCCTTTGTCTACCACTTCTGCCTGATTTTTCTCAAATTTGGTATAAAACTCTAAGAAGACTATACTTTAATCCATAATAGAAAACCTCCCCCATAAAACGAACATGCACATACCATATATTTTAGAGAATGTATATATTCAAATCACGCATAGTCATTTTCCCTAACATAATCTACATCATCTATTAGAAAAATAGTTGGGATAAGTAATACAACCCAAACTCCAATACAATAATGAACGTATTAATGTAAGTACAATTTGGAAAACCAAATAAAGTATTTATAAAAGTGACAATGTTATTATGTTAAAAACCCCACTACAAATTTACACCTCATAAAGCATATTATTCCATGTAATAGTCCAATGAAATGACTAGAAAGTCTATTTGCAGGTTGGCGTACTAATCTAATAATAAATTATAGAAATCAATGTATTTAAAGCTTTTGCAATAGACTTAATTAAGTTGCCCATTTAAATGAATACAATTAAGTAATACTTTACTTAAAATTACAAGTGAATGACCTATTTAGAACCTTACATATAGACATCCAACACTCTATATTTTTCTTTCCAAATGTTCTTTATTTCTTTCATCTTTTCTTTTTGTTCTTTTCAATCTATTCTTTCATTTTTGCATATGCTGCTCCAACAAAAGCATTTAAATCTTAATGCACAAAACAACAAAGTCACTCTAGCATGTGTGAAAATTCACCCTGAGATATATAAACTAATTAGAAAACAGGTTGTCTGCAATGGTAGATTTGAAGCCAAGGCATTTGTTTTCTTGGCAGTTCAAGGAAGTCGGTCCTTGAATTGAAGTGGACAAATGATGAAAACTTTGAATTCATCAGTTCTCAGCTGAGCACCAATGGGAACCTGGATTAGGAGCCTCTCAGCCCTCTAAACCTCTTCCCTGAAGTTAATCACATGCCAGTGCTAGGCCAAAAGATTATGATCCATTGCCTATCATCATTTTAGCCAAGTGTCTCCCCTGATTTATGTTGCAAACATGTGATACAGGCCACCACTGATCTGCTTTCTCTCACTACAGATAAATTTGCATTTTCTAGAATTTTATATAAATGGAAATAATACTTTGTACTTTTGGAGGGGCTTGGCTTCTGTCACCAAGCATAATTATTTTGAGATTCTCTAATGTTCTTGTGTGTATTAATAGTTTGTTTCTGTTTCTCTCTTAATAATACTCTATACCATGATTTGTTTATCCATGTATTTATTGATAAACATTTGAACCGTTTCCATTATTTGGCTGCTGTGAACAAAGCTTCTATGAACATTCATGAAGTCCTTGTGTGGACATATGCTTTCATATCTCTTGGATACACACCTAGTAGTATGGCTAAGTCATTCGGTCTGTAGTGTTTAATATTTTAAGAAACTACCAAACTGTTTTCCAAAGTGATTATATTATTTTACATTCCCACGAACAGCTTATGAGAGTTTCATTTACTCCACATCCTTGCCAACACTTGATAAGATCAGTCTTTTAAATTGTAGATGTTGTAGTAGGTGTGTAGTGGTATCCTGTTATAGTTTTAATTTGCCTTTCCCTAATACCAGTGATAGAAAACATCTTTCCATGTGCTTATTTTCAACCCATACATCATTGATGACCTGTCTGTTCAAATCATTTGCCCTGTTTTGTTGGTGGTGGTAGCTACTTAAACCGACACAAATTTATTAGCTCACAGTTCACAGTCAAAAGTCCAGCACAGCTCGAGTGGGATCTCAGTTCAAAGCCTCACTTGATAAGAATTAAGGGGTTTACACAGTTGAGCTCTCATCTGGAGCTCTGGAGAAGAATCTACTTCCAAACTCATTTAGGTATTAGTAGGATTCAGTGCTTTGCAGTTGTAGGACTATTTCCTTGCCTCTTAAATCTTAGAGCTGCCCACCTTCTTTCTCAAGACACCCCTCCATTTGCAAATCAGAAACAGTGCTTGGAATCCTTAGAATGTTTTAATTCTCTCTGACTTTTTTTGCCTGTTTAAAAAATTGTATTGTTTGTGTTCTTCTTATTGAAACTTAAAAGTTCTTTATTTGAAATACAAATTCTTTGTTGGATTTGTAATTGCAAACATTTTCTCCCTGCCTGTGGCTTGTCTTTTTTTTCTCTTAACAGTTTTTTTCAAAGAGCAGAAGTTCTTAATTATGATTAAGTTCAATTTATATATTTTTTTAGATCATGTTTTCAGTTTTGTGTCTAAGAAATATTTGCCTAACCCAAGATCACAAAGATTTTCTCCTGTTTTCCTCTAGAAGTGTTATATTTTACGGTTTTAGAATTAATCTATGATGCATCTTGACTTACTTTTTATATTTGGGATGAGGTATAGCTCAAAGTCTTTTTTTTTTTTTCTTTTTTTGTCGTTGGATATCTAATTGTTCCAGCACAATTAGTTAAAAAGTTTGTTTTCTTCACTGAATTGCCTTTGCATCTTTACCAATTGACATATATATGTCTGGACATGTATTTTGTCCACAGATCTGTCTACATTTAAGCCAATATTAAACTGTCTTGATTACTGAAGCTTTGCAAGTCTTAAACTTGGGTAGTGTAATTTTTACAACTTTGTTCTTTTCAAAGTTGTTCCCTATTTCTATTTAATTACAACATTTTAAAAAGTATTTCTTCTTAAGGTTTCTTCTACTGATTAACCGAGCCTAATGTGTTCTCCTTGCTTATTTGGAGTTATGATGCCTACTTGGAAATAAGTCAGTGTTTGTAAATGTACATGGTACTGGGAAAGGAAATGTGAAAACATGAAGTGGTATCAGATTCATAAGACAGTATGACATAATAAAAAAAAAAAAAAATGGAGAAGCCAGATGACCTAGGTTTGAGGCCATTCCACCACTTATTGACTAAGCAAGTCATGCATGAACTTGGGTTTTCTAATCTATAAGATGATAACTGACCTATCTTTGCCATGTGGTTGTTATGAGGAAGAAAATATAATCAAAATGTATGTAAAAGTATTTTCTAACCTAAAAGTACCAAAAGGTTTAAGGTACTATTAGTATTAATGTTATGCATACCCTCCATCCAAACCAATATTGTCTTTAAAAGGAACAATTTTTTGTGAGATAAAATTGCCCTCCTTAATATCAGCCATATATTGTTTGTATGTTAAAATATACTGGTTTCCTTAATATTTCTTATGCAATTTAAATGAAAATAAAAACATGTTACAGTGACAAAATTAAATAAACAAACAAACGAATAAATAAATGTATTTTTTCTTGCTATTTTAAGCTCCTATCATTTGTCTCTTGTTTCCTTCCACCTCTTCTGGATTAATTTATTTCTTAAGTGTAAGTATGTGATTCTGTATGCGTGAGCATTTAGGTTTGTAAATGTGATTATGTCTGTTGCCTGAGTGCGCTTCTCTTTATGAGAACTAGAGTGAACATTTATGGCCTAAGACATCAGTTAATAAACTGGACAGAGCAGGATTAAGACATGTGGGTATCACCCTAACAAATATCCTTAAAATATTTTTTCAGCATGTATTTCTCTTTATGTTCAAAATGAAAAATTTATTGTATGCATTGAGTATAACACAACACTTTAACTTAGCTAGAATTATCACTCATATCTGAACTGTCACATGGATAACATTATCACTAGCATTCATGAGAGAGAAGTAATTTGAATGGATATAGTTACAAGTTCCTTTCCAGTATTTAAAATTTCTCCTCCTTCTCACTCTCTCAATCTCTTCACCTGCCTCCCCACCTTTCCTGCATTCTTGCCAGCAAAACATTTCCCATTTTTCTGTGCTCCCTGTTCTATTGTCAGTTTTACTTTTGTGACATTTCAGAACAAGAAAGCATCTTTAGAAACATCTTACAATGTTTAAACTTTACTTGTAAATCGCTGGTTCTCAGTGAACAGCATACATCATGTGTTCTAGTCAGTTTTAACATTTCAGCTGACAGCGACTGCAAACCTCAGACTCAGGGTTAATGGCCTAGTCAGTTACTGTACTTTGCCACTTAACTTCACAAAAGCATTCCACAAAAATGCCCAGTGGAGAAAGGTTGATTCTGACCCAGTTATTTTTGAGTTGCAATTCAAGGGATTGATCATCTTTACATCTTGCCAGTTATGAAAGGTGTTAAATATGCACTATGTTTCCAGTTTATTGCAGTTGTGATTTATCATCCCTAATGAATCAGAGCACCCTTTCACCTGGCTGTAGGTACAGGTGCCAATTCCTTTGTCTAAATAATACTAATAAAAGCCAGCACTATGACTGTCCACATGTATGTATGCCTATACCTTATTTGAATGCAATGTTTTTCCTAATCTTCTTCCCATCTCCCTTACTGTCTCTCTTACCCACTGCCAAACCAAGCAGGGTTTCTGAAGTAGAGACAGTGAAAGAAAAGTTTTATATTTGTTGAGCACCTGCTATATACCAGCACTATCTCAGGTATTTAAATATACTATGTAACTTAATTCTCACAATAGTCTGGCCAGATGGATATTATTATTGTCTTCTCACAAATGACAAAATCAAGGGTGAAAGATGTTAAGTAATTTGCTCTAGATGGCATAACTAGTAAACGAAGACTCAGTATTCTATACCATGTTTGTCTTGTTTCAAAAGTCTTTTATTTTATTTCAAATCTTGTATAATGTCCATCTTATTAACGGTATTGAGAACCATTTTCAGAAGGAGGTGACTTTTTTATTTTCTCTTCTTCTTTAAGGCCTTTATAAAGTGGTAAAGAAATGGCTTTTGGGAGGACTTCAAAGTGCCTTCTTTTTTGCTCTGGTAAGATTTTTGTGGGATAATGAACTGGAAATACATAGACTCCTGGGCCCTATAAGCACAACAATGTTTAGGTTTTGCATAAACAAAAATGGAGGCAAAGGTCAGACAGCTACTGAATTTTTGGAGGATATGAAGAATTTGGAATATAAAATATAAAGACATTAGTTGCAGTGAATTCCTGCCAAGAACACCAAGAAGGTAAACTTCAGGCAGAAGAATGGACTAACTCCCATTGTTGGAAGTCTTATCTCCCAATCTAGTGTTGAGAGACAAGCAACGGGATGCCACTCTGCACAGATGGACATTACAGAATACATTTTTTTCAGCTATTATGTAGATAGAGAAAAATAGGCCTTTTACCTTGAGGCCAGATGCAGAGAATAAAGAATACAACATATTCACAAAGATTCATAAATTATATTTTCTATCTCTTCCTTTTATTAAAATTGCCTCTTAAAATTTGTGTTTTATAACAGAAACACCAGATAACAAGGAAATAAAAATGAATATTCATCCCTGGAAAGCTTTCAAAGATTCTGGAAATAACTTTTCAGTAAAAGCAACTCAAAACAAAACAAAAAATTCCTTTTTTAGAAGAAGTCTAGAACTATATACTATTAAATAAAGAATAATTCATTAAAAGTGATGCTAGGAAATGAACTTTAAGTGGTAATTAATGAATAATTGCAGAATATCCCTTTTTATGCCATTTCTGGTCGTCAGATAGCATTGGAATTAACAATTATTCATCTGTGTATGTTTTTTAAAGTTATCTTACTAGATATATTTTTAAAATACACATTACAACATATCTCTGTAATACTAACACATTTCAATAAGCCGACTGTTGGTATAATAATTTCAGTAAAACAAGAACATTTATTTAAAGAAAGATTGATCTGTTGGCTATTTTTCTAACAGATGTAAGCAGGAATATTATGAAACTGTACTTAAAATCAAAATGTTTTCCTGAATATTAGCAAAATAAATCTTCCACCAAAGCATTGTCTTAGGAGAGGTCATTTCCTAGCTCAGATCAGTTAGTAAAGCTAAAATTTTATTTAAGACAGGACCTTTTTAGGAAAAGAGACAATAAAAATTATTTCCACTTCCTATGATTCACAGATTGCCACTTATTATTAAAGTGTAGAACCCCCAAAACTAAGTGGCTATTTGGCTACTTGATTATGCTTTCTCAGCATCATATTTTTATATATTCTAAATCTTTAGAACATAAAAAACCAGTAAGAGCAGAGCACTACAGTATCCTTGCCAGTCCCTTATATCAAAGTTCCAAATCCAAAACTTTTTTTTTTTAAATCTCATCCAACCTAAGTATCACTGACAGCATTGAAAGTCATCTTTAGAATATAAAAGTAATCTTGAATTATTTTTCAGAACTTGAAAGAATATACCTTATCTTTCTTTTAAGATTTTATGTTCAGATATCTGCATTTTCACAGACTGAGCTGACTCATAGATTGGCCTAGGCGCATAATAGAGATATGTTTTTATACTTTATACTTTATACTAAAACAGAGTACACGATTTCAGCCATTCAGTGTTGTCACAAAACTCTCCATATTAAGGTAATTGCAGAGTCACAGGGTTACAGCCCAGATTATGGGAATAGTAATTTCAAGAGTCTTAAGATGAATATTTTCCAAAATTGATTTTATATGTACATTTACCTGAAATAAATTAATGAAAACTAACAATGTTTTAATGTAAAATCTACTCAAAATAGCAAGTTAAAATGTCATCATCATTAAAATTAAATTAATCTTCACCAGTATATTAGACCTACAGATTAGAACCATAATAAATAATTTCCTCCAATAATTCCATATATGCACTTAGAAAAATAGATGCCATACCATGGCACTACTTCAAAATTATTCAGCTCATGTCTTCTTGAGATCCACTCAACTATCATCACAAATCACATTTCCATTTAGATTTCAACCTCAACCAAAACCAGAAACAATTCTCACCATGGCAGAAAATACATCTGCAGCATCAGCAAGTGGAGGGGACCTGGGTCCACATGCTTCCTGCTTTACCTCCACCTTTTCCCTACTGAATCAATGCTCTCCTCCTCTCCCCAGTTGTGTTGGCTGAATCTATGTATATATCCAGACATCTGCTTTGGTTTTCTCTCCTCATTTTAAAACCCATCTGGATATAGAGCTTTTCCTTGCACCCAAGCCCACTTGGCTGGGGTCCTGACATCCTGCCTAGTTCTGACAGGCTTGTCAATGAAGGCTGAGCTCTGTTACCTGGATCCTCCCACTATTCAAGGAGGTTCTGCTATATATCACTTGAAACCACAGTTCCATCCGTCTCTTGACTTTTAGTACAGCCTGATGCCTATGGACTCCTTTGGCTGTGTTCCCACCCAGCAGATTGAATCTCCTTGGATAGCCATACCTGCTGGAATCAAGCCCAAGTTCATCAAATATCTTTGGACTCTGTATATTGGGCTGCAAGAGAATTCCCTCATGAAGTCACCCAACGGCTGGGGTAGTTTTTCGTTCCATAGTAACTGCTTTTTTACCACCCTCAGCCTTCTTGTGCTGCTTAGGTCCCAGTGTGCTTTACTTCTTTCTGTGTTCCCATTCTTGACTCTGTAAATACTCACGAATTTAGTGTGGTGTTCTCAACTGTTACACATGGCCACTAAAGAATGTTGTGGAATAGTAAACATTTCATTTCTTTTAAATTTACATTAGCAGGTTTAGTAATAAAATATGATACTGATTCTTTACGTTGTCAAGAATTTAATGGTAGGATTATTAATTGTTTTATTTTTATAAAATTAATAAGATTTATTTAAATAATTTTATTTAAAGTATTTATATTTACTAATCATAATCTATATTTTTTCTTATAATGAAAATTTTAGGAGAAATATAATTTAACTTGGAAACAAAATAATTTAAATGTATATTTTTTCATGAAATTTACATTTCTGATAGGAGTCTATTTAAATTTTGTACACTTTGAACATAATTACTTATTTAGTACTTTAGATCATTACCCTTATCAGAAAATAAATTATGTAAAAATCTTAATTTCAAAAACATAATTAATGAGTTTGCTGAGATGAATGCAAAAAATAAATTTTATAGAAAACATATAGCAATGTATTTATTATACTTGTTTGTTTTATGACTTATCAAGACATCACTAACTCATCAACTGAACACTCAACATGAGCAATAGTAATTAAATTTATTCAGCTTTGGTATTTTGCCAAATTCAAGTCATATGAAAAAACATAGCTTTATATATATTTTCCGATTTTGTTGTTATGAAAGCATATTTCTCACAGTAGAAGGAAAGAACTGTTTGCTTGATTTAAAAGGTAGATGGTACATAGACCTCCATTTATACTCTTGCCTTGGGCCCCTGTAAATGTTATGGGAAGGCTTAAAAAAATAATGTGTGGTTAAAATAAAGTAATAGCATCCCCCCTACCCCCCGCTCCAATTTCTTAGGATTCATGTTGTTGTTATTTGGCTGTCTTTGTTGATGGAGGTGAAAGTAGAACATTACTTTCTAGGCTAGAGTTTATGTGAGCCTGTGATTACTGATGTTAAGAGGTATTTTGAACAGCTCTCTAAAGAATGTCACAGAAATACTCATTTGTTTTATTTGATTCTTCAATGGAATACAGTATTTCATATGAGAAGATTTTTCTTCACGGGTAGGTCTCCTGCACTTGAATCAAAGAAATGCTGTGACTTGTCAGAATATGATGCAGGTGGAGAGGTTATGTGTGTGTCATAATCTGCGTATCTTCATTTCTTGGCAGCTTTGTTATCCAGTAGAGGAAAAACTTAGGAACAGCTGAAATCTGTTTCTTATCATCATATTTTCCAAAGAAAGGAGCAAGTCCTCTTGTCATGCGTTGGCTCAGTATCCATCTATGCCGTTCATTCTGTAAGATTTCCCTTGAGATAAAAATGCTGAAAGACAGCTTCATTCCTTTCGCGCTCCAGTTCTTTGCATAAGACCTGATTTTTAAATGCACATCACTCGAGTAGGATTATAAGTTGTCCAATATTCAAGTGATCTGGTTTAAAATTTTCATTTGTAAAATAAAAATACTTTATTTAATCCTTTCACCATACAATAGCCCAACTATTTTATCTGTCCTGTTATTTATCGTTCCTCATGTATTCTATATAAATCTGGTTTCATAAATTATGAAAATGTCTGTAAGAAAAAAATACATTTCCAAAAGATGGCATTCAGATATCATACAGGGCACTTTTGAACAATCCTAAACCATGGCAAGTCATTATGAGAAGAGACAGAGGACTGCCTAGAAGAAAGGACTTGAGTTGAGTTGATGGTGAACTCTATACAGTGACATGTCCCTTTCTCTTAAAAAAAAAAAAAATGTTAGCTGCAATATTCTGGCCACATTCCCAGTTGGTCATTGGTATGTTGCTTCTCTAAATTCTGCTGTTTCAACTATATTCACTGTCCTAATGCACTTCCTATCAGGAATGGTTGCGTTGATGTGCCAGTTAAAACAGCTATTGTATCTGATGTCTGAGAAGCTGTGGTCAGGAGAGCAAAGGAATTCTCCTATACATTGTCAATGTAGAAGTTAGAAATTTTCCAGATAGGTGATTGATAGATAGATAGATAGATAGATAGATAGATAGATAGATAGATAGATAGAAGGTAGGTAGGTAGGTAGATAGGTAGATAGCTGATAGATGATAGATAGACAGATAGATAGATAGATAGATAGATAGATAGATAGATAGATAGATAGATTTCTTTTGAAGTATTCTTAACTGCTCCTCACTTATTTTAATGTACTCCTTTACCTACTACAACATGTTTATTAATTTTCAAAGGGTAACCTGGTCACACTTATTTCGAGCTTTCAAGATTTCCCAGACATTACAATTAGAATAGACAGACTGACTCCTCTTGATGATTACACTAAAGACTGATTGCTTTGTCAATTGTGTTCTGTATTTAAAACAGCGCCACAAAAGCTGTACATCGAACACTTTTTGTTAGCTGTTATACCTAATACATGATTCACACCTTTAGGAACACCAAAATTTTGCTGTTTCACATAGGTATTTTGATCACAAAATAATCTGTACTTTTGCTCTTTAAATAATAATATCTATCTAGTTTAAGATCATTTCTAGACAGAGAAGAAATAAGAACCATGTTCTGACCACAATTAAATATGCATCTTGTTTAATCTTTTCCTTCTCTTTCACATTGAGCATAAAGATTTTTAAAACTTCAAACAGCTTGAAAATATCCAAGTAGATTTAAAAAAAATTTTTGGCTCCTTTTATTATGGTTAAAGGTAAATTCCCAAAACAGTGCCAGCACCCAGTGGTTGCATAACAAGTCCTTGCTGAACTGAATTATTCCACCCTTTCCCTGCATTTATCTCCACAAGAGGCAGTTTAAAATAGAGAATCAATTTCAGCGTTTATTTTTTTTTAACTTGGCTTCTATGATAAAGTCCAACTTAATAGCATATGTTAAATTGTTAACTCTATTAGAAAGTGATGAATACCAACAGTGGAGAAAAATATGCTACAGTTCCTTATTTATACACACAGTCCTCCTATTTTTATATTTTTTTCAGTTACTAAAATGGAACCATAAACCAGAGGGCAACACCTCCAGATGCACATAATAGAACTATTGCTTGTAAGGAGGATGCTTGTATTTCATTATATAGTCTATGTCCTGCTGACCTGTTTTAAGGCAAATAAATGTTCATCTGTATTCTCCAAGTTTTGATTTATAGACAATGATCACTTAGAATGAATAAGACAACTTCAGAAAGTTTATGTTTATCATAGATCTAAAATGATATTGGAAGTTTAGGCCCATTTAGTTCTGTTACACAAATCTCAGTGGAAGTAATGGGACCATTGTTTAACGTATAGTGAAGTATTTATAGATGTCTCAAAGATTTTGTATAAAGGAGAATTCATTAGATTATTCAATCCACCATGTATTTACAGAAGTTTTATTAAGTACTTTCTATTTACAAGATGTTAAGGGTATAGAGATGTTTGATGTAGCATAGTTCCTATCATCAAGGAATGCAAAAATGAGGTGGCTATCATTTCCCCCCGGTAGTTTGCTGTGGATGGCACAGCTTAAGCCAAGTTTGTAAGAAAAAAGGCACTTGGTCGATAATTGTCGACCAAGGTAGCTATTCGTAGAAGTTATGGTGACCCTCTTCAGGATGGTTCACGAAGTCAATAGAAATTCATGACTTTTGCCCTTTGGCATTTTAAACCCATAGTCTCCCTACCCTTCGGTCATATTTTGACATCCCCCCTTCCATGTGCATAGTTTGCTACTTTTCTAATGATTTATTACATTTGGCAGAAATCTCTCTTCCCACTCTCTTTTTTCTTCCTCTAATGCTATCTTAGTGGATTCAAATCTTAGTCCCCCAAATAAGGTGAGTAGGGAACATCACATTGTCTAATTAATTCAAACAAAAAAGAAATCTAACTGGAGTCTTATCACATTGGGTCATTTGAAAATTAAAACTCAGTCATTAGGTGGCCAAATGCTTTCTTTCTCTAGGCTTTCTTGAGTGTTCCATGGCTTTGTGGCTGATGAAAATGGAAGGAGAGTTCCTCATGCTCAGCTTGTCATGGTTGCTAAAGATAATTCCCATTGTCTATATAAGCCTTTGAAGGCTGCCACACTTGGAGCCCAAGAATCTCATTGGTGCCAAAATCTCAAGGCCAAAAGTTCAGACGTCCAGGGTCCACCAAGCTTTTTTTAAAGATCTTGTCACTTCCTTCAGGTATGACAAGGGAGTGGGTTAAAAATGACTGAGAATCACCACTAATCTCATGAAACTTTAATCTGAGATACCAAACATATTTTAATTTATGAGTTTAGACAGGAAGAGTAAGTTGTGTTCAAAATTTTTAATTTATCTGTGCCCCAAAAGCTCCTCTTAAAACAAGGGAGCCCAAAAGCCCTGGATAACTTCTGAGATATAGAGAGGAGAGAGAAAATTATAAAGAACAAAATATAATATCTTATAATCATTTTGTTTCTTTCTTTCTGAGGACTTAACTGTCTGCTTCTCTGGTTTCTTTTTCTTTTTTTTAACATAATAATTTGATGATTGCTAGGGGAAGACCCACAGACATTATTAGAGGTCAATATTATTAATTCTATCTGAAAGTTGAAGAAACTGAAGGGCAGAAAACACAAATAAACTAGCAGAGCTACTTGAAATGGTATCTGTTTGCCAATTTCAAAGGAAATATAGTTTAGATAGAAAGAAATATCCAGTATGGGACTAGAACTCCAGTGCTGCCACACGAGCTCCTACGAAGCGGGTAATCTTGACAAAGTTGGTTAACTTCCTAGATCTCCAATTTGTTCACCCAGAAATTGAGGTACCTGCTCACAGAGTTTATCTGGATATTAAATGAGATAGTAGATGATAAACTATTTTGCGAGGTAGGAAGTACTGTATAAATATAAGACACTTAAATTATTCTATAATATTATGGCTCCAGAAGTTACACATCCAAGGTGATCAATGTTTGGTGGTGATTAATAAACTAATGAACTGATTGAGATATCACCAGTAAATTAACGAGACAATCTTTGTATAGAATAACAAGGATCTAAGTGAGGAAGAGATCAGGTAGACTATCCAGAGCATCAGAAGGGTTGAGACAGAAAGCTCCCCTGAAAGATCTAAAGTTATGTGAATTCTTAGCAGAGTAAGAACCACATTAAAAAATCATACTCAGTGATCCCAGGCTACTAATGATACAAGAGACAGTCTCTAAGCATGGCCAAACATCAATTAAGAAATAGAGACCAAGTGAAGAGTCATCTGTGAAGAATAAACATATATTAAATTCGAATTTTAAAATCTAAGCATACTTAGATGGAACAAGTTATAGACTACAAATGAGACTAGAATGGCAGTATATGTTATGACTAAAGACAAAGTAAAACACAAACAAAAAAGTAAAGATAATAACTAGAAAAATTTGTAACATTTTCTATTTTTATCAAGTCTAGCATGTGCCAGGTATATTTGAAGGTAAGTGTTAGATGATCATGTGACTGGACTCCCTTTGTATTCTGTCCAATTGAGACATTATAGACGGAAGTCAAACATGTTGAAACCAGATCTTTTTTCACTAGTAATAATAATTATTCATTTTTATAGAGTCTTTACTAAGAGCTTTATAGGAATTAATTAAACTAATCTAATAATGCTTTGAGGTACACTCTTTTATTATCCCCAGTGGACCGACAGCGGGGGAGGGGGAAATGGAGGAGAGAGAGAGAGAGAGAGAGAGATTAGGCAAAGGAATGAAACAGACACATAGTAGGTGGCAGACCAGTGTTTGATCCCAAGAAGTCTGGCTTCAGGATATGGCATTTGACCAGATGTTATAAAGCCAGATTGTAGAATTTAACTTATCCCTGAAGCCAGAAGAAACCTCCTAATATAACAACTGAGATATAGATCTCTGGATCAACACTCTTGTGTTTGGGCTTACAGAGCATCATGGAGAATTATTACCTCTCTCAAACCACATCAGGCACAGAGAGGCCAAAAGGCCAAAATCCCGAGAAACTACTGGATTTTCACCCAAAGCTCTGATGTGTGCCATTCTGAACCAAGGCTTCTAAAAAGCAATTTTGTCCCTCCACACTGTCTTTCCCTTTCATCAAGCCAGTGGGATGTGGAGAACTACAGGCTAGAGGACAGCAGAACCACAAATGAAAGGAGTTTCAATCTCTGCATCACGGTGTGTTGGGAATGTACTCACCAAGCAGAAACACCTGCTTTGGACTATTATTGAGAAATAAACCTCAATTGTAATTGATTCATGACACACATAAAGGTCTGTTCGTTATTGCAGCTAGTTTTATCCTAACCAAAAAGAAGTGTAGAGAAAGAAAGTGTCATATGTGTATACCAGGTTTTAACAAATTATCTCTTCCCAACAGAGAAACAGGGATTAACAGATGTCAGGCTCTCTATTTCACCAGTTATAAAAATTCCTTCTCATCTTGTGAGGACAGGCCAGTGAAAAAGAGAGCAGAAATCTTTAATCCAATATCTCTAAGAGGGAGAAGTTTCTATTTTGGGACAGAAATGTGAGGAGAGTGAGAAAATTGTTTTCCTCATTCTGTAGGTATTATTGTCCTTGTTTGAGAGATGAGAAAATTGAGATACAAAGAGGTTAAGTAACTTGTCTACATTTGCTTCTATTTATACTTTTATTCGTAAGAAATAATTTGATTACATGACAGCAAAACAAAAGGTCTGGGAGGTAAAACGTGTCAATGTGAACATAATTATGGAAATGTGAACATATATTCACTTATAAAAAAAATTAGAGAGGGAAGTTTATAAACAAAATGCCTTTGACAATAAAAGTATAAACCAAAATATAATAGATTTGCCCATTGTACTTCCTAACAATAAATAGCACTCCCTGTTAAGTATTTACCTATGAACTGCTTTTCTCTTAGAAAAAGAATATCTAGAGAACATGATAAAAAATTAAGACTTCAATCCTTGGTTTAGAGGAAGAAAGTCATGTAACAGAGCAGTCCAGGTTTTTCACAAATTCGAAATCTCTACCTTAAATTGGGTCTTTACTGTCAGGCAATTATCACCGCATACCATGCTGATTCCTTAGAACTTCATATAATGCTTATTCTCAACAGTTTCAATCTTCCTCAAGATCTTGGTCTCTCCAGAATGCCTAGATAGCAGAACCTTGCTCTCCGCTCTGTGGAAAACGAAAGTTGGGACGTAAAAATAACTAAGTAGTCTGGAGACTGGAAGTGGAATTTGTAGGAGGGAGATTTTGGCTGAATGTGGCCCTCTGAAAGTGACAGAGGCTCTGAGACTCTCTTTTAGGGCTCTGAGAGACTGATTCACCGTGTCTAAACTGATGAAAGTGAGATAGCAGCAGAATGCCAATTTATTAAAGTAAAATACAAGATATAACTGTCTCATTCACATGACCCACACATTCTCTACCCATGTGTACCTGAATGTGAGAATCTACATCAGTATCAGAAATATTTGAAATTAATTTGTGAAAGGGCTGGCACAGAAATGGGCACACCTAATATCCTCAGGATGAGTGCATTCCCTTTCTATAGTCGGGTCACCCCAAATCTGAAGGTTGCTTAGAAAACAGGAACCAGGGATAGGGGGTTTGGGAATAAATTTTGAACCTTCTCTAGCTTTCTTCCTGGGCCCTCTTCTCATTCTCTGTCCTTTCTCTAGGCTATATCTCACCTACACACATGATTTACATCACTGAATAAAGGCAGATGACTCACAAATTTGTATCTCCTGGGCTCAACCTCTTCTCTGAGTTCTAACCCATTTATTTAACTGCCTACTTGACATTTCCACTTGAATTTCTCAAGGGCATCTCACAATAAACTTATTCCCCATGAGAGTCCCCCTCAAAACTGTCTCGGTGAGTGGTACTGCATTCATCTGTCTGCATAAGAAGAGTCATCCATGGTAACGTCCTCTCACTCTCTCTCACACCACCTAAGTCCTGTTGATTCTAGCTTCTAAAAAATTTCACCAACCTCTACACTTCAATCTATCACCATCAACGAAATTGTGTTCAAATCACCCTCACCTCTCACCTGGTCAGCTATAATAGCCTCCAACTGATCTCCATGCTTCCATTCTCCAATTCATCTTTCATATTTTAACTATAATGGCTTATTTAAAACATTTAAATAAGCCCCCACCTGCTATGATCTCCCACTGTCAATAGGATAAATAAATACAAATCTAAATGCCATTTGAGGTTCTGCATGGTCTCAGTGCCTCTCTCCAACTTCACCTTCCTCCATCTCCCTCTGCCCCACAGCTCCAACCACCCTGGTGTTTCAGTCTCTCATATTTGCTATACCTCTCAGACACAGCAACTTGGCTCTTAATGTTCCTCCTGTCTAGCACATCTTGTCCCCATTCCTTTTTCATGGAGTTCCTGCTGCACATTTTTCAGGTCTTGGTTCAATTAGCACATCCTCAAGGAATCCTTCATTGGCCTCACTAACTTGGACAAATTGCCCTTGTCTAGGCTCTCACAGCCCCATTCACTTACTTCACAGCTTTTATCAGCATTCCCATTTTTATATTTGTAAGCTCCATGATGGAAAGAACTGTGTCTGTTTTTACTCATGATTTTATATCCCAGTGCTTTGCACAGTTTTGCTCATAACAGGTACTCAGTAGAATTTGTCAAATGAGTACATAAAAAATGCTGAGTGAAATATATACTGGCGGCACAAGGATGAGATTACTTGATGCATCTCTCTCACCCCAACGACAGGTACACATTAAGAACCAGATATCTGAAGTCAGATATCTTTGTCCCTTGTCCCAGGATGTCCTTGATCTGTGTGAGCCCCGGAGCCAGACTGTCTGGATTAAGACTCATACTCTACCACTTAGTTGTGTGGCCAAGGCAAGTTATTAACTATTCTAAGCCTCAGTCTTTTCCCTGTAAAATAGGAATAATTTAGTACTTAAATAATTGGATAACTATGAGAATTAATTAATACTGAGGCTGCACACATTTTCTCAATAAATGTTAGCTATTATTGATTGATATTATAGGTTTTTCTTTTTCTGTACTTCTAAATCTGATCAGTGGTTTCATACTCTCACTGACTTAGTCTTTTTGTCATTATATTAGTACTTAAAGTTAGAATCCCCTGTTTTTTGAGAGATGGAGGCCCATATGTGGTATAATGTAAAAAGATAAAGACCCCACCCTCATCCCCGAAAGGCAAAACCATGCTTTCCACATACAGGAATACAGACCTGTGATCTATGCAACTTCTAATTCGATCTTCTTTACTGCCCTACCTCTGAAGGGATAGTCCTCCTGCAGAGGGCTATGCTGGCTTCTCAAATCTTCTCCAACTGAGCAATCCCGGTTCTTACCCATATAACACTGTTTCTAAAATCTTCATAACTCCGTTCACATTCTAGTTCATTCCCTCTCATGTGTGCCTAGAACTTAATACAATGCATGAAATTTAGTCTAAAGAAGTGCCTTGCTCACCACTGGCCAGTAATAAATAACTTGTATGTTTATGGATATAGCTCCACGAATGCAGCCTATTATTTTAAATTGAGAGTCAGCAATGAAATTTGGGTTGAATAGTATCTCCCCAAAGTTTATGTCCTTCCCATAATCTCAGAATGTGACCTTCTTTTGAAAAATCTTTTGAAAAATGAAATGACTTTGTTTATGCTCCTCTTATATTATATTAAAAATAGGGTCATTGAAAATTTAATTAGTTAATATGAGGTCAAGCTGGAGTAGGGTGAGCCCTTAATCCAATATAACTGATGTTCCTTATAAGAGAAAAGGCAGATACAAATAGGAGAATGCCATGTGGCAATACAGATGCAAAAAGGAAAGATGACCATATGACGACTGAAGGAGTCATGGGAGGTATTCGGCTGCAGGGCCCACACTACCAACGATTGCCAGTAGCCCCTGAAAGGTAGGAGAGACAGATGAAACTAATTCTCTTTCTGAGCCCCTCAGAAGAAACCAGTCTGGCTAACACCTTGATTTTGAGCTTCTGGCCTTCTGAACTGTGAGAAAATAAATTTTTGTTATTTTAAACCTATAAACATATAAATGAATGAATGAATGAATGAATGAATGAAGTCAGTATCCCTTATAGATATGTCACACCCTTTCCTGATCCCACTACTCCACATGTACCTCAAAGCACCAGACCGCTTTGGGTGACTTTGCATATCTGTGCTTGGATCTATTATGCATTAGTCTCAAAATTCTCCAGTATTCAAATTCCTTGGACCACCTTGCTGTAGCCTTCAAAACTAACCACAAAGGAAAATGTGGCTGGATCTGTATTTGATTCTTACCATAGGCATTCACGTTAATAGTGCACTTGTCTTGATGACAGGTCTAAAATCTTTTGAAAAATGAAATGACTTTGTTTATGCTCCTCTTATATTATATTAAAAACACACATATTTAAGAAAAACTAAAAATATGGACAGATTCAACAATTTTATACCTGTCCTTCCTTTTGGATTATCATATTTAGGTAGTAAAAAAAATTTGGCACAATATTTGTGTTATTTGCATGTGGGCAAGAGCACAACATCCAGCTTACTGTGTTTTCTCTTTCACTCTGTGAATCACTATCTCCATTGCTGTTATCATGAGCTCTCTGCTTACCAACTCTGATAGACTCTCCCCTCCTTTTTGCACAGGATGAGTCTCGAAAATACTGAGGTTTTCATTTTCATTTCAAATACAGGGCTACTGCTCTAAGGAAATGTTTTTATAAAGCATGCCGGTCTCATTGACCTGATGCTTCTCAAAGTGCTGCCCTTCAAACTGTGTGAGAACAGGGCTGCTGCTGTGATCCCGAGTTAGATTTTCTACTATCACTAAGTCATATTTGGCTTCATTAGTGGCAGCAATTATTTATTTGGGGCTTGCTGTGTGCCGGGCATGGGTCATGATAATAGAATTCTTTACAAAGGGACCTGCGACCAGTGGCCAGAACAGGAATGACCTCCAGTAATGACTCACAATTCTGACTACGTACATATCTTGAAGAATCTTCTACATCTATAGTAACATTGCAGTTAGAAAGCCAACATACATTCAATATATTGCTATAAAATGGGATGCCAAAAACTAAAACCCACAATAAAAACCAGTGACTTTGCAGCCTCAGAAAGGGACTGTCAAAAGGAAGAATTGTTGCTATTAAAAAATTATGGGGAAAGCAGAAACATTAATTTTAAATGTCTTATATTACTGTGTTTACAATCTGTTATGTTTTAGATAAAGGTCTAGAAAAGATTTCTCATACTTTGTATGCAGTTTAGTTTCAGTGTACTCCTCCAGGGGAAAATAATAAGGAAAAATCAAATAAATATGTTTGTGCATAAGGAAAAAATAATTTGGTTGCCAAAGGGAAAATTTATCAGTTTGAAAGTTACTCTCTAGAGACAGTTTTGTGAAATCAAGGTTTGCTTTTTTTCTTCTTCAAAACTTCTTTGATCTTCAATTTTGTCATTTGTGGAAAAGCTCAATGTCATGAAAAGTATCAAAATATATAATCATTAAAAACCATGAGTTCTGAAACAAAACATATGTAAAATATCAGGAATCTAAGTCCTTAAAAAATACCTAATGTATCCAAAATCAAAGCAGTTTGTTATATTATTAAAATTAAGTTAAAAATAGCAAAATACTCTTTCTGTGTTCCTTTAGAGCGGGAGGATTTAGTCTCCCACCCCTAGGGAATCTATGGTTGGATGATGAACTTCAGGGGGTATCTGAGCTTCATGAATTTGATTACAGAATTTTAAATGTGGGCATATTCACTTCCTTCTGAGACAAGAGTCTACTATTTTATCATATTCTCAAAGGTCCATCTCAAAATTAAGATCCACTTCAAAGAAAACACCATCCTAAAGTTTTTAAAATAAAAATTTAGATATTTATTACTAAGGTAATAATTAAATACTAGAACGTGGAAATATTTATTTTCTTTGAAATAGGAGAAAAATAAGATTTTTTTTTATTGGCTTCTTTTAGCAAGGTCAGGAACAGAAAAAAGAGAAATAGAATATTTCTTATTAGGAAAGGGTAGTATAGCTACAACTTAAGTAAAGGAATGAGGAACAAAGAGTTAAGGAATCTAAAACATTCAGTAAATTTTCCTAAAAGATAAGCTATCTCATCCAATACCCCCTGCATTACAATGCTTTCTTCTGCTAATCTCTAAACTTCTTGAAAACCATCTTTTATTCTCATTCTATTCTCCCTTCTCCTTACTCAGGATGTCTGCCACTATCTGTTCTGTAATGATTCTCATAGTTCTGCTCAGATCTCTCTTCAAAGAAGCAGAAACTTGTGCATCTCTAACTTGTGATTCAACTAGATGGGTATCTAGTCGAAAAGTCAAATCATTCTTTTGCATGTGGATATCCAGTTTTGCCAACACCATTTGTTGAAGAGATCGTCCCTTTTCTCTATATCTAATATAGCCATCCTATTTCAGGCTACCCTCATCGTTTGCCTGGATGGGAAATATTCCATCCTGCTAACTTCGTACACTGTTGGTTTCTTACAAACCATGTGTTCTGTGGCAGCCAGAGTTCTTATTCAGAAACAGAAATCTTGTCATCACTCACAGATACAAAATCTCAAGTAATGTTGCCCCTGACTTGTTCCCCATGTAATCTTTTACTACTCTGCTTGCTCTTTGCAATCCAGTTTCACTGGTTTCTACATTTCTCAAAAACGTTAAGTCCTATGTCTGCTTAAGTCCTTTGTACATTTTGCGGTTTGCTTGAGACTGTCGTACAACCACACTGCATGCCTTCCCTAGCTCCACTTCCAGTTCTGAGTTATCACTCCCTCCTCCAAAGCTCAGCATGTACATCGCTTCACGAGAAAGCCTCCACGGAACCTAGCTCACAGTCCCCTCTTTTTTCTTTTATAACAGATACGACAGTTTGTAATTTTATATTTGTGTAATTATTTGAAAACTTTCCCTCTACTTCCCCTTACTTAACTGTAAGCTCCAACATTGTCTGTTTTGCACATCAGTATAATAAAACCACTATTTTTTTTCCAAATAAATATTAAATAACAAATGAATGATCTCTATGAATAAACTTTACAATATGAGGTGACAGCTAAAACATATAAAGAAAGAGAGTGTAGAAAAATCCTACTGGCTTCCTCCTTTCCTTTCTTCATGGCCATTTTTACATATTATCAAAGTAGATCTTTTAGCTCTGTTTGTTTTACCATTGGAAAAAAAAAAAGATAGCAATGCCCTTTTTTAAAAATTTGCTTGGGGATACTCTTTCAGAGTTCTAGCAGAAAACAGGATTCATTTCAAATGAAGAAACTTATTGAAAAACCAAACCAAACAAAACAAAAACTTCTTATTGAAGCATAGGCAAATAAAGGGAAGAAACAAGAAACGGTGAAGCTCCAGAGACCAGCATCAGTGAGAAACTATTCCTACCCTTAGTACCAAAGGGGAAAGAAGAAAAATTGCAACGCCAAGGTTCAGCCAGAGCTGGGGCTGTGGACCAAGGGCCTCCCAGTGAAAGCTGTGGAGGAGGAGGAATGGGGAGTTGGCCCTATGTGAATATAGTGCCAAAGCAGAGAGGATGCATGGGGAAATACTCTGTGCTCTCTCCCTTCCTGCCCTTGTCTCCCATCGGTTGAGCCCATATATAAGCCAGACAGATGTAAGCAAGTCTGGGATCTGTGATCCACAGGGGTTGGCCTCTTGTGCAAACAATGCACAACAAAGAGTAGAGTGAATCTGTGGCCGTGTGAGCACAGGCACATATTTTCTATTTATGCCGTAGGGGAAAGTGTGTCTCCATTAGGAATGGAGACTACTGTTTTACTACAAGAAGGAGGCGTTTAAAATGTCAGAAGTTCTGAAGGCCTAGAGAAATGTGGTTGACAGTATTTGTGTGCTGATCAAATCTGGGTCACAACGGTGAGTTAGCTGCATAGGGAGACTGTAATAAATTTTCAAATTCCTTTAAAATGAAGAAGTCTTTGCCAAAAATAAAATGTTTATCTTAGCTATTTTTTATAACACCAACAGAAAACTAATACAGTCTCCCAATTTGTAAAATAAGGGCTAATTATACTGCTATTGAGAAGAAATTTAAAATATGACTGAGCTCCCCCAGAAAACAAATATTTTAAGAGTAAAACTTGAGAATTAAGAAATGGTAGATTGCTTCATAAAGATACTTCCTCATTTCTTGTGCAGAAGATTTCTCTAAAAGGCTAACTGGATGAATTTCAGAAAAGACAGTTAAAAAGCTTTTCCCTGTTTGTGGAGCACAACAGCTCTAATCAGTCAACCACGATCCTATTTTTAAAAATTAATTAATTATTATTTATTTATTGCTAATGACAAGAATAAAACCTGCATATGTTTATTAAATAAATTGATCATAAAATATAAAGTAAATTTCTAATGTGTTCTTTTACTCGGGGTAGAGTAACCTGTAGTAATGAATAGATTTTGAAATCTCATGTTATATTCTAGGACAGCTGCTCAAGTAGCCAGAGTAACTCTCCTATGGGCTCTCTTCTTCTCTTGTCCCCCTTGCCCTGTGCCTTGTCATTTTCTGCATCCAGCCAGTGGAAGAGGAAAGAGCTTGGAGCAGCACATGGGAGATGTTTGTGGGCAGGGTCTTGAAGATGTGCATTACCCCTACCATGGATTATCTCAATCCTTAGATAGGCCTTAAAACAAGGATACTTAGAAATGTCCTCTAGCTTTCTGTGAGTCCAGAAAGAAGAGACATCAGATTTGGTGACGAGCCAGAGGTCGTCACCTAATGCATAATGTAATAAAAGCTAAAACTCTGGCACTATCTATAAATATCATGTCTCATTAATTCAACTTTGAGACTTCAACAATGATTAATTTAGGTTTAGTAGTAAAGCCATTCTTTTGACGATCAATTAATAGTGGAAATTGTTTACTTTCCAGTTTGGCTCTAAAGTCTATCTCAAACTTGTTTGTGGATTAAAAGTGGTTAAATACACATCACTCATGAAGCTTGGCACATAGTAAGCATTCTATTAAAGTTAGATATAATATGTTATCAAAATTATTGCAACAGTTTTAGTTGTCATTATTTAATTTGTGATAGAAAAGGGAACAAAGTTGGTAAATTGAGATCAAAAGTAGTATTTCTTTAAAACAATGATTTAATAAAAAGGAACTGCCCCAATAATATCTGATTAGTAACAAGGCTAAAAATGAGAAGCTAATCCAGCCTAAATCAGAAAGGTATCCCACCCCAAATTTTTCCAAGTGAGTCATATGGGAAAATGTCCCTTTCCTCTCTTCTCATGGAACCTTAAGGATGTGACCTCAAAGTGTTAGGTAGTTAGTCAGGCATGAGTGACAGGAGCCAAGGCCCAGCTCTGTAACCATAGAAATTTCCCTTGAAGATCTTCCTTAAGGACCTCCCAGAAATATCTCCCTTTTAGGGTTATAAATTACCTCAAATCCTACAGCACAAAGGTCATAGAAGCCGCTGGCTAAACCAGCGATAAACGCATGCGCAGAAAGAACTGCCCATAACTTCATCCTCATTATACCATCATTATAATGTCATGACTATGCCTGGAAGTCATAAATCTAATTATAAGACTAAATTCTAGAAAATCACATATGCACTAGGCAAAGCGTTATATAGCAGCCAACTGTCAGTCAAGGTGACCTCACAGATGGATCATCTAGGCCCTCCCATCACAGCCCAAATATAAACAGACCTTCCCATTTCTACATTGTTATAGCACTCCTGGCTGGAAACCCTCCCATCTCTTTTGGGTGTACTGTCTCATCTCTTCACCTCCACAGGGCTGCAGCCTTCCTTAATGCAGCCTGTCTCCTAAATGTACTTTCAATAATTCTTACTTTTTCTCAATCTCGCTGACCTGTAATTCTTTGCTGCATCGGCAGGGAAGAACCGAGGAACAACAACACACTATCCTCCTCCTCTTCCCCCATGCTGCTGGGGCAAGGCCAGATTTCACTTCACCCAAGCAGTGACAAAAGTTGCTGCAACCATGTCCTTTGTCCAGGGAGAAAGCCTGAGAGAATAAGGTCAACATCCAGAAAAAAAGCAAAAAGAGAAGGATGCTACAGGCGAATCTTCTTTTGACCCTGAAACTACCCTGTTTGTTTTAGTCAATTTCATTTTGGGAGATACTTCAGTATCTTTTCAAGAAAAAACAAACTTTGTACCTCAACTAGCTCAAACGGAGTTTTGTAACTTGCATCTAAAAAGCTAAACTAATGAGAGTTTTTCGAGGTCTTAGTTAAAAGTTTAAAAGAAATACTGAAAATCTTTGCTACACAAGCATGGAGATCTACTCTCCAAAATACGAGATAAATAACTAAATAAGTCTATCTACAAAGAAGAGAATTACTTATAAAGAAAGGAATCAGAAAATTGAAAATTGCCTCAGGGCAATTTTAAACTGCTGGGTTGCTTATCAGTTTTCAGATAGCACTTGATTCTCCATGCTAATGATGCGGAGGCACTGCATAGAAAAATCTTATTTTAGCCATTTGTTTCAGTCAAACCTTTATGAGAATTCCTAATAAGCAGCAAAACTGATTTCATTTTTCTCCCACTTCCTGCTAGGTCTTCAAAACCATTAATCAATTACTGAAATGGCAAAGTACACAAAAGCAGAAGAGAATAACAAAAAAAATTGTATAATCCTCAATTTGGAAAATTCATCTTGGGTAACTGAGTGATAACTGGCTGATCATAGATCTAATGGATGGAGGTCTTGGTTGGAGATATCGTGATGTAGTAGTCTGGAGAGAAAAAAGAAAAGTGGAAATTGAGGCTAGAAATTTGGGCAATATCAGGTGTAAGGGAGAAAAAAATTTACCTTGACTTTCTTTGAGTCCCTAGCTGGGTCTGAAAATTAAACTAACAGACAGATTAATAGGAGGAAAACATAAACCTTATTTAAGTTTTACATGACATAGGAGCCTCATAAGAAATAAGGACCTGAAGAATTAAACCTGATTATTTTATGCAAGGTTTGATGAAAAGTGGACAGTCATAAAGGAATATGTTAAAAAGTATGAAGTAAGTGTAGTAAACTGGGGAAATTTAGCAAGTACTCTTTGCTGGGATTCTTTTGAGAGTCCTTTTGTCTTCTGTATAAGGATGCTTTTTTCCTCCAGGGATAAGGAGGGCACCTGTCACATGAGGATTTTTTCATCCCTTTTAAGGGGGAAATAGTGGTGTAATCGTGCAAATCTTTACTTCTTTAAAACGATATTTTCTCTTCTCTTTCACCTTGATTCAAAGTTGCCTCCTTGCTACTTCTCTTTCCTTAACCTTTTGCACACTGCAGGACCACTTTCTTAATCATTAAGCCCTTAGGACAGCAGCAGTTTTAGGAACAAAGCCTCGGGTCTGTTGATCACAGAAACAGTTTTGGTCAAACTAAAGATAACATCCTGCAGCTCCACACCCATGAAGGAAAAAGACTCTTCTGGCATCCCCTTGAAACCAGACAAAACTATGCAATGACTGACACCTGGACCCGGTACAACGATCAACTACCTTCTCCTCTAGCCCTGACCAATCAATAGAGCCCACCACCCCGACTCCCTTAGCTACCTACTATGACCAATGAGTTTTCCCCTGTATAACCTATCCACTACAACAGTGATCCCCAACCTTTTTGGCACCAAGGACTGGTGCTCCTATGAGAATCTAACGCCCGATAATCTGAGGTGGAGCTGAGGCGGTGATGCTAGTGCTGGGAAACTGCTGCAAATTCAGATGAAGCTTCGCTTGCTGCCTGTCACTTACCTCCTACTGTGCAGCCCAGTTCCTCACAGGTCAAGTACTGGTCCACGGCCTGGGGCTTGGGGACTCCTGCCCTGGAGGCCATCGGGTGCCAGTCTTTGAGAGCTAACTCACCTGTGTCTCTAGCCTTGGCATCATTTCTTTAAATAAACCTACTTTCTTTGCTGCAAACTCCCATCTGTGTCTCTTTTTGGCTATTGACACGCATGTAGGCAAAACAAGCCCTTTGAGTTCAGTAACTGAGGAAGGTCAGAATGACCTTCTGATTCTGCTGTTTTCTCAAACTCCCTCAGCTTAAAATCTTCAATATGCCAAAGGTGCCATGTTTAGTGGTACTGGGTCCTGAGCCCCACTGCAAGTAATGGAACATGTAATCAAAATAACAACAATGAGGATCATTCTAAAAGAATCGTGTTGGTGGTGTCTACAAGTAAGTAAAACTGGCACCTCACTTTTAAGTGTTACCAAGGAACAGAGCCCATCAACATAACACTCTGTTGCCAGCATAAGGCATTTTTTTTTTTTTTAAACTGACTTCAGAAGAAACTTTCTCCTAATCACTGTTTGCAAATGTGTCAGGAATCTGGAGGTTGCTCTGTCTTTGTCTCCTGTTTGAAATACAGATCTGCATGCCCAAAGATAGAATCATACAGATGACTGTAGCATCTAGTACACGTGCTCAGGGCTTGATTAAGGGCCAGGTTGGGTGACTCACATCAAATTAGGTATATCTGTTCACCTACCTTTTTCCTTATGGTAATATTTAGTTGTGTACATTATGCGAATCCCTACCATGCTGTTAAATGTATGAGAAATATATTCCAGAGGTTGTTTTGTTTTGGTTTTTGGTTTTGTTTTTTGGGGGTTTAGGCTGTTTCAAGGAAAAGGTGCAATTGATATTTATAGCAAGTTATTAAGTTCTGAAATAAACAGACTTTGTGTATGAAATTCTGAATTAAAATGACGGGCTGAGATAGAACTTTCAGATTTTTAAAAACCTGTTAGTGAGAACAGTTTAGGAAGAAAACAGTAAAGGGTATTACACATTTTTGCTTTCTAAATTTTGGTCACTTGTGTTTACCTTTGAGGTAGACCACTCATTAATTTTTAGTGAAACACACACACACACACCCACACACGCACCAAAAAACCCAAACACCGCAATGGGCATTTTAGTGATGAAATTGTAGAATAGACCCCTCACATAATCCTGAAGAAAGACAGGAAAATTACTTGAATGCCAATGTTTCAGATTTAAGAAATCATTTGTTCTGTTTGGAAATGTAAATTGAATACCTTTTAGCAGAACCTGGCCTCTGCGGACTTAGTTGTCTCTGAGAGAAATGTTAATTTTTAAAACCTCCCAGTGCTCTGGATTATTACTTATTCCCAGAGAGTTGTGGGTGTTCTCCTTCAGGCAACTGTTTACAGGAAATCTATAACTGAGATCCTAAGGCATGCTGGGAACACCAGCTGATTTAAAACTCACTCTGGAGGACACTTTGAGAGGAACTTGATGCTCCATTTGTGGCTCGTCTAAGACCTAGTAACTTGATTACAGGGACAGTGGGCTATTTTGCTCTGCTGAGTCACAGAACCACACCCTTAAGGGTGCAGTTTTTTAAATAATTCCTTAATGAATATTCCCACTGTCCTCCACAGAGAGATAGGTTAGATTGGGGACAGGAAATGAGGCAAGGCTTAGTGTGAAATGATGTCTGAGAAAACCATTTCTCTCCGGAGCCTGTTGGCAGTTTGGTTTAGATTTCCAAAGTATGGAAGGAAGTCTCATTGCTGAAGAGCTCAGAACAAAAGCTTTGTAAACTAAAAATAATTTTTGACTGTGATAATGAATAAAAAGCATTTATTTAAGCAAAATAGGTGGCGGCCAGGGTGATAGTCTCAGAGAACAAACCAAATCATGTTCCACAGAGACAAAAGGGAGGCCTCCTTTTGTAGTAGAAGTTCCTACCCAGGTTCTCAATTAAATCCATTTTATGTAAATCAGGTATTCAAATTGTGCAGTTCTGATTGGATGGGACAGGTTTCAGTTTGTTAGTGGCAAAAGGAAACCAGGGTTTCCTCACAGTGATTGACTCAGATGGGTAAACAAGCAAGGCATTGTGAGAGAGCCCAAGAGTTCAGTCTCAGGTTCTTCCTGGTACACAGAGTATGTGAGGAGCCCCTGTCAGCAGTTGGCCGCTAGACTCTAATTATTCATAGGCCCTTGGTTGACCATGGGGAGTCCATTTCAGCAGATGAATTCCTTCTCGGGGTCCACATCTAATGAATAAGTCTCTTCTCGGGGTCCACATCTTGGAGTTAAAAGAATCTTGATCTGTTAGTTGAAAACAAGTTGCTGAATGGTGCTACTCAAAGTACAATCTGTGCATCAGAGCTGATCTGAGAGATGTGTGCTATCAGTTATTGATGAGAAAGTACAGAAATGTAGAACTGGAAATCTTTAGAGCAGACTTAATAGAGTAATTTTATCTTATCAATCTAATAATAAAAAAATCAGGGTTGTATGTTTATGGCTTTTTTCATTTTGTGCTTTTAGTTTTTTATTTTTATCATGTTTTATAAAAGTTTGGTCAGTGACACATTGGAAATAAACTACAGCATATTTCTTTACCACAGACAGTTGAAAGCACTTGTGTAAACTGATTTATTGCATTTATATACCTGGAAAAATCACAAATTTATTGTAAATAAGAAATTAGAGGATATTTGTAAAGAGCTTAGCCTGATATCTGGTACTTAGTAGCCATTCAAAAAATAGAAACTAATTTCAACATATATAATTTGTTGCTTTACATCGTGACTTAAGGAATGAGGAAGAATTTGCCAGTTGAAGAAGTTAAAGGTGAAGATTAGTGAGTGGGAGCAGAATATACAAAAATATGAATTTATGAAAGGGTATGTTAACATGAAAACCCGAAAGTGTAGGTCAAAGCCTTACAAACTAAAATATATGTGTGGCTACTACATACCCTAGGATTTGGTGAATAGTCTTGATCAATATAGTCAGGCCTATCTCCTTAAAAATTATTTTTAAGCTCTTAAAAATTTCTATATGTATAACTTATATTTGTCTTAATTTTAGTTCTTGAAATATAGCCACTCAAAATATTGATAGTGTTTGACATTCTTAAATTGGTGAGACTCAAAATTACAAAATATAGACACTGGAGTTTATTTTTGTATGATGCTAAATGTATCCAAATACAAACCCAAATTTGTTAAAAGATTATAAAGGAAATATTTTATGCATATAAGAAGATTAAATTTGTAAAAGCACTCTATGACACTTTTTACATAATCAATGCTCTTAATTTTAAATACATCTTAATTATAGACACTTATATAACTTCTGCTTGGAAGAACTTTGTTATTCATTACATGAAGTGAGAATATGCCCTTGAAAGTAATAAATCTATGTCATTATAGATATCCTGTAATTACTTTTCTAAGTGAACCATTCAGAATTATCGAGGTGTAAATGCAGATGCTCTCATGTTGTAAGAAGGGACTCGACATTTTACTTTTCATTTTTTACGTATGTCACAACACACCTATGATGTAAGAAATATGCTATAATTCTCTGCTTTCATATTGTCAGATGAGAAGTATAAATAATAATGAGTTAATAGCAGAAACTGCATGAGAACTTTTGATTCTTCATTCTTTGTTGTTTTTCCTTTTCCTACTGAGACAGCTTGCCTAAAATTTTGGAAGGTAGGTTTCGGTTGTTATTTGCATTCTCCCCCTTCAAACTTAGATTTTTATCCCTTCCAAACACATTTTCATTTCTTTTTAACTGAAAACAAATGAGTCTCTCATTCCTGTTAATGAGTTATGGTCTCTGGCTTTAGTGTTAGAAAGTGATCTTTCTTAAGAAAAATTCTAACAGCATACAAAAGATCTATTAGCAATTGTTGGGGGTATGGTCTCCCTTCCATGACTGTCACGGTTATGTTGTTTGATGTTGTGGAATTGGCATTGTTTTTCTGATAAAATGCATGCTGCAGATGGTGGGCAGCCAAATCTTTTTGAAACAGGCAATTGTAAGATGGACTGAGTCCTGAAAAGCCCTCGGCCAGTGCAGTGAAGTGGTTATATTATTTTATTGGGGTGGTGGGGGGAGGGCGGGGAAGATTGTGATTTGGGCCCTGAAAGACTTGAATGATAAATCAGAAGCTTCTTCTCATCTGTACACTGCATTTGACAGGGAGATTTTGCTGGACACAGAATTGCAAATTGTCTACTGAATTAAAGAGTATGAAAATGAAAGTGGCCAATTAAATGCAAATCATCACTGTTCTCAGGACAGGTACTGACTGACCTTGTAGTAAGTCATGCTTTGATGATTACAGCAGTCATTTCTCTTTTAATTAAAAATGGAATTCAAACAGACACTATAAACAACGATTTGTTCAGTCAGCTCCCTGCTGGCACTTACATTCGCTGTTCCCCTGCTTGAAGCAAGCTTCTTTTGTAGTTTTGCTTGGCCAGCTCCTTCTCAACATTCTAGTTTCTGCCCAAATATCTCTTCCTCAAAAAGGACTTTCCTCTCCACATTATCTAAAATAGTAACCCTTTTTGCTCATTACTCTATGCTTTTATTTTAGTCATAACTCCTACCACCATATGATATTATCTTATTTATAAATTTGATTACTTGCTATTGTCTGTCTCCTCTAGATAGAATGTATATTTATGAGAGTAGAGACCACATTTGTGTTTTTACTGTCTCCAATCCCTGGCTCAGTAAGTGCTCAATAAATTTGTGTAAATAAATGAAACAAGATTTTAAAAGGGAATGTGTGTGATATCTCTTTAAAACAAAAACTTTCTCATGTTATTTTCAACCGGATATAAGAAAAGTCTTTGATTATTTTATAAAGCTTTTTATTAGAACCATTGGAGTTCTAAGACCTTGCTCTCTTTCTACCAGTTTTTGAAATGCAAAGACCTGTGTATATATGTATTTGGCAGGAATTTGATTTAAAAGGATTATTGTCAGAAAAAAAAAAACTGCTTTCCATAAACAGGCACACAGAAATAAACTCACTACCATAATGTACAACCATGTAGTTATTTTTTATTTGTTGTTTCCCTCTGGTTGGGAATTTAAGCATAGAAGAGTATCATTAAGGTCAAGTTGTGGGGGTATTTGAGGATGCCATTATCATATTATACAACTCTCTATATAATATTCCTTTTTTCAGTAGCAAGTCTTTGAGTCAATTCTCATTATTTAATCTATTTAGCCTGTACTGAATCTTTATTGATCCTTTTTCATAAAAAAGGAAAAATCAATTTTCTATTATGTTTGTTAAACAGGTAGAGTAAGATTGCGGTGGGCATGGCAAATGAAGCAATGGATAATTATTGCTGAGGTGTTCTATTTAATATATTAAAGGGAAACTACGAATAAGAATAAATCACCACTTGATCTCTATTAGTACTTCTGTTTATCTTGAACATCTCAAAACATGTGTGTGGATTCCAATGTTAAAAAATTAAAAATAATTCTTCAGAGAGGAAACAGACATAGTTAACAATAATTCAAATTTAAATTTCTAATTTTAAAATGTCTCTAGTGTGTATGAGTCAGAAAACAAAATGAATATAGGTGCTAAAAGATATTATCTCAAGGAATCTGGCATACAAACTGAGGTTAACTACCTCTGTCCACCATTTAAATATAGCGCTTTCAAGGCAGCTACATTTAAGATTCTGTCATTCTTACGCTTTTGACTTATTTAGAAGCTGAAGCTTATATAATTTTAATATTTAAGGATTTATACTGTTCATTACTACTAAATTAGGGAAAATAACAAAATGTAGAAAAGGGTCTGTTACGGAGCCTTGCCAGTCTATAACTAGACATTCCTCTTTTCTAACAGAGAAAAACTGCCTACCTACAAGGGGAAATTAGGCAGAGGACATTTGCATTCATTTATTTAAGGCACCTGTTAAACATCCATTATGGGCAGATGACTGTATTAGTCACTGGAATACAAGGAGTTATGAAGAACAGATCATTACGTTTGGAACTTAAAGTCAAAACGGGATGATGACATATCTGTAAACACTTTGATGACATACGTGATGGTTAGCAAGAAGGTTTTAAAGACTTTCTCAAAGGAAACTTTATGAGAATGCGGAGTTCCTATAAGAAAGTGATCTATATGGGCATATAAGTGCCTGCCAGGATTAAATAAGTAGATGGAGCAAGAACTTGCACATGGGAGCCATTTTAAAGTAACAATGAACTTTATTTATAATGATATTTTGCCTATTATTAAAACATAGGCAGCATTAAACACAATTATTTCTAAAGTGTGACTACAACTAACAGCGTGTTTAAAAAAAAAAAGATACACTGTGTCCTCTCAGTAACGTTATCCATAAGAGCTGGGGTGAAGTTAAGGCAAAGAGAGCCAGTAAAATCTGTACAATGTTCTGAAATTTAAGATCAAGCTTTGTCCAGCAAGATAGAAAATACAAATCTCTGGTGCCTTGCTCACTGCTGGCCCTACCAAAAAGCATACCTAAGAGAATGACCTGGTCATTTCGGCCCTGGTGCCTCTTGCTGCCAGGGGAAATCATCACCAGAAAGTCAGATGGTGGGGAAAAATGAGAAAGATCTGTTGTCTCCAGTCAACCCCCAAAACATACTTATGGCTGGTGCCTCCTACTCTAGCTGTATATTGGAAATACCTTGAGAACTGTTTAAAAATACTGATGCTTGAGCTATAATCCATTCCGAAGATTCTAAATCAATTTAATTGCTTAGAGGTAGGACCTGGGACATTGATTGGCACTGGATTCCCAGGTGATTCTAATATGCAGTTAAGGTGGGAAATCACTGTTCTAGGCAAAGAAATAAGACACCCTCCCAAATAAAGGGGTTGGGCTAAGCCTCGTTTTATTAAAAATCTTTTTGAGCTATCGTTTCATGACTTTTCCCACTGAATGCTACCCTTGATATTCATTTGACTCTGATTTCCAGTAAGTTAAAAAGTTTGGGACATTGGGAGAAGTGGCAGTGCAGTAGATGTGTATTATTCACACTGGACTTCTCAACCTAGTGAGAAATCCACTTCTAGCCAAAGTACCCAAAGTGGAACAAATTAGGACATTAATTATTTAATGTCGGAAAGTGATAAAGGACATGAAACTAAATGTATTTCGGGGATTGCAAATTTTCATGTTTATTAAATAAATGAATAACCAGGAAAAAATCTTGGTATGCACATTTACTTTGGCCTGTCAGAGAAAAAGAATGTCTTTATTATCAAACAGGCCTAGTGTTAACGTCTTAGAGTCGTGAGACTGTTCTAGATATTAGAAGTCTTCAGGAAAATCACAAATGAGAAACACATTGTAACACACACAGTCTGGATGTCTCAAACACATGTGTCTATAATCTTGACCAAATCCTTGGAAAGAAAAAGCTGCAACTAGATTTTCAAGATGCCTAGATTTGGTGGTCTGGAAAGTATTAGTAGACAGGAGAATGAACAAGAGAAGTTGTGTGTAGTAACAGCCGGATCTCTCTCCCGCCTAGCTAGCCACCATAGGTCAGTTCCATAGCTCCATGTTATGTTGTCTCTTTAGATTCTTTACTTGCAAACGTGGATCAGCCAGGTACGGATGTTCTAAATTTGGAGGATCATCAGGTAGTCCCAAACCTATGTCTCTATCTTTGTCTTGCTGTGGTGCTGAAAATCCCCTGCAATCTACAACAGTAAGGATTGGATTGAAAGACATGCATTTGGATTCAGGATCTGCTGCTAACCAGCTGAGGAAACTTGGGCAAGTTGTTTAAACTGAGTGTCAGTTTCCTCAAATGTAAGATAAAGTTAATTTTACAAAGCCCTGACATGCTAACTTCCAAGTTTATTATAAGACAGATATAATTTGGGAGAAATTTAGTCTGTACGACTTGCAAAATTCTGTGAGATGGGGTAATACTAGCATTATTAAGGCATCAACTTTGCAAACTCTCTTTTGAAGAATTATCAGGAAAATAGTAACTAGGACACCTATTATGTAATGTTGGGTAACGAAGTATCGCAAACTTTATTATATTTACACAACCTCAGGATCAGGAATTGGGGAAGGGCTCAGTCAAGCACTTCTTGTTTGGAACTTCTGGTTGCAATCAGATTTCTACTGGAGCTTCTCCAGTCATCCAAAGGCATGACTGAGGCTGGAGCATTTACGATCATGGTAATTCGTTCCATGGCTGGCAAGTTGGTGCTGGCTGTTGGCCTCAACCATCTCCATATGGGCCATGGGACTGCTTGAGTGTCCTGTCAGTATGATAGCTAGCAACCACCATAGTAAGCAAAACAAGAGACCATAGTGAAGTTTCGTTACTATTTATGACTTAACCTTGGAAATGAGACATACTCACTTCCCCTTTAAGCTCTGATTTAAAGCAGAAGGTACTACACAGAATGTGAATTCCAGTAGGTGAGAATCATTGGAGGCCATCTAGGCAGCTCACTACCAACACACAGCTATTTATATTTTTCTACAAAGTAGATTTCAAGTACTCTCAGATTGAGTTTGATAAGAAAACAAAAAAAGAAAACTTTGTGAAATCTGCCTAAAGTAAGGCTTGTATGCACTGTCATTGCAAGTAACCCAAGGCAGGAAGATACCTAGGGGAGAGCAAACCAAATTGTAGAATCCTTTAAAAAGAAGATAGAGATAGTAGAAATAACCAACACTATGTTACATGGGGTTTTTTGTTTGTTTGTTTGTTTGTTTGTTTGTGATTAGTCTAGCTCATAAATAGCTCAAAAGTGGTCTGTATTCAAAGGTCTTATAATCAAGTTTAGCTTTTGATTGAAGATGACGTATTTGTAAACTAGACATTCAGCTATCATTTGAAGATAGCATATGCAGTAAATTTTTGATTAAGTAGGCTGTACTGCTGATTTGACTGTTCCCAGACCCGTTATCTACTTTTCCCTTGCTTTGCTCTGTATTGGAGGTAACTGAACTCTGCCAATGATATTTTTCAAACTCCCTTGCCAACTGCTCCTGGCTGCTTTCTACTAATGAGAGACATTGGCTGGAGATTGGAATTTGGGGCAAAGAAGTTGGGGCATTTTTTCCTTTCCTTTCTTACTTTAGCAAGAAAGTAAGTTCTTGCTCCATCTACTTACTTTCCTGTCTACTTTACGTAGCTTCTCTAGTAATAACTACAGCTTCTCTGTATTTCCAAGTCTCACCAGACAGCTGCTCCCTCTGTGATCCTAGCTCCCTTTGGATAGCCTCTGTCAAAGTCTGGCTCTAGCAATGAGGCATTGACTTTTAGGTTTAATTAACCCTGCCTCTGCCCTTGATTTTCTTGCTATTGCTATCTTCTGTAGACCTTTTAGCTCTTTCAGTGCCCACTATTAAACTGTCTGATGTGGGCACTGTTTTCCTGACTGATCTTGACTGATAAGGCTAAAAAACAGGTCAAAGGTGACCCCAAATCTTGCTAAAACCGTAAGACAAAATGTCAGTCTGATTAAAATTATGTAGAATAATTAGGTAATCTAGAATCTAGACTGGTATTTAAATATTATAATATAACTGGCAAAGAATAAGACCATCCTTACTGAGTCTCAATGATCATGTGTATGTGGGGTTTGTTGGACATTTAGGTAGACAGGAAGAAGAGAAGGGTGATAGGTGTGGACCTTAAACAAAAAGTCAGGTAGATAGTCCTCCAATAAAAAGGCTTTATACAGGAAAAAGAGACAATTGCAATCTGGAACATGAAGCAGCCATGGTGAGCCACTTGCAAGTCCACCAGCTCAAAGAGTAAGTTCTTTTATAGAAGGAAGATTAGCAGGACTGTTATAACCAAGTTCTTCCTGTAGGACTTTGTGATTGATGTAGGAGTGAGAGCGCCTCCTACAGGCCCTCCCAATTTCAATGTTGGTCGAGGTCTTCATTAATTTTTTACATAGGTCACATTAATAAATACAGCTTAGCTAGAATATGTACAAAGAAGTTGCTCTAAGAGCTCAGGGAAGGAAAAACACACTTTTGCCTCAGGGGTCTGGGTGGTAGATATGAAATAAGGAATTTTAAATAGGACCTTGATGGATGAGTAGATATTGAAAATTTAAAGGTAGGATGACAATGTTCCAGAAGTAAGGAGGAACAGGTACAAAAATTCAACAGGTAAAAAATGATGAGAAATTTACTGTTATAACAATGTGTCCAGTTTTACTGGAATACTAGAAGAAAAATGGAATAGTAGGCTGGGTCCAAAGAATTGCAGAGCTTAAGTGATATTTTCAGAGTCCCAGTTCTCATTTTTTATATTTGCATGGCTTATAACTAGTGTAGAAGTGACACTTCTGGTTTATGTGCAACGGTATGATAGTAAGGACTTGTTTTGTTTACTGCCCAATCTGAAGTGCCTAATATGTGATTGGCATGATGGATGCTCAATAAATAGCTGTTGAATGAATTAATGAAGCACAGTTTTCATATTATAATTTATAGGAACTATAATACTATTTATTCATTCATACAAAGATTAGGCATATACTAAGCAAAGGACATTATTTAAATACCTTTTCCAAACATTTCACAGAACAAAGCACAGCATTAAAAAAACATTCTAACTACATTATCAAGATAACTGCCAACACCTCTCAAAATGTGAGTTTCGAAGCACGTGAGTCTGTGAGACCTCAAAGATTATTAAGTACAACTCATTTTTAGCACAGTCTGGGCTTGAGTTCAACAGGATTCAACACTTATTTATCCCTTAAAAAATGTTCATACTAAAATGTGCCCCTAAGCACGGGTTAATGGATCTTCAAACTGGAATGTCATTCCAAACTTACACAGCTGCTCTGAGTAAAAACACCAGACTCCCAGATGCCAGGCTTGTGTGACAGAGCTCTGGCACCAGCTGAGTTTGCTATTCATTATTCCATTGTCTCACAACACACCCAGAAAACAAAGCCCTATAGATGGCTGGTCATTTTTCTGGCTCATGAAAGAGCAAACGCTCAAAGGGCAATACTTGGAAAAAATCCACCTGTGGGTAGGGAATTTAATTGAAATCTCAAATACATTTGAAAGCTCTGGAATGCGACTTCTTAGAGCTATTGTTATTCTTTCCCCTCTGGACACATCTTTACTCTGACTTCTGTAAGGATGGAAAGCCATTCCATATATGCTGCACCCTGGTAAATGTGGCTACAGTGAGACATTAACAATTCCTGCCTTTGGAAAACTGTTTCTGATCATGGATGCTTGCTTTGAGTCCACTCATTTCAATTAGTGAGATTTAGTTTTGCATCCTTTAGTCTCTAACTTGGTCTGTTTGTAACAAGCAGCCAAAAACCCTGTAACAATGAATATAAATAAAATTTGCATTCTTTGTAGTGGGAATGTCTATTTATCAAATGGTGTTTCAAAAATATGTTTTGTTGTTTTTTTTTTAACAGAAGTTTTCAACATAAGAGGATTTGATCTTTCGATTTACATTCTGGAGAGAGAGAGAGAGAGAGAGAGAGAGAGAGAAAGCTTCCATTGATAGTTGTGTCTGTGAAGGAAGAGAGAAAGAGAAGTTTGTGTGGCCATAGTTTATTAAACTATTGCTTGGAGTTCTAGATTATATACTTGGAAAACAAAGTTATTTTGTTTATTAATGAATGGATACCATAGATGGAAAATAGTCACACTCTACAAATAGAACTGAGGAGATATTGTTTTACTTTTTACTCTTACTTAAGACCAAAAGATTTTATCTGCCAATGGCAATGTTTGGCTCAGCAGTAAAGAAAATACTCAGAAGATGTCATGCTGAGAATGGGTTCTGGTGGGAATGAGATTAGAATAATTGACAAAGATTCTGGAAATCCAGGGCACAGAATGTTCTAGAAACCATGATCATAGCCATGAGGTTCCTCTCACCATCAGTTATCATATATCATTCTAATTAAAACTTTAAACATCTAAGATTCATCTGAGGAAGTATTTTACATTATATAATCCTCACACCAATTTCTGTTCAACTTCTTGCCTTAATATATGGGGATAAATAGAGGCTCAAAAATTATTGCCTATTCAAAATAATAGACACTCCTAAGCACACTGGGTAGAATATGCCTATTATCAACCTGAGCCCTCTCAAAGCATGGACAAAATTTGATTTATAAATAAATGGAAGAAGGTATATTTTGTCAAAATTTAAAATTTTAAAATCCATGGCAACACTGTGTATGATTATATTGTACCTTGGTAAATCATTTCAGTGTATGCAATTTTCTAATACATCTTTAGTATTAATTTATATAAGGAAACTAATGTGAGATAAATATATTAAAAAGAGTTTACAGAAATCTTAAAAAGTTTCCAATTGTAGGATAGACAGAAATAAATACAGCTTAATTTTTATTTAGAATCTACTGATTCTCTTTTAATATATTTATTCCTTATCACTCTTGCCCCATTAAGTTATGAATACTATATTTGCTTATTTTTCTTGTTTTATGATTTCATTTTTTGATAAAATTATGCTTATTCATCATTTCTGAAAAACTTAAGCAATACAGACAAGTAAAAAAAAAAGTTTAAAAAGTTCCACTACCTAGAAATAATCATTATAATATTGAAATGGACATTAGTCCACACATCCCTTGTGTGACAGAGAAAATAAATACATGAATTTATGTTTCTAAATTAATTATGGGCGTCCAAGGCTGGGTTCCTTGGAAGCAGATGCTAAAATGGGGTTTGGGGAGCAAGATGCTTTAGGGACCGATACATGTGCAAGGAAAGGGGAGGAAGCAGCACTGACCAGAGGGAAAAGTCAAGCTGTGATGTGGGCCCAGAAAAGGCCTTGGTCAACACAGTGGGAAGTCCTGGAACAAATAGTGCCTATGGAGAGTCCTGCATGGAGCTCTCATATGTCTGCTTGATTGGGGAATACAGACTGCTCCCAGAAAGAGTGTGACAAGGGCAAGGTATCTCCATGCAACCGTGGTTGCCCTGGAGCTGGCAGCCTCAGGCTGTCCACTGACCAAATTTCCCTCTGCTAGGCATCGAATCCGAATCCTTCCTTAGAGGAGAATCGAAGAAGAGCATCTCCATACCCACCACAGCAGGAGTCCCATCAGTCTTTATTTGCAGAAATATGACCCAAGAAACCAGTTCCTCTAGTGGTGTTATCAATTCCAAAAATTCAAACATCTCCCAGCAAAGTAATATCAGCAAAGCGAATTTAGACTTGCTTTCACATCTTTCTTCTAGTTAAACAATTGCTTTAGTAACTTGATTGCCTTGTAGTTGGAGAAACTAATCCCTGTCACTATGGCATATGGAAGTTTTTCATTAATTATCTACTAATTGCTTTTTGTAAGTATTGCTTAAGTTATCTAAAAGCATAGATTCAAAAAGACCGAATTGCTTATATTGTCCAATTCCTACATTTTTCATCTGGAAACACTGGCTCATGGAGGTAAAGTCTTTGCTCCAGCTTTCCCTGATGGCAGAACCAGGGCAAGAACGTGTCTCCTAAATCTTAATATAACTGCTGTTTTATAAAAAATAAAGTGAGGTTTTAAAAACTCCATTAATATGAGTAAATGATGAAATGTAACCCAAAACTCAATCTCATAAAATTTACCCCCAAATGTAAACTTTTCAGAGTTTATCATGATAATTTTTATTATAAATATTGTCATTTGAATATGTGATTACCAAAGAACAAAACCATCTTTGGTGTGATCTTACATGAAAGAGATGAGCTGTCAGGTTAGTCTAAGAAATTTAGTAACATTTAAACCCTATAGAAACTCAGAATTTTCACAAATGGTATTTCATACTAAGTTTGTGGTATCATTATGGAAAATTTTAGACAACTGAGAATAAATTTGAATCCATCTTTTGTTTTTTTAAATAAGAGATCTATAGCTAGCTATGTGAAAAATTAATCCTAGAAAAGAAAGAACCCTAAAAACCTAGTCTTATTGGTTAGGTATTATGTATTTTTATGGCTATAAAGTGGAGGGAAAATACCCTGAAGAGTATGTGTGGTAAACTAAAGGGGTTGAGGGAATACCAAATTTGACACCGAGCACTGAACGTTAGCGAAGACACAAGCTCAGATTAGTTTGTCGCCCCCTTTACAACAGTGCTGCCTCTTGGGATTCCTTGAGCAACATAGAGAAACCGAGACCTGTCTATTCCAATGAATCTTTGCAAGTTCTATCCATGCCATGATGTTCACAGGACTCTCTGGGTTAGGTATGTCTCCCACCCAAGTCAGATTTTATATGAAAATATTTCAGAATATTATCTTAGACCATGCGTCCTTCCATCACCATGACAACCAAGGGTATTTTCAGAGAAGTCAGCCCGTCACTAATATCTTCTTTGCAAATTCTGAGACGTGGGATTTCAGAAGCCTCATCTCTTCTCATGAGTTTTTGGAATCTTGTGACAGCTGACACTAACTGATAAGTATCGGCATCTTGGTGCCAATGTATAGTTAGTCAAGGTTTTGGTTCCATGTGTCAAAAACCGAACGTAAACTGGTTTAAGGCAAAGAAAGGGAATTTGTATACTTATGTGATTGGAAAGTCTAAGCAATGATGACTTTAAGCATTGGGATATCCAAGTTCAAAGATGTTTTCATTAATCTTTTTCTCCATCTCTAAGTTCTGCTTTCCTCTGTGATAGCCCCAATCTCATATAGGCATTGAGTGCTCCCCAAATATCCACTGGAAGTTTTAGACTTACACGTACGTACTTATAAGTAGCAATCCCAGAGAAAGTAGTGATCCTTTTTCTAGAAAACTCCAGCAAAAGTCCCAAGAAAATTTCTAATTGTCCTGGTTTGAGTCATGTGCCCCACAAAACCTGGAGCTTGGGGTACAGTCACCACCACCCAAACCAAATAGGCTAAAAATGAAGGAGAATGATTCCACAGAGAGACTCTAGGTATTGATAAAGTGTTCATTAAACAAGCAGAAAATTTGGTTTGTTTCTCAAGAAGAACATAGCATACAAACGAACAATATTCAAATTTTGCATATCAACCAGCGGAAGGAAGAAACATTCTAATCCTAAAGCATGCAGGCTGAATGACACAGGGTTAAACATTATATAATATGGAGAAAATACAGAAACACAATATTACATGGAGTGGTTTTGACTCTCTATATCCCCTGAAGCTAATGATTGTTTACTAAGATTAAATCACATTTTAATTTCTATTAATCAGATCACTTTCCATTTCAAGTTAAATAAATGCAATTAAAACTGGATTAAACAAAGGAAGGAAATTATTAGGTTGGTTTTAGGTAGAACTAGGTCCAGGGATCAAACATTGTCATTTGGATCTTGTTTCTCTCTCTCTCTGCATCTCAGCTCAATTTTCTCTATATTGGTTTCAGAAAAGTCCTGAGGCAAAGCTAGTAGTCTCTGATGTGTATAACTTGAGTCATGCATTATCTCTGAACCAATCATTGGACCAGAGGGGCATGGTACTTCAACTGGCCAAGTTATGTGCTCATCGCGAAAGTCGGGAGCTGAGGTCAGTTTTGCTCAAGCCACATAGACAGGGATTGGGATCATGTAAAGGAAAGTTAGGATGTAGTATCAGAAAGAGCAAAGGAAGATAGCCCCTATATAAATATCTTCTTCACATTTTGCAGATATGCATGGTATAGTATACTGGAAATGTCAGGAGAGGATGAGATCAAGGTTTAGATAGAAAGATTTTGTAAGACTTAAGTAACTTTTTAGATACATAAGAACAGAAACTTTTAAAAAGTGCAAAAGGTAAAGCAGCAACCTCTGGGTCACCGATGCCAAAGAAAAAAAAAAAGAAAAGAAAAGAAAAAGAAAAGAAAAAGAAAAAAAAAAGAAAAAAAGTTTTCAGCAAAATATACACTGAGAATCTTGATTCCTGTTGGCTGCTCTGACCAAATCCATTTCCATCCTTGAATTTTAATGTCTTTCCACTTGGCTATAAATTCAGCTACTCTAGCTCTGTTTTCATTCCATAGCTTCAGTTTTGTTGTCTCTATTGGTTAACCTACTCAGTCCTGTGACTTTTTCCTTGCCTCGAGGTATCCTGTCATCCACACTTGTCCCTCCAGCAGCAGTCCTTTGATATTTCAGCCTTACCACCCCACAATTATTCCCAGGACTCTATCATCTTTCTCTTGCCTCCATCTGCTCATGGGCAAGAAAAATCATTCTTCCTCCTGGAACCTATATGCTATTATCTCTTTAAAGTCAGAAAGGACTTAATCTTTTAGAATTTTGACAGGATTA